>NW_021621002.1:469251-495633 GCF_004785775.1 Grammomys surdaster
AGAATTGACAAATGGGACTTCATAAAATTGCAAAGTTTCTGTAAGGCAAAGGACACTGTCAATAGGACAAAATGACAACCAACAAATTGGGAAAAGATCTTTACCAATCCTACATCTGATAGAGGGCTAATATCCAATATATACAAAGAACTCAAGAAATTAGACTCCAGACAACCAAATAACCCTATTAAAAAATGGGGTATAGAGCTTAACAAAGAATTTTCAATGGAAGAAACTCAAATGGCCGAGAAGCACCTAAAGAAATGTTCAGTATCCTTAGTCATCAGGGAAATGCAAATCAAAACAACCCTGAGATTCCATCTCACACCAGTCAGAATGGCTAAGAATAAGAACTCAGGTGATAGTAGATGCTGGCGAGGCTGTGGAGAAAGAGGAACACTCCTCCATTGTTGGTGGGACTGCAAGATGGTGCAACCACTTTGGAAATCAGTCTGGCGGTTCCTCAGAAAATTGGACATAGCATTACCTGAGGATCCAGCTATACCACTCCTAGGCATAGACCCAGAAGATGCTCGAACATATAACAAGGACATGTGCTCAACTATGTTCATAGCAGCCTTATTTATAATAGCCAGGAGCTGGAAAGAACCCAGATGTCCTTCAACTGAGGAATGGATTCAAAAAATGTGGTATATTTACACAATGGAGTATTACTCAGCTATTAAAAACAATGAATTCGAGAGGTTCCTAGGTAAATGGATGGAACTAGAAATTATCATCCTGAGTGAAGTAAGCCAATCACAAAAGAACACACATGGTATTCACTCACTGATTATTGGATATTAGCCCAGAACCTTGAAATGCCCAAGATGCAACTCACAGGCCACATGAAGCTCATAAAAAAGGAAGACCAAGTGAGGGTGATTCAGTTCTTCTTAGAAGGAGCAACAAAATACTCAAGGGAGCAAATATGGAGACAAAGTGAGGGATAGAAACTGAAGGAGGGGCCATTTGAAGACCTTTCCACCTGAGTATCCATCCCATGTGCAGTCACCAAAGGTAGATGCTGATGTGGAAGTCAGGAAGTGCATGCCGATAAGGGCCTGATATGGATATCTAATCAGAGGCCTTCAAGAGTCTGACATATTCAGAGGCAGATGCTCACAACTAGCCATTGAACTGATCATGGGGTTCTCAATGGAGGAGTTAGAGTGAGGACTGAAGGAGCTGAAAGGGTTTGTGGCACCATGAGGAGAGCAACAATACCAACCAACCACAGTTCCCAGGGTCCTAACCACCAGCCTGGGAGCACTTATGGAGGGATCCAGGGCTTCAGCTGAATATGTAAGAGTGGAGGGCCCTGCTGGGCACAGGTGGAAGAAGAGATCCTTGACCTCATGAAGGCTGGATGCCCCAGGGAGTGGGAATTTTGAGACTGGGGAAGTGGGAGTGGGGGGGTAGGTGGGAGTTACATCCACGGAGAAGAAGGAGGAGGAGTAAGGGGATGGGGGGTTCCCGGGTGGGTGGGGGATGGGGTAAGGGGATAACATATGAAATGTAAATAAAATATCCAATAAAAAAAATGTCCCTTAAATCCTACAATTAGAGCCAATAAAACAAAGTAGGAAATTTGAAAAAAAAGAATCCCGTCATAGGTCTCTGCTAAATGTATGGACAGAAATTTATGGGATTAAACAAGTGATGAGATCTACATCATTATGGATGTGTATTCACAGGGGCAGTAACATCTCTTTTGTAGTAGATGAATGAAAACTCCAGTAAATTCTTATTAGAATGATGTGGTAAATGATGCATAGCCACTGTATATAATATTCAAATTGCCTAAATGCAGGGTTATATATTACTAAGATGGAATAAATGAATAAACATTAGAATTCAGTGTAGACCTAACCTAAAAACTGATACCATAATTTTGTGTATAGATAGTGTTATGGTGTATATGTGCTCAGTCCAGGGAGTGGCACTATTAGAATGTATGGCCCTGTTAGAATAGGTATGGCTTTGTTGGAGTAAGTGTGTCACTGTTTGTGGGCTTTAAGATGTTCATTGTAGCTGCCTGGAAGCAAGTATTCTGCTCGCAGCCTTCAGATGAAGATGTAGAACACTCAGCTCCTCCCAGACCATGCCTGCCTGGATGCTGTCATGTTCCCACCCTGATCATAATGGACTGAATCTCTGAACCCGTAAGCCAGCACCAATTAAATGCTGTCCTTATAAGAGTTGCCTTGGTTGGTAGTGTCTTTTCAAAGCAGTAAAACCCTAACTAAGACAGATAGTAAGCATTTTAGAATTACTTGTATTTCTGTTACTAAATAATTACATGTTGAAAGATCTCTAGGGAATTTTCTAATTAGTATTACAGACACATGACTTACTTCACATAGTAGTTAGTTTGACTTCATTTTTGTTGAAAGAATATTGACAATTACATTAAGGAGTATAGTTATTTCTTTTACACCCATTGAGTAATGTGTGCAGTAACACAATACTTCATTCCAAACTATATTTCAGAGCCATAGTCAGAAAACAGCACAGTACTGGCACCAAACCTGACATATGTGAGGAACAATGAAATAGAATAGAAGATACAGACTTAAGCAACCACGGATAAAGATGTCAACCATACACACTATAGAGGAGTCAGCCTCTTCCTAAATAGCACAGGAAAATTTTATGTCCATATGTAGGATAATTAATCTGTCCCCCTGTCTCTCACCATGGAAAATAGTTAACTCCAAGTGTCTTAAAGACACTAACATAAGATATGACTCTCTGAAACTATTTAAGGATAAAGTGAGGAAAAAAGCATATCAGGAGTGGCACGGGTTCCTTCTGTTCTGAGCCAGTGCCCTGAGCAGGCCTTGGGTGCTAGCTCCGTACACAGTCCCACAACACCCAGAGGAAATTTGACTCTCAGGTGCTTTAAGACACCCAGGATCACAGGATCTCAGGAGCTTGGTCAAACCCAGATTTCAGTTTCCCAGAGGCAACTGGACTCCCAGGATCTCTGACACACCCAGGATCTCAGGATAACAAGGTCCCAGAATCACAGGATCACAGAGACAATTGGACTCTGAGGAGTTATGACACAACCAGGAACACAGGAGAGATAGGCTCCAGTCAGAGACAGTGATATAACCAGATGGCGAGAGGCAAGCAAAAGAACATAAGCAACAGAAACCAAGGCTACTTGGCATCATCAGGATGCAGTTCTCACCATCAGAGCAAGAAAGCAAGATTCTCATTTAAAATCACTTCTCATGATGATAGAGGACTTTAAGAAGGATATAAATAACTCCCTTAATGAAATATAAGAGAAAACAGGTGAATAGGTAGAAGCCCTTAAAGAAGAAACACAAAAGTCCCTTAAATAATTACAAAAACAACAACAGCAACAACAACAAACCAGGGAAGGAATTGAACAAAACCATCCAAGGTCTAAAAATAGAAATAGAAACAATAAAGAAATCACAAAGGGAGACTACCCTGGAGATAGAAAACCTAGAAACACCAACAGAATACAAGAGATAGAAGAGAGAATCTCAGATGCAGAAGATACCACAGAAAATATTGACAAACTGTCAAAGAAAATGCAAAAGGCTCCTAACCTGAAACATCCAGGAAATCCAGGACACAAGGAGAAGACCAAATTTAAGGATAATAGGTATAGAAGAGAGCAAAGTTTCCCAAATTAAAGGTCCAGTAAATATCACAAAATTATAGAAGAAAACCCCTAACCTAAAGAAAGAGACGCCCATGAACATACAAGAAGGCTGTGGAACTCCAAATAGACTAGAACAGAAGAAAAAATTCCTCCCATCACATAATAATTGAAACACCAAATGCACAAAACAAAGAAAGAATATTAAAAGCAGTAAGAGAAAAATGTCAAGTAACATATAAAGACAGACCTATCAGAATTACTCCAGACTTCTCACCAGAGACTATAAAAGCCAGAAGATCCTAGATAGATATCATACAGACCCTAAGAGAACACAAATGCCAGCCCAGGCTATTATATCCAGCAAAACTCTCAATTACCATAGATGGAGAAACAAGATATTCCATGACATAAACAAATTTACACAATATCTTTCCACAAATCCAGTGCTACAAAAGATAATAGATGTAACAAGCAAAAAGAGGGAAACTACACCCTAGAAAAAAACAAGAAAGTAATCGTCTTTCAACAAACCAATAGAAGATAGCCACAAAAACATAATTCCTCCTCTAACAACAAAAATATCAGGAAGCAACAATCACTTTTTCTAAATAACTCTTAACATCAATGAATTTAATTCCCCAATAAAAAGACATAGATTAACAGACTGGATACATAAACAGGACCCAGCATTTTGCTGCCTATAGAAAACACACCTCACTAATAAAGATAGACATGACCTCAGAATAAAAGCCTGGAAAACAATTTTCCAAGCAAATGGTCACAAGAAACAAGCTGGAGTAGCCATTCTAATATCAACTTTCAACTAAAAGTTATCAAAAAAGATAAGGAAGGACACTTCATACTCAGCAAAGGAAAAATCTATAAAGATGAACTCTCAATTCTGAACATCTATGCTCTAAATGAAAGGGCACCCACATTCATAAAAGAATCTTTACTAAAGCTCAAATCACACATGGCACCTCACACAATAATACTGGGAGACTTAAACACCCCACTCCCAGCAAAGGACAGATTATGGAAACAGAAAACAAACAAAGACACAGTGAAACTAGCAGAAGTTATAAACCAAATGGATTTAACAGATATCTATAGAACATTTTATCCTAAAACAAACGAATATACCTTCTTCTCAGCACCTCATGGTACCTTCTCCAAAACTGACCATATAATTGGTCATAAAACAGGCTCAACAAATACAAGAAGACTGAAATATTCCCATGCATCCTATCAGATCACTATGGACTAAGGCTGGTCTTCAATAACCACAAAAGCAAAGGAAAGCCCACATACCCAAGGAAGCTGAACAACTCTGTACTCAATGATAACTTGGTTAAGGAAGAAATAAAGAAAGAAATTAAAGACTTTTTAGAATTTAATGAAAATGAAGGCACAACATACCAAAACTTATGGGACACAATGAAAGCAATGCTAAGAGGAAAACTCATAGCTCTAAGTGCCTCCAAAAGGGAACTGGAGAAAGCATACACTAGCAGCTTGACAGCACACCTGAAAGCTCTAGAACAAAAAGAAGCAAATACACCCAAGAGGAGTAGACAGCAGAAAATAATTGAAATCTGGGCTGAAATCACCCAAGTAGAAACAAAAAGTACTATACAAAAATCAACAAAACCAGGAGCTGGTTCTTTGAGAAAATCAACAAGACTGATAAACCCTTAGCCAAACTCACAAGAGGGCACAGAGACAGTATCCAAATTATTAAAATCAATAATGAAAATGGAGATATAACAACAGGAACCAAAAACTTTAAAAATCATCAGATCCTACTACAAAAACCTATACCCAACAAAATTGGAAAATCTGGATGAAATGGACAATTTTCTAGACAGATGCTAGGTTCCAAAGTTAAATCAGGATCAGATAAACCATCTAAACAGTCTCATAAACCCTAAAAAAATAGAAACAGTCATGAAAATTCTCTCAGCCAAAAAAAAGTCCGGGACCAGATGGGTTTAGTGCAGAATTCTCTCAGACCTTCAAAGAAAACTTAACACGAATACTCTTCAATCTATTCCACAAAATAGAAACAGAAGAAACACTACCTAATTTGTTCTATGAAGCCACAGTTACGCTGATACCAAAACCACACAAAGACCCAACAAAGAAAGAGAACTTCAGACCAATTTTCCTGATGAATATTAAAGCACCTGAGATCCTGGCTCCACTATTCCTGGGCATATACAAAGAAGATACTCCAACATATAACAAGGACACATGCTCCACTATGTTCATAGCAGCCTTATTGATAATAGTCAGAAGCTGGAAAGAACCCAGATGTCCTTCAACAGAGGAATGGATACAGAAAATGTGGTACATTTACACAATGGAGTACTACTCAGCTATTAAAAACAATTAATTCATGAAACTCTTAGGCAAGTGGATAGAACTAGAAAATATTATCCTTAGTGAGGTAACCCAATCACAAAAGAACATACATAGTATGCAATCACTGATAAGTGGATATTAGCTCAAAATCTCAGAATACCCATGATACAACTCTTGGACCACATAAACCTCAAGAAAAAGGAAAACCAAAGTGTGGATGCATCGGTCCTTCTTAGAAGGGGGAACAAAATGCTCACAGGAGGAAATACAGAGACAAAGTGTAGAGCACAGACTAAAGGAAAGAACATCCAGAGACTGCCCCACCTGAAGATCTATCTTATACACTCACCAAACACAGACACTATTGTGGATGCCAAGAAGTGCTTGCTGACAGGAGCCTGATATAGCTGTCTTCTGAGAGGCTCTGCCAGAGCCTGACAAATACAGAGTCACATGCTCGCAGCTAACGATTGGACTGATCATGGGGTCCCCAATGGAGACGTTTTGGAGAAAGATCTGAAGGAGCTAAAGGTGTTGCAATCCCATAGGAAGAACAACAATAACAACCAACCAGACCTCCAAGAGCTCCCAGGAACTAAACCACCAACCAGAAAGTACAGATAGAGGAACCCATGGCTCGAGCTGCATATGTAGCAAAGGATGTCCTTGTTGGACATCAATGGGAGGAGAGGCCCTTGTTCCTGTGAAGGCTGGAGATACCCAAGTGAACACCCCCATAGAAGCAGGAGGAGGGAGAATGGGATAGGGGATATGGGGGGGACAACCAGGAAGGGGGACATTTGAAATGTAAATACAGAAAATACCCAATTTTTTAAAAAGGTCAAGGAACCTGTGTGTTTGGAATACGCTAAAAGTCCACTAGAGGGCTCAGGGTGCTCTGTAACTAACAAGATAGTGCAGTAATCTTTCAAAATCCATTGATCCAGGAGGCTTCAGTCGGTCTTGGCTACCCACTCACCTCATGTTAATATCTGACATCAGATGCTGGCTTTAAAAATAAAATCAGAACTTATTTTTTCTAGTGTTCAATGTGGACATTCAATCAAGGATGGACCCAAATTTCTCCTGTAAAGCAGGGAGAGTTAGTGGTCACGGATTGAGCCACAAGCTTAGAGCCTGAGGTTCCTACCTGAAGTTTTGAAAAATAAAATAAAATAAAATAAAATAAAATAAAATAAAATAAAATAAAATAAAATAAAATAAAATAAAATAAAATACAAAAAACAAAAAACAAAAACAAAAAAAACAGGTGTATGCGAGTGTCTGAGACTCACCCTTTCAGGCCAATTCTTTCTTTTATTGAGTATTCCCCACTCCACCACTCTTACCGTTGACCCCTGATGTTGGGAACCTGGGTTTCCTACTCTGCACCAAGGATTCTGAGCACTGAACAAGCTCTTGCTTTTTGATGAGGTGGCACAACCTGCAAGGAAGAGGGTGGTTTCCATCTTCTTTCAGGGGTCAAGGAAGTCCCTAGATATACACCTGGAACCCTGCATTGTGTGTAGCCTACCCAGCCTTTGAGGGGAACTCAGCCTTTATTAGAGGATTCCCTTGTTACTAAAGAAAATGAGGGTAAGCCTTGGCTTCTTGGTCTCATTAATAAAATAATTAGAAAAAAATCAATAATGACACAAATTATTTTACTTATTTTCTCCCGGTGTATAATTTGAGAATCAGCAATTAAAATGATGTGAACACATTAAATATTACAAGTACAGATATT
The DNA here is from genome assembly GCF_004785775.1 of Grammomys surdaster. NCBI lineage: Eukaryota > Metazoa > Chordata > Mammalia > Rodentia > Muridae > Grammomys > Grammomys surdaster. The sequence goes on from NW_021621002.1 coordinate 477,009, forward strand.
TCTGAAGCTCTGCAGAACGTAAATTGTCTCCTTTGGACTCATCATCAGTAAATAAGGTCAAATCTGACATGTGTTCAACAGTCTGATCAGTACAACTGGATTAATATAATTAACCAGTTGATAAGAATATACATTTATTTGCTTTGGAAGCATATGTAACTTAAGTCATATTCAAGACTACATATTCATTAATCATCATTTGTTTTATTATTTCTCAAGGACTTATGGCATGTACATACTTATAAGTACGTGCCATTCAACCAGGAAATTTGTGACTACATAATACCTCATAAAGTTGCAAAGCTTCTGTAAGGCAAAGGATACTGTCTATAGGACAAAACAGAAACCAACAGATTGGAAAAAGATCTTTACCAATCCTACATCTGATAGAGGGCTAATATCCAAAATATACAAAGAACTCAAGAAATTAGACTCCAAACAATCAAATAACCCTATTTAAAAATGGCTACAGAGCTCAACAAAGAATTCTCAACTAAGGAAACTCAAATGGCCGGGAGGCACCTAAAGAAATGTTCAATATCCTTAGTCATCAGGGAAATACAAATCAAAAGAATCCTAAGATTCCACGTCACACCAGTCAGAATGGCTAAGATCAAAAGCTCAGGTGAAAGTAGATGCTGGTGAGGATGTGGAGAAAGAGGAACACTCCTCCATTGCTGGCAGGATTGTAAGCTGGTACAACCACTCTGGAAAGCAGTCTGGCAGTTCCTCAGAAAATTAGACATAGCATTACCTGAGGATCCAGCGATACACTCCTGGGCATATACCCAGAAGATGCTCCAACATATAACACAGACACATGCTCCACTATGTTCATAGCAGCCTTACTTATAATAGCCAGAAGCTGCAAAATCCCAGATGTCCTTCAACAGAGGCATGGATACAGAAATTGTGGTACATTTACACAATGGAGTACTATTCAGCTATTAAAAACAATTAATTCATGATATTCTTAGGCAAAGGGATGGAACTAGAAAATATTATCCTTAGTGAGGTAGTCCAATAACAAAAGAACACACATGGTATGCACTCACTGATAAGTGGACATTATCCCAAAAGCTCACAATACCCAAAATATAACTCACAGACCACATGAAGCCCATGAAGATGAAAGACCAAAGTGTGGGCGATTTAGTCCTTCTTAGAAGGAGTAACAAAATACAGGAACTAATACAAAGATAATATGTGGCAGAGACTGGGGGAGGGACCGTCCAGAGAGTGCCCCACCTAGATGTCCATCCCATGTGAAGTCATCAAATACAAACACTATTGTGGATGTCAGGAAGTGCATGCTTACAGGAGCCTAATATACCTGTCTCCTGAGAGGCTCTGCCAGAGCCTGACTTATACAGAAGCAGATGCTAGCAGCTAACTATTGAACTGACAACAGGGTTCCCAATGAAGGAGTTAGAGAGAAGACTGAAGGAGTTGAAGGGGCTTGCAGTCCCATGAGAATATCAACAAATACCAACCAACCAGAGCTTCCAGAGTCTAAACAGCTAGCCTGGGGACATACATGAAGGGACTGATGGCAGATGTATGTGTAGTGGAGGATGGCCTTGTCGGGTGTCAGTGGGAGAGGAGGTCCTAGGTCCCATGAAGGCTGGATGCCCCAGTGAGGGAGAATTCAAGGGCAGGGAGGTGGGAGTGAGTGGACAGGAGGGAGCACACCCTCATAGAAATAGGAGTAGGGAGAATGGGATAAGGGGTTTATAGGAGGGAGGGGAATGGGGAAAGGGGATAACATCTGGAATATAGATAAATAAAGTATCCAATAATAAAAAACAAAAACAAACAAAAAACAGATAATGCAACTGGCTATCACAGTCAAGCATCTGAGACTCTTTGGCAGCAATTTAATATTACCCATATTACTGGTGTTCCTTATAATTATCAAGGACAAGGAACTGTGGAAGGGGTCCATGGTACTTTAAAACAATTTCTTCATAAAATTAAAAAGGGAGAGGTATATCCCCAAACACAACAAATTTATTTAAATCATGTTCTTTTTATTATAAAATTTTGTAAAAAATTTGGATGCCAAGGAACTTACTGCTGAGTGTCTATGGCACTCTACAACTAGGCATACTTATGCATAGGTGAAAGGGAAGGATCCACTTACTGGCATAAGGCATGATCTCAATCAGGTATTTAATATGGGGAAGAGGTCATGTTTGTGTTTTTTCTGCAGAATGCAAAAGGAGCATAGTGGCTGACAGAACGATGAGAAAGACATGCTGATGGCTGGACAAAGAATGATGCTGGCCTGTGAGCTTGCTGAGTGCCCTGACAATAGTGACTGGGAAGCCGTATTGGACATATGTTCCCAACTCACCTTTACTTACCTATCCCCCTGATGGGACAAGCTGCCTTGCCTCAAGTTTTTAGGCCTCATGGAACAGAGAATCAAAAACAGAAGTTATAATGACTCTTGTATTTTTCTTAAACGTGACTAATTATTCAGACTCAACTATGTTCTGGTCTAGAAATCAATCCAATATTAGAAATAACAGTCTTCATTTGGAAGACTTGTTCTGAACATTTTCAGAGACATATTTGGAAGTTAGCTGCAGTTCTCTAGGATGTTATATTAGCAAGAGATAAAGTTGGGACAGGAGCTGGATTTCAAACAGGTGTTAGCACATATGTTAAGGCTCTTTAATCGTCAAGTTAAAATTACTTTTGTTTCTTCTACAGTATTTAATGTAAGTTGCATTGATTGTACACTTTCTAATTGTGTTAGTGTGATGAAATCCAGCATGTCAGTTACCAAGTTCTATCAACCAGCTTTTGTTTTATTTTCCTGAGTATTACAGAATCTTGGTCTTCTGAAAAAAAGCTTGCAAGTACTAGAAGGAGTGAGTCAGGCTTTAAGCAGAAACAAGAGGGTAGTGGGCTTGATTACTGCTGGTATAACAGCTTTAATTACATTAATTGCTAGCACCACTGCTTCTGCAATTGCTTTGACACAAAAAGTTAAGACAGCAACTTTTGTTAATTATTTAGCAAAAAAATGTTACTAATGTGTTGAATATACAAAAGGATTTAGACAGGTATTTGGAACAAGGGTCTGATGTTCTTTATCCTATTCAAATTACTTGAAAGAGGTTCAGAGTTTAAAAGTAAGGAGCCATCTCAAGTGTCATGCCAAATACCACTAGATTCATGTCAGTTCTAAAATATACAGTGGTAGACATTATAATTAGGAAAAAGTTTAAAGACACTTGCAGGGTATTTGGCATAATTCTAACAACTCTCTGTATGGTTTAATTTTGCATAGTGAGTTTATAAATTTAAAGAATGCTGCTCTGCTGAGCGTTGATGTGGCGTATACTGCTGATAGAATTACCCATGGCCTGAGGTCAGTATTTCTATTTTGGTCAAGTTTTAAGAATGACATATATAGCTTGATCATGCTTTTTTGTTCTGGGATACTTTTACCCCTGCCCATCATGTTAAAGCTTCTCTTTAACAACATCAACATGTTGATAGCCAACGTACATGGCTTGAACCTGAAAATGAACCCCCAGACAGTTACTAAATGTACATTCTGGCAAGCCAAGGACGGGTAAGATACTGCACAGAGCCTTACCAACCTAAGACAGAAATACATTGCTTTTGATAAGCATGCATATTCCATGATGGGTAAGGAAGGCATTCTTGGCAGAATGACCCAAGACAAGTGTGGGGCTGCAAAGGGATGGTTTGGTCTCCCCAGGAGAGCACTGGGTTTGAGATAGCTGGAAACCCAACAGGGACATGGCCTGTCAGGGATGGCATGCATCTTCCCATGCTTCCAGACTCCAGACTCCTCCCACATGTGACCTACACCTCCATTAGCCTGCACCTTGCAGACATGTTTGGCTCAGAGTAGACCCTCCCAGAGAGGTTTTGTGTCACCATCCAGGTAGAGGGCATGACTAACAGAGATTTCCATATTCATGAGTCACCTAAGGCAAGGGGAGGGAGTAGTTAATTAAGTTATTCCCACCCAGTTCCTCCTCTTTCCCCTCCCTATTTAACCCAGCTCCCCCTGGCTTTTACTGGGGGTGCACACATCCAGACTCAACTACCACGCCATGAACAATAAACGTTTTAAGCCCACGAACTCCACATGTCTTCTGGGGCCTGCCGCTGCCAAAGCTTTCAGCCTTTGGAACCTTGGACTTTCTCATGTATGTGAGAATTGCCAGCATTGAAGCCTCCGGGACTCCACCATCCCTGCCCCATGCCTCAGGTTTCCGCTATGGTCCTGAGACCCTACCACTGCGCAAGTTTTTCCCATAGACAGGCTCAGTCTTGTTTATGGAATAAAAAGGTGGGAGAGGAGGAGAGCTTTCAGGGCTGCTTGGCAAGAATCTGACATGGGCCAAGTACAAGAAAATGGGCCTCTTGGCAGGAATATGACATTGGCCAAGGAAGTAGGTTTCAGCCAGGAATCTAACATTGGGCTAGAACAAAGAAGTAATTTCATGCAAGAATCTAAATTTTAGGCTAGAACAAGGAAGTAGGCTTCAGACATGAAAATGACTTTGGGCTAGGACAGGAAAGTTGGCTCAGATATTTTGGTCATCTTGATAAGCTCTTAGAAACGGTGATCATGGGAGTGTTCATGGAATTTTGTTTATTGCCTTGCTTGTTCTTTGACTATTTGTGTTTATTGTCTTGCTTCTTCTTTGACTATTTGCATCTATTGTATTGCTAGTTCCTCAACCTAGAACTGACCTTAATACTTGCATGTGATTAAAATGATATAAAAGCAAAAAGGAGGAGGGGAATGGGATGGGGGTTGCTAGGGAGAGAAAATGGGGAAAGGGAATGGCATCTGAAATGTAAATAAATATAATATCCAATTAAAAAAAGAAAAAGAAAGAAAGAAAGAAAAACAGCAACAAAAAAGAAAAAGTAATGGGTGTCATGATATTTTCATTTAATACATAATACTCAGTGATCATCTTCAGTCTATTAGCTTTTCCTGCCCTTTCTTCTTTTAGGCCCACTAGACTGTCACATATAGAAGAGATCAAACTGAGTGAAATATGTGTTCTTTTATTAATCATTATACTGATATTCTTATGTCTGCAAACATCTCTGGTTTACTTATTATACAACATATCTCAAAAGTAAAATTGTAAGCAGAAAATTCTCTAATCATTTATTATGGAATACTGCTCCATTCTACTACCTCCTGCTCTCACTAAAATAAAGAGAATTTAAACACACACACACACACACACACACACACACACACACTTACCATCTGAGCCTTCCATAAACATCCTTCCTTGTACAATGAGGTCCTAACAAGTACTTATAAGGAAGAAATGGCATCAGCTCATCTCCCTCTAGATCCATAGTTAACATGTCATCTGGAGAAGGCACTTCTTGTCTTTGAGGTTGTTACAAAATGGTACCATCAAATGGAAAAGTGAACTTCCCTAATTCCAGGAGAACAAATAGAGTAGAAACAGCTGAGCTCTGGGTTTTCCATGCATGAACCATTCTCTCCGGTCCATATCTGTCTTTGTGAATTAACTGATCCCAATCCTTGTGAAAAAAAACATAAAAATAATAATGTCTCATTTAAAAGAAATAGAAAAACAATGTAGATTCTCGAAGGTAACCATCCTGCTTCCAAAGCATTCATGGTATCCTCCATAATTGACAGTGGCTTTAGGATCTCACCTAGAAATTAACAGCTCCTTGGAGAAAATTAAGAAAATGTCACCTCCTCCATAAACACTGAGGGTAAATGATCTTTCTTACAGAGCATACAGACGGGAAGTTGCGTAGTGTATTATCAGCAGAAATTGTGCTATGGGGCTAGAAATGTAACTCAGTCAGTAGAGTGCATGCCTAGAAAGTATTGTGTATGTGAGACACCATGAAAAACAATCAAATCTTCAAATTAGAGGCACAGGTGAGAGAGAAGAATTTGAAGTCTATGGCAAACATATGAACTTCAATAAGATCATAGAATAAAACTGCCCCCAGGACACAACCATATAACTTAGGAATCTCACAGAATACAAAGTAATCCAAGAGCACAAATAAAACCTTCCATTTATCTTATAATAAAAACACTAGGTATACCAAACAAACAAACAAAAGGATGAATTGAAAGCTCTAAGAGAAAACACAAGACACAAATAAATAAAACCCATCAAATAGAAAGGCGAGTCTTCAGAAAAACATTGGAATAGGAACAGCTGGTTCCTTGAGGTAAACTTTCAAAGCCAGAAGAGCTTTGTGTCCTTACTCACAACCAAGCTAAAATGATATATCCACCAATATTTCTCCTATTAATGAAGGAAGAAGAGTTTTCCACAACATAGACAGCCTAAAAAATTTTTGTATTCCACAATCTAAGCCTAAAATAATACCAGAAGCATTATTTGGGGCTGAAGAGGAGAATGAGCATAGCAGAGAGTCTGTGGAAAAGTATGAAGCCATAATTATCACAACAGCAAAATCCAACAGCTACTAACACACATATTTCAATAATAATTCAAACATGAACGGCCTCAATTCTTCACTTAAAAGACAGGAAGTGAATGAAAAAAAGTAAAACTAATTGGATAAGATACAGAGGAACACTTCATTCTAATGAAGGGAACACTTAACCAAGAAAACATTGCTACCCTAAAGATATATACAACAAACTCTGGGATACCAAATTCTATCTTTAAAATCTACTATTCCTGGATTTGAAGGCACAGATTAACATCAATCCATCAATAGTAGGTGATTATTTCAATACCTAATTTTTTTTCCAATACACAGGTCATCTGGACAAAAATAAACAGAAACACCAGAAAAACAGATGAAGTCTTACATCAAATGGACTTAAACAGTTTCCTAGACAATGTTCTAACCAAACACCAAGGAAGGCACATTTTACTTTACAGCACACAGAAACTGCACATGTGCCAACACATATACAGAAGAGAACTGCCTTATCTAGCTTCAGTGAGAGAAGATGCACCTAACCCTCGAAAGACTTGAGGCCCCAGGCAGTGGGGAAGCCTGGTGAGGGGGCCGACATCTTCTTGGAGACTGGAGAGGAGGAATCAGATGAGAAACTACTGGAGGGTGGATCAGGAAAAGGATTACCACTGAACTGTAATAAAAAGATTAAAGACGATTTTAAAATAAATAGGCCATATCCTGAAATGCAAGACAAATCATTACCAATCAAAGAGGTTGACATCACTCTTTGTATCCAATCTGGCCACGATGCAGTAAAACCTAATGTTGACAAAGGAACAAATGCCTACTAAATACAAAAACCAATGGAGATCAAACAGCTCACTACAGAATGACGATGGGGGTCAAAACAGAAATCAATGGAGAAATAAAAACTTCCTGGAACTATTTTAAAATGAATATAAGACAAAAGTGGAATACATTGAAAGCAATCCTATGAGGGAAATGTATTGCTCTAAGCACCTACATTAAAAATTCAGAAACAAAAATTTCAAATAAATGTCAAAATTAACCCAACTCAAAAAGTTAGAACAAACCAAATATAACCCAAGTTGACAGGAAAAATTAATAAAAGCACAAATCAACAAAATAGAAACAAAGGAAATACCACAAAGAATCAACAAATATTATTGACAAGCACTTGAACCATCTAATCAAAAGAAGTAAAGAGAAGACTCAAATTAGCAGGATCAGAAATGATCAGGGAAACATTACAAGAGATGCCAAAGCAATTTAGAATATTATAAGAGGCTATGTTAAAAAAAAAAAATGTACTCCATTAGGTCAGAAAATCTAAAAGAAGTGCTTTTCTAGATCCTGCCAAGTCACAAAATTAAGCCAAAACATCAACAACCTAAACAGACCAATAACAAATGAGGAAAAAGTAAACTTAGTAAAAAGACTTCCAGACAAGAAAAGTCCAAGACCTGATAGATTCATTTTCATAAAATGACTAAAACTCCTACTGAAAATTAGCCAATTTACTTGTGTAATGTTACTGTTACAGGGATTTAATAAATGGGGTGAGACTTCCAGATATTTTTGAAGTTCCTATAAAAAATCTACTTTATTAGAAATTGCAATAGATTAAACAGATCAATATCAATCTCTTAAAACTTATATCATAAGAATGTTTTACGCTTTACTACACCATAAGTTGAAACTTTCCTAAGAATGCCTCAGTATATGTAAACTTACCAGACTAGAAAATTATTGATAAATACTAAATTAGTTAATACTTGTTGTATATTCCTACTTTAAGTTTCATATAATTAAATGCATACAGCCAGTTATCATGATAAAAGTAGTAAAATGAGAAAAGACAAACTACAATTTAAATGTAACTTAATACAGTAAATGCACTCTTGCACACCAATAAATTATGGTCTTTTGTTTTTCACCCTCTAAGGTATTTTAAGTGTTTTGTTAGAGGGATGGAAAACTAACAGTTGCCAATACCTAGGTAAAACCATGATCTTAGAATTATTAGAGTACACTCTCAGGAGAATCCTATGTCAGATATGTTATTTAAAATATTACATCTGGAGCTACTTTTTACATGTGCTTGAATGTACATTCATTGCAAAAAGTGATGGGTTTCATGATATGTGCATTCAATCCATAATACCCATTGATCTCCTTCACCCTATTAGCCTTTTGTCTCTCCATCCTTCTGCCAATCCCCTGTCCTCTTTCCAATAGCCCCCTTCTAGTGCAACATACTTAATCAGAGATCACATTAAGTGAAATCTAGGTTCTTCTATAAATTATTACACTGACATGTTTATGTCTACAAGCCTCTGTTGTATTGATTATGATACAATACACTTCAAAAGTAAAATTCTAAACAAATTCTCTAATCATTTATTGCAGAATATCCTGCTTCCTTCTACCACTTACTCACAGCTCTCACTATTAATAAAGAGAAAAAGAAACACTCTTCCAGCTGGGCTTTTGATAAACATCCTTGTAGAATGAGGCCTTAAGAAGTAATTATAAGGAGGAAATGCCATCAGGTCATCTCCCTCTAAACCCGTGTCTAGTTATCATGTCATCTGGAGAAGGCACTCCTGACCATGAGGTTGTTACAAAGTGGTCCCATCAAATGGAAAAGTGAATTTCCCTAATTCCAGGAGAACAGTGGCTTAGTAACAGCTGAGCTCTTGGTTTCCCATGTGTGAGATATTCTCTCTAGACCAAATCTGTCTGTGTAGATTAACTGATCCTGTGAACAAAATGAAAGTAACCCTAATAATATCCATGTAAAAGAATTAGAAAACATTTGAGATTCCCTGAGGTATTCATCCTGCTTCCACCAACTTCTGTGGTGGCCTCCACACTTACTTGACAGTGGCTTTGGGGGTCTCACCTCGAAATTGACAGCTCTTTTGCTAAGAAAATGTCACCTCCTCCAAACACAGTTGAGGAAAGTAATCTTTCTTACATAACACACAGAAGTGATGCAATGTAACTGTATTACCAGTAGAAATTGGGTTGTGGGCCTGGTATGTAGCTCCATCGGTAGAGCGCATACCTAGAAATTTTTGTGTATGTGAAACACCATGAAATAAATCAAACCTTCAAATTATGGACACAGGTAAGGGGGAAAGTTAATGGCAAACACAAGACCTTCAATAAGATCATAGAAGAAAACTGTCCCAGACTATAAATTAAAAATACAGAACAAGAAGGTGTATTGAAAGCTGAAAGAGAACACTGCAAGTAACAAATAAGGGAAACCCATTTTAAAAAAAATAGCTGATTTCTCAAGAGCAGCACTCAAAACCAGAAGGAGCCTGCAGCAATACATCCCAAGCCCTAAATAACTGCCAACCTAAATTAATATGCCCAGCAAAACTACTGCTGGAATTGATGGAGGAAGAACAATTTTCCCCATCATAGATAACCTAAAAATATTATATTCAACAAACCAAACCTAACATAATACGGGAAGTATTTTTTAATTCTTTTTTATTGGATATTTTATTTACATTTCAGATATTATCCCTTTACCCCATTTCCTTCCTCCCACCCAGGAACCCCCTATCCCATCCCCCCTCCTCCTCCTGCTTCTATGAGGATGTGTCCCCACCCACCCCCCACTCCCACCTCCCCACCCTCAAATTCCCCCCCACAAGGCATCCAGCCTTCATGGGACCAAGGATCTCCTCTCCCACCTATACCTGACAGGACCATCTTCCCTTGCATATACAGCTGGAGCCATGGGTCCCTCCCTAAGTGCTCCCAGGCTGGTGATTTAGACCCTGGGGGCTCTGGTTGGTTGGTATTGTTGCTCTCCTCTTGGGGTTGCAAATCCTTTCAACTCTTTCAGTCTTCACTCTAACTCCTCCATTAGGAACCCCATGATCAGTTCAGAGGAAGTATTCTTTTGAGCTGAAGAGAGTCATAGACAAAGCAGAGAAACCATAGAAAGAAATATGAGTCATAATTATTAAAACACAAAGTATCGCTGGAAACACAACACCAAAATTCAACAATATGATGACCAGAACTAAAACACATATTTCAATAGTAATTTAAACATTAATGGCTTCAACTCTCCACTCAAAAGTCCCAGTCTAACTGAATGGATCAAAAAAACAAAATCTGTCTGCTGCCTCTAAGAAACACATCTTCAGTTAGGCCAGTCATTGATTGGCCATTCCCTCATCTCCACTCCATCTTTATCCCTGCACATCTTGAATGGAGGGCAAATTTTAGGTCAAAGGTCTTGTGGGTGGGTTGGTGTCCCCGTTCCTCCCCTGGAAATCCTGACTGGCTACAGGAGGTGGCAACTTCGGCTCCATATCTTTCACTGCTAGGAGTCTCAGCTAGGGTCACCTCCATACTTCCGAGGAACCTTCTCCATCTCAGGTCTTCAGCCTCTTTCAGAGATACCCCCTCAACCGATTTCTCTCTCTCTCTCTCAGCCCTCTCACTCCCACCCCTACTCTCCCCATGCCTGATCCCCATCCCAATTCACTTCCCCACCCCTCGCCCACCCAGTTCTTTCTCTCCATCTACTTCTGATGTCTATTTTATTTCCCCTTCCATCATCCTCCCTTGGACCCTCTTGTTACTTAGTTTCATTGGGTCTGTGGGATCGTAGTGTGGTTATCCTGTACTTTATGGCTAATGTCCCGTGACAAGTGAGTATGTAACATGTGTGTCTTTCACACCTCACTCAAGGTGATATTTTCTAGTTCTATTCATTTGCCTGCAGATTCCTGATGTCCTAGGTTTTAATAGCTGAGTAACATTTCATTGTGTAAATGAGCCACATATTTTTAAATCCATTCTTTAGTTGAGGGACATCTGTGTTGTTTCTAGTTCATGGCTACTATAAATACAAACTATGTTGCAAGCATAGTTGAGCAAGTGTCCTCGTAGGATGGTAGAATATCTTTTTGGTATATGCCCAGGAGTGATATAGACATCTAGCTAAACTAGCACCATTTGTAGAAGATGGTTTTTTTTTCCACTGAATGGTCTTAGTTAATTTGTCAAAAATCAAATGTCCATTGGTGTGTGTATGTTTGTTAGTCTTTGATTTGATTCCATTAATCAACCTGTCCATTTTTATAGTGATACTATGAAGTTTTTATTACTGTTGCTCTGTAGTACAGCTTGAAATCAGGGATGGTGATACCTCCAGAAGTTCTTGTATTGTTCAGGATTGTTTTATCTATCTTGTTTGTTTTTCTATATGAAATTGAGAATTTCTCTTTCAAGGTCTGTAAATAATTGTTTTGGAATTTTGATGGGAATTGTATTGAACCTGGAGAATCAGAAATGAACGGGAAAACATTACTCACAAGAGACCCCAAAGCAATTCAGAATGGTTTTCTCATTTACATTTCAAATGTTATCCCCTTTCCTGGTTTCTTCCCTGGAAACCCCTACCCCACCCCCCTCCCCCTGCTTCTTTGAGATTTATTAGGATAGTCATTAATACCATAGACATACAACAATATGGCAGAGGCTCTAAGGAGAGTTCAAGCCCACAAAGTAGCATGGGGATACCCTGCTTATAGGTCTCAGAGAAAGGAGGAGGTATCACTCAGTCAGGTTCCTAAAGGGACTAGGCCATAATACTTTGTAGCTGGGATGTTTCTGATTTCAGGGCAACCAGAGGAGGGACTTGAGTCTTCCATTGTGGGGAGGGAACAAAGTAACGAAGGAAGGAAGGAAAGAAGGAAATAATTCTTGCCAATGTGTGACTTGAGGAATGTTGGAGATTGAGGAGGAGAGATATATTTAGGTTAGGTATATATACCTATTACATGGGTCAGTGGTGTGTCCATAGTCTCCCTAAAATATCCAAGGCCTCTCTAAAATATCCACGGTCCCATAACTGTGGTTTCCTTTCAAATCAAATTAAGTTAAATACTTTCTTATCCCTAGAGGGAATAATCAGGGCATACGCATAATCAAATCAAAGCAAAAACGAAGTCCAACTGACTAAAAAATCTCAGCGTAAGATATCTGGATTCACTCATGATTCGTTAGGCTACACAGGGTTTGCCCTCTCCTCCTCCACACCACCCAGTACACCTCCTCAACTCAAGGCAGCTTCACTCCAAGGCTGCTGCTGTCATCGGTGGGCATCTCATGGTATTAGCTTGGGTCAAAAATGCTTAGGTCTCCACAGCAAGGCTGTTACACATTCACCAATATCACCTCCTGGGCTGTCTTCAGGACTTTAACCCTGTGCCCTGGTGCCAAGTCTCACATTCTCTCCATGGCCCCTGAAGTCCTACTGCAACTGAGGCTATGTCTTCAGCAAAGGTCTCCCTGGCTTCTCTTCAGGGAGTCATCCCTGTCACACAGAACCAAGCCCCTGTTCCTTTCTGATCTCCAAATCCAGTACCTGGGAAACTCTTACATATTACCAAATTTGGCTATTAGCAAAAGGTACGGCCTCAGTTCCCTGTGGATAACAGCTTCTGTGTGCTGAGGAAATACTCTCAGATTTCACCTTGATTGTTCTGGTTTCTTCTTAGCCACACCTGATTCTTCAACCCCAGCTGGTGACTATCAATTGTACCAGCAGTGCGAAGGTTTCCTGTTAGTAGCTCTTAGTTCAAAACATCACACAAATAACCCTGATAGAGTCTTTGAGGGACTCTCAAAATACCACTAGAAACTTCACCAGACAGGGCTCCTGCATCTGCATTGCTCTCTCAACATTACATTGCTTCCCTGTTCCCAGGTTCCAAAGTCCTTCCACAATCCTCCCCAAAACAACATGGTCAAGTGTGTCATAGCAAAACCCACACACCTGGTACTGTTGGGAACAGGCAAAGGAACTTGTCGTAAGCACAGCCGTTTTAACTTCAGGATCACAGGACTAAGTGAGCCAAATCCAGGTTGACTCCATGACAAACTGACAGTTTGGGAAACTAAGCCTAAGTTTCTGTTTCCCAGAGATAAGAACCGGATCCAGAGACCTGTGGTCAGTCAACCACAACCATGGGTAGCCAATCTGAGGATACTTGTCATTTTGCCTGAAGTAAAAATAGGTAGCCAAAATGAGTAAAGCAACTCCCTGGAAAGTGTCCAGAGCCTAACCGATTGTAGAATCAGTCAGTCAGACCCCTGGAGATAGAGCTAACCAATCAAAATAATAGGACACATACTCCTCCCTGAAATTGCCCTGACAATACTACCCAAAGCAGGCTTGGATGGTGACATCTCAGAATCCCTTGAGCAGCTGATTTGTAAAATGTTGTTCCCATTTCTCTTCACCTTAGCCCTGGACAACGGCTGTATAGATTTCATCTGTGCATGACTGTTTTCCAGTTGGCCTTGGTGTGCATAATTATTCTATTATATCTGACTTTATTATTTCCTTCCCTTTTGCTCTGCTGAATTCTGTGAAACTAGATGTTTCTAGATGTAATGATTCTTAAACAAGCAAAAATTGAGGCATAGGGGCCCAGCATGGTCTTAATGAACTAGGTGCATGCTGTGTGTTCTCATTTTTGGAACGAGGTAATAACTGCACGATGGTAGTTTCAGATTAATGTTTGACTTGTAAAGGAAGTTTGAAGGCATTATGTTTAGAAGTAGATTAAGAAAATGAAGCAGAGCCGATACTGGGACCCTGAGTAAAGTTATGAAATGAGTTTTGCACAACATTTGAGAGTGGTTCCTGGTCTCCTTACGGATATGCAAGTAAAGATTAGATTCCTGAAAGTAGATATAGAACACATAAAATTTTATACTGATAAAACTAAGTCAAAACACTGGGACTCTCAGGAGAGTCGCTGTGTGCAACGTGCAGAAGTAGAAGCTAGTGGAACTGCTGAGTTAAGGATTAACCTGATTCGTTCTAACCACTGCCTGGCACCTTTGCCCATGTCATTTATTACTAGAGCTTCACAGGAAACTGCATGTAGCTGACCTTGGAGTTCTGAGTTCTGAGGTATAATAATTCAAAAGTTAACGTTTAAATAATGATGCTTGCAATTATTATTTTGGCTACGGGCCTGGGAATAGGGGAAGCTTGAAACTTTGGGAAACAACTGTAATTCTTAATTCTTTGTGAGATGTGATCATTCTTTTGAACTTGACACATCTGGTAACGATTATAAATGTCTTTCTTTCTATCTGTTTTTTGGAGTGAAAGACTGTGACAAGTTAAAATTGAGGAAAGAGTGTGTATGTGAGTGAAAGGAGCGCACAGAGAGGTATGTGTGAGGTGTGTGTGAACCTCCAGCCCAAGGAGGGAGTGAAAGTATGTGCAGCTTCAAGCTGAGGGGGGGGGGGGGAGAAGAAGGAGGAGGAAGAGGAAGAAGAGGAGGAGGGTGAAGAGGAGGAGGAGGAAGAGGAGGAAGAGGAGGAGGAGGAAGAGGAGGAGGAGGAAAGAGAGAGGAGAGGGTAATGGGAGAGAAGGGACCGAGGGGGAGGGTAAGAGATCAAGAAAGCAAGAGAGAGAAGGAAGGAGGACACAGCTATTTTTATAGTGAGTCAGGTGTATTTGATTATTTCCAAAAAACTGTGGGGCAGAGTCTAGAAGAAATGCTAACATTCCCCCATTTTGGTTTAATTATAAAAAGGAAAAATTATAAAAAAGTGATGGTGAAGCAGAAGTAGGGTCATCGTGATCTTTAGCTACTTCCTGCTGACTTTGGGGTGACATGTCTCTGGAAAACCTAAGAAAATGGGTATGAGGATGTCGGTCCAGTCTTAAGAAAGTTGGCTGTTTCCTTGCTGTGGGTCTGTGGATAGACAGGAAGGAGCAGATCCAGTAGAAGTGTCTGTGTCTGTGAGAGAAGATTGGAGCATCCGTGGGTTGCTTCTCTGGAGCTGTCCTGGATGGAGCAAAAGCCTGGACTTGACAAGATGCTGAAACACACACACATACACACACATTACAGGTAAAGTTAAGAACATTCTGGAGAAAAAAATCCTTAGACATATACCTTGGTGGTTGGAAGTGAGGGAAGTCTTAATCCCAGGAACAGAAGAGGAATCCCACCATCTGAGACAGTTAGCAAGTAGGAACTTGGGCTATTCATGACAGGTGTACTTATCTGGATGGAGTCTATTTGGTCCACAAGAAGTAGATCTGAGTGGGTTTCCTATAGCTTATAAGTTTACAAAAGAGATAAATTTATTAACAACTTCAACAGTCTTTAAGATGACCTTAGGGAAGACAAAAACTTTTTGTTAAGCAGGAGCAAGAAAGGCTTTTTCCTTCTGTCTAGGGGACTGAATACACATAAATTTAGCATAACAAGAAACAATTTTAAGTTTACATTTGAAAGACAAAGGAAACTCAGATCCTTGACTTTGTGAACGTGATAATTGATCACATAGTTTAGCAAGAGAAGCATCTTAAGTCTATAGTTATAGGGCGACCAAAGGAAACCTTTATTTGAATATGACAGCTGCTAATGTAGATTCAGCACGAGAAACACTTTAAGTATATAGTTACAAGACAATCAAAGATAACTTAAAATTTAAACTTGTGATTATATAGTTGGATCTCAGAGTGGAATGTTTTATTAGAGTTAGGCTAATTTATATTATCTATATTATATTATGTATATATAAATTACATATAAATTATATTATTTCTATAAATTATATAAATTTATATAATTTATAATTATATACTGATTGATGTTAGGACAGTGACATAGCAAGGAGAGGAAATATGAAGGATTTAGTTTCTGGAGACTGAGTTTAGATAAGGAAGTAACAGGAGGTTATCTGTGAAAACTTACATCTGAACTGCGTATCCTTTATCGTGAAGCCTGTGAGCAAGACAAACCTGTCTATCTTTGATAAGAAACCCGGCAGTCTTAACTAGTTAACAAATTTACTAACGAGCAAATAAGGTGGATTACCTTGGAGTCAGGAGCTAGGCCTGTTTTCTTGCTGTCAAGCTACAGTTATATAAAGTTAGGGGGAGTTGGGGGAAATAGAAGAGCAATTAGATGGAAGGGAATCCAATCTGTAAGATCCAACTATATATTATTTTCAAGAAACACACATCCCTGATAAAGATATGACAAACTAAGAGTCAGAAGACTGACAACAGTCTTCTAAACAAATAGAAACCAAAGACAAGTGGTATAGCTATTTAGATATCTGATCAAGTATGCTTCAAAGCAAAATTAATGAGAAGAAATAAAGGTGTCTTATTTTTATTTAAAGGTCTTTTATTCATTTAAAGGTCTACTTTATTTTTAATTCTGTGATAAGACACCATGACAAGGCAACATAGAAGAAAGAGTCTATTGGCCTTATTGTTTCAGAGGGTAAGTTTATGACATCATGACAGGGAACATGGCAATAGGCACCCAGGTATGACACTGGAGCAGTAGCTCAGAGCTTACATGCTGATCTATAGGCAGGAGGCAGACAGAACTAACTGGAAATGAAGAAACTTCAAAGCCTGACCCTAGTGACATCTTTCCTCCAACAAGGCCACACTTCTGAATCTTTCCCAAGTAATTCAACAAACTGAGAGGCCAAATATTAAAATACATGAGTCTATGGGAGCCATTTTCATTCAAACATCTACAGAATATATAGCAGTTACTTTTCTATTGCTGTGAAAAAATACCATGACCAAAAGCAACTTAAAGAAAAAAGACTTTATACTGGATTATGGTTCCAGTAGGATAAGAGTCTCATGGCAAGGAGACATGAGAGCAATCAGCAGGCCTGGTAGCCAGAACAGAAAACGGAGAGATCATCTTCTCAACTGCAAACATGAGGCAGAGAGCATGAATGGAATTATGGCCAGTGACAAACTTCCTCCAGTAAGGCTGAACCTCCAAAGGGTTCCACAACTTCCCCCAAACAGTACAGGACTCAAAAAGAAGGTCCTTAGATGAAATGCCCAACAGTGGGGAAATGGAGGGATGGAGGGATGGGGTTGCCATCCCACAGTCAAAACTCTGACCTGCCAGAAGCCAGGACCCTCGCCCTTAATCCTCACCCCCTACCTTTCCCTACCTGCACAATGTCCCCTGCAGCTTGGCAACCGCAAGATCCTGCTTGGCAGCTGCAGATAGATTCAAGGCAGTGTACCGTGTCTTCTGAAGAAAGCAGGTAGATCATAATTCAAGGCAGTGTACCGTGTAGACCATGAAATGTTTCAGGGCACAGGCCATGAAGATTCTGTACTTTTCCACCACCTGGCCCCTCTTACCCCCTTCCCTTGTAAAGCATACAATAAAAAGGGGCTTCACGTTCAAATACACGACTCTTGACAAGCAATTGCTTTCTTGAGTCCGTTCTTCTCTCTCGCCCGTTCTTTTTCAGGTTGTGGTCCTCCTCACCCCCACGAATAACTAGGACCCACAGGTCGAGTCACTGACCCAAAATTGTTCCTATCTAAAAGAACTACAGAGATAAAACTGGAAAAGAGACTGAGGTAAAGGAGGTCCAGTGACCAGCCCAAGTTGGGCTCCATCTCAAGGGGAGGCTCCAAGACCTGACACTATAACTGATAGTGTGGTATGCTTACAGACAGAAGCCTAGCTAGCATGGCTGTCCTTTGAGAGGCTCAACCAGCAGCTGACCAAGACAGACGCAGATACTTACACCCAACCAATGGACAGAAGTCAGGGACCCTGTGGTTGAATTAGGGAAAGGCTAGAAAAAGTTGAAGAGAAAGGTTACCCCATAGGAAGACCAGCAGTCTCAACTAATCCGGACCCAGAGATCTCTCAGACACTGAACCACCAACCAGGCAGCATACACGAGCTGGTATGAGACCCCAGACACATATACAGCAGAGGACTGCCTGGTCTGGCCTGAGTAACAGAAGATGCACCTAAACATGGAGGCTTGAGTTCCCAGGGAGTGGGGAGGCCTGGAGAGGGGAAGAGGAATGGGATGAAGAACTGCTGGAGGGCAAACTAGGAGGGGGATAAGGACTGGACTGTTAAAAAAAATTAAGATAATAAAAAAAGAAAGAAAATTCATCAATAATGAGTGATTCGAAAGAGATTGTTCCCACAGGTGCATATATTTGAATATTCCGTCCCCAGTTGGTGGAATTGCTTGGGAGGGATTAGTGTTAAAACAATCTTATGATTTCCCATGTGTTCTCTCTCTCTCTCTCTCTCTCTCTCTCTCTCTCTCTCTCTCTCTC
>NW_021621002.1:495733-508591 GCF_004785775.1 Grammomys surdaster
TGAACACTAACACTCTGAGAACACAATCCAGATGAAATGCTTTCTTTTATAACTTCCCTTGGTTGTGGTATTTTATCATAGCAATAGAAAAGTAACTAAGATGGGCATGCATGCAGTCAACGTTGATTTACAGACATAAGCTTTCATTAGACGCCAGGTTCTGAACCACCTTCTGGGAAAGCTATAGATATATAGATGTATCTTTAAGAGTGCTTTGCAAGGGCCCCAGGGATAGGATAGAAATGAACATATAACACAAAGAAAAATTATCCTTAGCTTTAATTATGATGAGATTCAAGCCATATCACCTCAAAATATGATTAGAGGAGATCAGACTATGCCATAGGAAAACAGGCCACTCTGGTACAATAATTATTTTGATCTGAAAGATACTGAGAACTGATCAAAGCAGAGAGAACTCTTTAATTTCCCTTAAATTCTGTAGTGGTTTGAGTGAGAATGTTCCCCCTAGGCTCACACTTTTGAACATGTGGTCCCCAGTTGGTTGGTGCTGTTTGGGAGCTTTAGAGGGACATCCTTGTTTGAGCAAGCATGTCTCTGGAGGCTTGCTCTGAAGGTTTAAAGACTGTTCCACTTCCAGTTTGTTCTTCTGCTTTGTACTTAAGAGTTGAGATGGGAGATGTGCCTGTCAGCTTTCTCCTCTGTTGCCATACCAGCAACCTGCTGTCACCTGCTGCCATGCCATCCCCACTATTATGGATTCTTTCTTCTATAAATTGTCTTGGTCATGGTGTTTTGCCACAGCAACAGAAAAGTAATTATTTCAAATTCCTTAAGATTTTGTGTGGAAGAAATACACACACACACACACACACACACACACACACACGAAGACTGTCATAAGTAAAGGACAAGAGCTTCTCCAAACAGAACTTCAGAACACTCAGCCTTTGATAATACACACCCTATCACTGAGCTCACACCTTTAGCTCCTGGAAAGATTTTCATCTGCACAAGGCAACCTTTAGTCACCATACCTTTCCCCTCCTGTTGATTCCACTTCACTCTAGAATTGTCAAATACAACACATAGTCCTTTCAGTAACTCAATTAGACTCAATTTCTTGGTCACTTCTTTGAGGTTTTTCCTTGGTGAGCCAGGGTCACGGTCCACAGCCCTGGTTAATCAGCCATTGTACTCACAGCAATCCTCCTGTCTTGGATCCTACATGCAGGTATCAGAAGCATGCTGCTGCTTCATGACTAGCTTGAGTCTCATATTTTTGTGGAACTGCTGTTTGCACAATAAATTATTTTACTCAAGATGATGTCTTTTATCAATTTGCTTTTAGACCAGCTAATAAAACCTAAAAAAGAAAGAAAAATAATTCTTTCTCTTCCACAGCTTTTCATTCTTAACTTCCTTCGGTTGCATATAACAGGCAGAGACAGCCTGGTCAAGCAGCAGCACAAAACTCATAAACTTGGAGGGGCTCTCCTAAGAATCTCTCTTGCACCCCGTCACACTCCACTCATTCAGAGAGAAGTAAACTATAGCAATCCCTTGAAATACACTAAGCAAGTGAGAACAATTGCAAGTCTGCCTGCTCACACTCCTAAGGAAAGTACGCTGAAATTGTAGGTAGAAAGTGGCTGAAAAGACCAACAGCTGGCAGATCTCCCCAAAACGACTATTAACTAGGCCTTCCAACCCAGGATGCTACTGCGCAGGTCAGACGCAGCGCCGCTGAGCCTGCTGGGTGTCGTAGTCCATGGTGGCTAAGGCGGGGGCACAGTTTCTGAGTGGGTGGCGGGTGAATTCTCTTTCATTGGGGCAAGACTTTGTTTTCTCGTGTGTTTCTGAGACGGTTTTATTGTGTGCTATAGGTACAGCCTAGCGTCCGGAGCACTAGGATCCTGGGTTACAAATGCGGTACTTGCTTTTAGTAACGAATTACAGTCGGTTTCTTCCGGGTCCTCACGGCGTTTCCTGAAGTCAGGGTCAGAGGAAATCCCGCCCCCGCAATAGGGGCGGGGTTCCGGACGCGGACCTCTTAGTCCCCGCCCCATCGTCCCCGCCCCTCACCTCTTCTGGGCGGGGCCTCCTCGATTTCCCCCCCCCCCGCGCGGGGCGTGGCTCCGGGCTGGTGAGCGGCTTGCGGCCGCGCCCCTGGGCTCGTACCCGCGGCTCCTGGGCTTTCGCGCCGAGAGCACGCGGGCCTGTCAATGGACCGCGCGGCCGTGGCGCGAGTGGGCGCGGTGGCGAGCGCCAGTGTGTGCGCGGTGGTGGCGGGCGTGGTGCTGGCCCAGTACATATTCACCTTGAAGAGAAAAACGGGCCGCAAGACCAAGATCATCGAAATGGTGAGTGCTGGAGCAGCGGGCTCGCGCGGGAGCTGCGGAAGTGTCGTGGGCCGCCCGCGGCCCTGCGAGGGCAGGCTGCACGCGTGCTGATGCTTGACAGTGTTTGTTTCAAAGAGTGGAGAGAATAGATGCTCGGAGATAACTACCTCTTGCTGCAAAACCCGTTTCTCCAGAGCTAATCTCCGGTTGGCACCGGTCTCCAAGAGGTGCAGCTAATCCGATTCAGTCTCCTGTCCAGGAGTCGGGGGTTTTTTGGTTTTGGTTTTGGTTTTTTGTTTTTGTTTTTGTTTTTGTTTTCATCCTCGGGGCTGCCTTGAGTTACTATAAAGAGAGCATTTTCAGTGTTTTTAGAAATACAAATCAACCAGTCGGATATTGGATTATTTGAATGTTCTTCGTTGCTACATGTTCAAAGAAGTATTCTTGAGTATCCCCCAAAACTCTTTCGTACATCCTAGAAATGTTCTCTTAAGAGTTATTTACAGCTACATTAAAATTGTTGGTCTCAAGAATTCCATTTGAGGTTTATTTTAAAGTGATTCGTTGTTCCCAGGATGGATGTTTCATTTAGGGTTTTTGTTTCGGTGTTACTGTTGTTCGATCTGACTTGAGCATGGTGAGTGTGATTTATTTACTGGAGTACAAGAACTAAAATATAAAGTTGAGAAACTATTACTATTGTGAATAATATTTTAGGTTAATTCCTTTATTCCTGCGTTATTAGAACTTATTTTCTTTATATACCTCTGATTGCAAACATTTTGTGTCAGAAGTTTTGCCTCCCTCCCTGCCTAGCAAACTTACATGGCTTTATTTTGCCCCATACACAAAATTTGTAATTTTCCATCAGTGGAAAAATGCTGACTCCCCCGTCTTGCTGTATGTACTTAAACAGTGGACTGATTTTCCACAAAATCTTAAGGAAGAGTTTGATTTCATTGTAAAAAGTAATAAGGGGCCACAAAGAATGCCAGGGGTGTTTGTTTGTTTGTTTGTTCTGTACAAATCAGTCCTTATAGCGCATTGTTTTAAATTAGCTGTAATATGTGTCAGGCCCCCTAATAGCTTTTCAATAGAAGTCATAAAAAGAGTTAGTTTTTTTACTTTTGTAATTTTAGTTGGTTTTTCCTTTAGATGGGAGAAGTATTTGGATGACTTGAAATATACATTCCAGGCCTCGTTCTGTCTCTTTGTAATAGTCATGTTTGGGGAGTCCTCTGTACTTGTCTCCACCCTCTTCCTCCATAGAATTTGTACAAAACCAGGGATACCCATTGAACATCGATGATCTGATCACAGATAACATAAAACTACCTAACCAAGATAGGCTAGGAAATAAAATGACCCCAGCTTCTGTCTTGCCTCAGCCACCTCAGTACAGGATTACATTCCTGAATTACCCTGGCCATCAGGACATTTTTAATTGAAAGACATTAGGGATTTGCTGGTGAACTATGCATGCCCTAGTGGAAATGTCCAGTAGTGTGGCAAACTAGACAGCCAGAGAAAAACAATCAAAAGGCACTCTAGAAGTACTCAGAGAGATAAGACAAGCTGTTTAGTGAAATTGGCTGCTGCTTTACAATTTAATTATCCTTGTGTGTGTTCCCTGAATCTGTTCTAACACCTACCCATACTTACACACACCCTCTATACTGGTATAAACCCCAGGGCTTTACCCCTGCTAGACAAGCATACGTTCTTCATCAGTGCCCTTCTCTCTCATACCCTTTTGAGACAGGGTCTTTCTGTAATGAGAAATCTGGAGTTTTGGTTTCTTTAAAGAACATAGAAATACTATAAAAATATGTTTTCGTTGTAATCCCAAGTGTGGGATACGGGGCTGGTTCAGGTCGTCCACAAAGGCTGACTCTGACTTGTCGTGTGTTCTAGTAGGGGTGTAGGTTTTTCAGCTGCAGATTGTTTCTGTGATGGAGTGACATTTGGAATTCTGGGGAGTTTTCAGAGGGTATATAAATGTGAAGGCCCAGAGAGGCAGGGTGGATTGTTGGTAGGTTGTTGGTTGCTGTTGGTCGCTATTTGTGAAGTAGTTGGCGCAAGAAGAAACAAGACGAAATTAGATATCCTGATGATGAAGATCAAACTTGGCCCAAGGAACACGACGTCCCTAATCAGCAGGAAGAAGTCTAAGGATAGCTTGTGTCCACCCCCCACCGCCTTTTGACCCCTGACTTATTCAGGGATCTCTTTCCTTTCCTCTCGATCCTTTTTTCTCTCCTATCTAGTGTTAGGGAGTAAGAGTAGAAGAAAAAGGATGGAGAAGGTGGAAAAAAAATAACCCACGGAGTATCCAGGAATAGGTACATCTTTCTGAATTGTTTATCATCCGTGCCTTGAATTTGCAATCCTGCCTCTGTTAGGATTACAGGCATGCACCACCATGACCGGCTTCAGATTTCTCTCTACCCTGTCTACCGTCTCTTAAGATTACTGATTGATTTGTCATAATCAAACCCCTTCTCTAAGTATTTTAGAACAATATGGATTTACCGTAGTGTGAACAAGCGTCCTCATAGATTACATAGCAGTTTCCCATGTTACGAACGTCTTGTATGACTCATTTGTACTGACACATTGTTAAATGCACCGCCGTCCTTTTCAGATTCCCTTCACTTTTGCTAACGTCCCAGGAGTCTCTCTTGAGTATCACAACGCACTTAGTCATCCTGACTCCTTATCTTACCCCCACTCTGGTCCAGAGATTAAACCCAGCGCCTCCTCACATGTGTTCTACCCCTGACTCACACTCCCTCTCTCCTTATCTTGTTCTCACTGGGCACTTCTCAGACTTCGCTTGTTTGCGTCGCTCACAGTTGGAAGTTGTTGTGATATTTTGTAGAATGGCCTTGATTTGGGTTTATCGGGAACTTTTCTCATGATTGTCTGGGGTCGGTGAGTTTCTCGGAGGATGACTAGTGAAGTGTTACTTTCCTCAGCAAGGGTGCACGCTGTCACCCTAACCTCTAACTTGTTGGCTCTGCTTGAGGAAATATTTGTCAGCATTCTCCACAGTCAGTTAGTTTCCATCTTCTCCGTCCTGTGCCCTTTGGAAGGAGGTTAGTACAAGAAGTTTGCCATTACAGTAGGGAGTTACAGTTCAATGCTTTCGGGTAAATTGACTACATGAACTATTTACTCTGTACTGGAAACTTGTCTGTCTGACCTTCTTTATGCATCAGTACAGGCTCATAGATACTACATTTTATTTGGAGTTATAGTTCAGTACTGCTTTATCTTCTGCTAATATTGTTCCCACCTGACCACCGAGAGCTCTGTGGGTTGAGTCTCATGTCTTTTTCACACTGAGTCAGTCAATGTTTTCCAGCTGAAAATAAAATCCTGGCTGCCCAGGAAATGCTATGGCAAGAGTGAGCAAGGTGTTTAGATTGTTTTTTGTTGTTGTTTTGTTTTGTTTTGTTTTTTGAGATAAGATCTTGCTATATTGCTTATACCAGGCTCAGACCCCTGGACTGGACTGACCCTCCAATCCTAACCTCTCAGTTAGCTAGGACTTAGTGTGTGCGGTATTACCTGGCCCATAGGACAGAGGTTTTACAAGATTATAACCCATATGCCGCATCCCAACCAAAGCCGCTTTCAGTACTATACTACTAGTGATCTTACAGGGTTTGAAGTTTTTTGGTGGTGGTGGTGAGTTAGGGTTTTTTATGGGGAGGGGATACTTGATTTGTTTAAAAATCAAATGAAAGATCAGCAAGATATCCCAGTGAATAGAGGTGCTTGGTGTGAGGCCTCACAGCCTGGAGTTGATACCCAGAGCACATCGTGATGAGGGGATAACACCAACTTGCGGGTAATCTGTGATCTCCACAGGCTTAGCCCTGGCACCCTCTTCCCCAAACAAAATCAAATAACAGATGTAATTAAAATGTTTTAACAGTGCAATTTTGAGGCAGTTCAAAATTATATCGGATTCAGTGGTCCTGAGATTTGTTGATTTATTGAAACAGGGTCTTTCTCCTTGTGTAGCTCAGGCTGGCCAGGCACTTGAGAGTCCTCCAGCCTCAGCATCCAGAGTTACAAGACTGCTCTATCATGCCCAGGTTTCCGGATTCGTTGTGAATTTCTGTCTTCTCGGGGTTGTTTCCTGAAGCAGTGTTGTGCCATTGAGATAAGGTGAATTATTTCCTGTTGCCTGACACACAAACAACTTGACAAGAGTTCAGGTGCCTCCACATCACATATCTCTGTGAAAAAAAAAATTTTCAAAGCAGTATGTACAAATATTAATATGTGTTACCATTACAAATGAACATATATAATAGATTTTTTAATTTTCTATACCGGGGATTGAACCTATTGCATGCTAGGTATCCCTTTACAAATAAATCCATTTACATTTTTATTTGGAGATTGAGTCTCAATAAGTTGCCAAGTCTGGCCTTGTCTCCAGATTAGCCAGGATTACCTTAGTGTACCACTAAGCCTGTGACAGACTTTGGTGATAAGAAATGGTGAGACGCCTCAGTGGTAAGAACACCTGTTGTTCTTATAGAGGACCTGGGTTTGGTCCCACCAGCCATGGGGTGGCTCAACAGCCATCTATAACTTCAGAGTATCCAGTGCCTTGTTGTTAATGTGCCCAAACATACATAGAAGCATAAATAAGAATAAAATAAATCCAAAAGATTTTAAAGAGATGTGGTGTGACAACCACGTCTAAAACACTGAGCAGTCTTGTCACCCCAAGAATCAATCTTTCTTTTAAATTCAGGCATCTTCCCAGAGCTGGGCCGCGTGTCTCTAGTTCAGGATGGCCATTCCTTGGACCGTCGCTGCTCAGAATCCGCTGCTAACAGAGAGTCTACTCCAGGAGCGGAGAAGACTGAGTACAGCTGGCCAAAAGCGTACCGCAACCGTATACGCGTTTTCTTGGCCTGCTGCTCTAGCTTTCATGTTGGGTCAGAGTTAGCAAGCTATAATTGTCTCTATAGTTTTTAAGATTTAAGAGAGAGAGAGAGAGAAGGGGGGAGGGAGAGAGGGAGGGAGGGAGGGAGGGAGGGAGGGAGGGAGGGAGGGAGGGAGGGATAGATATTAGGAGCAAAAGGATATTCTAAGTGGGTATACAGTATCTTTTCCCTGTTTAGGCACAAGTACTGGATACCCTTGTGGAGCCCAGTAAGAGTGGTAACCCTGGGTCCAACAGCTCACTACCAAGACCCTTACTTTTCAGCTTGTAAAAGGTGTGGCCTTGTCTAGAGTACCTGCCCTCTCTACACCTGAGCGGACTGTAACTTGGAAAGTTCCTCTCTCTCAGCCGGGGATTGTTTTCCAAGTCAGAAGAACGGTACTGTTACAGACTGAGTGGGTCCTTTGTGACATTAGGATAGAAATCCGATACAGACTGAATAAAGTTCTGTGTCTGAAGCAAAAGCAAGGTAAACGCTAGAGAAAGAGGTGCAAAGAGACTGCAGTGAAGCCTCAGATGTAGGGCTAGAGCTGTCCTTCAGGGGGAGTGCCTCTTCAGACCTTCGCGGTCACCGCACCACTTTGCACCTGGCTCAGGATGTGCCTGTGCTGGTGTCCCTGCCTCCCTCCACAGGTGCTAATAATGTAACAAAGATGTAATAAGGCTCAGGACTAGTGCTAGGTCAGACTTGTCATTTTTGAGGTCCTCGGATTGAACCTGTCAACTAGAATGCAGGAAAAGCAAAAGACTGAAATGCATTATTTCAAAGAAAAAAGCTTTGCTGAGGCAAGCTACAGTTCCCTTCAGGTTGGGAGTTTGCTGGCTAGGAGGAGGGGAGGCTCTGGGTCCTCCCATTTTCTTATCATCTCACCCAAATGTTCGTCCTTGGGCAGCCTTCCCTTACAGTTTTTCCCCATGAGAAAGGAAGTGGCCTCTTAAGAACCCCTCCTACTCTCTATACCCTTGTAGCCTTCCCTCGGTATAGCTTTCCTTTTTTTAATTCAGTGATAAAGACATTAGCATGGTTTTCTAGATTAGTGTTTTTGTTTTATGCTTGTTTTGCATTTTAAAAATGGTGTGTGTGTGTGTGTGTGTGTGTGTGTGTGTGTGTGTGTTAGTCACATGTTTACAGGTGCCATACAGGCCAGACATCAACCTTGGGAGTTTTCTTCTCTTGTGCTCCACTTCCTTAATTTTTTGAGACAGGGTCTCTCACTGAACCTAGAGCTGTGCTTTTAGGTGGGCTGGCTGAAGATTCAGTCTCCCAAAGCCGCCTCTCCTCCTCAGCACCCCCCCATATCCCCCATGTGCCCCTACCCCCACCTCCTGAATGCTGGAATTAAAGGCATACTTCACACCTGGGCAAAAGTAAACACTTAAATAAACACCTGGTGTGCTGAGGCATTTGGATTTTGTGGTGTTAGTGCATGGCTGTCCTTCACAGTGTGTTATCTAATTGAGAACTTGTTCAACACCCCTGTCCTGTGGTGTGCCACCGGTATTTTCTCTGCAGTTAACAGTTAGACAGTTCTTATTTGACAGATTAATTGCAATGCCTTGACTTGCATGTTCATTAGTTAGGAGTTGTTGTTCTTAGGTATGGAGAATTGAACCCAGAGCTCACATATGGAGAGCACATACTCTACCACTCAGGATATTTAAAGGTGGCTGGCTGTTCCTGGGGCTAGTAAGTCCTTCCTGTCACCTAGCCTGATGACCTCAGGTCTATCCCTGGGTCCCACATGGTAGGAAGAGACAGGTCCAGCCTTTCCCAGTTGTCCTCTGACCTCCACTTGTATATGCAGAGTGGTTTTGGTTTGGGGGGTTTTGGTGGGATTTTTGTTTGATTTTGGGGGTGCAGACATATAGAAAATGTCTCACACATGGCAAGGCAGGTGCTGTGCTCAGAGCTATATATCTCCAGCCTGTAAACCAACTCTTTTTCCCTGTGTCCTCTGTGTGTGTCACTCATTTCCTCTGATGTCCACCTACTCTCAACCCTTGAGGTTTTTTTTTAACAGTGTGCGTGGGGGGAGGGTGTTGAGAGGGGGCAAATGTAGGGGTGAGTGTGTGTGTTATTGTTGCTGTTCTCAGCACTGGGGATTCAATATGATAGGAGAGCATTGTACTTCTGAGCTGTACCCCAAGTCCTAGGGTTGAGCAAGCACCCTTAGAACAAACCCTCACCTCCTCCTTACTCCGCGTTAAGGAAGTTAGCTTTGTTTTTCTGTAATGCAAATGAAGGCTCTGTGACATATAGCACTTTCTGATTAATATCTACTTATTTGCTTATTCATATTGGAGAAGATAAGCTACGAAAGCCCAGCCTCCACAGTGGTAGAAATACAGGCGTGTGCTGATCAATCAGCTCCGGAAATCCTTTGTCAGTAAATCTCAAAACAAGTGTGAAATCCTTATAGAAGTTTGTTTTAAAATATGCATGCCAAATCCTCAAGGTACGTTGCTTGCCAAATGAGAAGTTGACTTCTTGCCATGCGTTATGGATGTGAAGAGTGGTAGGCCCGTTCTAGCCACTACAGGAATTCAAAAGAAAAGAACCGGGGGTGTGGTTTGGTTTTAGGGTGCCTGCCTAGCATGCATGAGGCTGCGGTCCATCCCTGGTGCTACAAATTAAGAACAATTTTACAGGGATTGGAGAGATGGCTTAGCAATTGAGAGCACTGATTGCTCTTCTTTAGGACCTGGATTCTATTCCCAGCGCCTGCATGGCAGCTCACTACTGTCTAAAACTCCAGTTCCTGCAGGCTCCAGACACTCACATAGGGCACATACATGAATGCAGGAAAACACAAACACATGTTTTGTTTTGTTTTTAAAAAATCTTAAAACAGAGAGCAGTGAATGCATGCATACATGCTTTTCTCAGCCTAATACAAGTGGTTAAAGGGTTATAATCCCATCTGGTGTGAATAAGCCTCATTTTTTTTTATTTATTTTATTTTATTTTATTTTTTGCCATTTGCTTTATCTCAATGATTAGTTATTTCATACCTTGATTTGTTTTTTTTTTCTTACCTGTCTTGACACATTTGAACTCTGTAAAATTCTTCCCTGCACAGGAATTAGTGTGAAATGTATTGCCATATTCTATGGATTAACAGGCATGTGCTTTACAAATAACTGCAGAGCAAACTTACTATTTACAGAGACATGTGTAACTTCTAGTTCCTTGTGCTATCCTTACAGGCCATGATTTGCTTTTATCCTGAAAAATAAACTGAGATCTAATAGCTTAGCAAAAGTATGGATGGCGCAGAACACCGGGTGTTGTCCTAGAAACTAAGGTTTTGAAATTAACATTTTTAAGTAGACCATGTCTTCCCAGTAAATTGACACCTGATAAAGATGAAAGAGGTACAATTGTAACTGGATACAACAAAAGATCTCACCATGATCTTCCTTGCTTTCAGGTCCTTAGTTTTCCCGAGCTGCTTATGAGGCAAGATCCCAGAAAGGAAGGGCAGGAAACCCAGTAGTAAGACAAGAGCCCAGCTGGGCTACAGAAACTTTGCCAGCAGAGCAAGAGCCATGAGGTGCCACCAGGACTCCGCAAAATAGGGTAAAGGCCCAGTCAGGAGTAGAGGGACTTAGTAGTAGAAGGGCACCCCACAAAAAAAAAAAAAAGTCGATTTATGTGGTGGTTTAAATAAGGATGGCCCCCATAGGCTCACATATTTGAATGCTTGGGCCCTAGTTGGTGGAACTATTTGGGAAGGACTAGGAGGTATGGCCTTGTTAGAGGAAGTGTTTCACTAGGAATGAGCCCCACACCATTCCCTGTTAGCTCTTTCTTTTACTTCTGAATCAGATGAAAGTCCTCAGCTACTGTTCCAGCAAGCCATGCCTGCCTGCCTGCCTGCCTGCCTGCCTGCCTGCCTGCCTGCCTGCCTGCTTGCCAGCCTGCCTGCCAGCCTGCCTGCCAGCCTGCCTGCCTGCCTGCCTGCCTGCCTGCCTGCCAGCCTGCCTGCCTGCCTGCCTGCCTGCCTTCAGCTGTCCTGTGTTCCTCAAAGTGATGGTCATGGACACTAACCTTTGGGAACCATGAGTCCTAAATTAAATTCTTCCTTTTTATAAGTTGCCTTGGTCATGTTTTCTGCCACACTAACAGAAAAGTAACTAAGACAGTTTACCTCTCAAGTACCAGGGCTTTACACTGTGTGTGTTTTTAGTATGATTTCAGATTAGGTAGAGGGACTTACTGAGATCCATGTGAAGCTAGGCTCTTACACAAAGGAAAATAGCTTCAAGATGAGTGAGCAGGAGATAGGAGTTGGATTTATTAAGGAAAAGATAGTCCATGCTTTATATTTAAGTGGGAGTGGAGGGAGGAGAGGTTTAAGTGTTTTAACAATCGCTGTCTACGGCTTAGAACCAAGGACAAAGGTGAAACAGAGCTTAACGCTTAAGAGTATGAACTTGTTTCCTTTTTCTTCTTATCTTAAAGAATTTACTTTGGCAAATGAAGGTGGTTTATGAATTACACTGTTAGAGTTTGAGGAAGAGGGAAGTATTGGTAATATAAAACCCAAAGGTCACAGGCCATAAGAGGAGCAAACAGATCTAATTTGTGACAAACCGTGTCTTCAAGGGAATCGGAGATGGCCCCTGTGGCAGTATTTGAGGAGTAACAACCATGACTAGTCAAGCTGGAAGAAAATGTATTTCAAGATAAGAGATGTAAGCATATTAAACTCTTGAGATTGACCTTATCCTGATAGCCGGCTTTCTTTTTGTGGAATTGTGTGAGCATACTGAGCGTGTATTCTACCATCGAGCCACATCCCCGACCTCTGAGATTATCGTGAACCCCCAAATTAGCAAGTATTTCAGAAATTGATACAGCAGGTTGTGACTGTGTTCTCCTAAGTCACCTTCGTCATGCTTCCTCCGCGCTATCTCCATGCCACAGTCAGCCACATTCACAACCCTACTGACGAGTGGGCTCTCCTATCTGGTGAGTTTAGAATTACTTCTTGAAAACAATTGTTTTTTTTTTCTTGTTTCTTTTGTTGTGTGGTCATCTGAGTGACACATGAGACCAGTTTCGAACCAGTTCCCAACATTTTAAATTTCTCAAAAACTCTTGGCATCCTTTCTCTTCCTCTGTTTGTAATAGCAGCATAACCATTGATTGGGGGTTGACAGGCAGGCCTGGTTTTCCTTACCCCGCAATGTTTACCATTTGGCTAAGGCTCACAAGAGCCGCTTACATAAACTATGGCAACCAGAGAACATGGAGCATTATTTTTAAATGCAGTTCTCCCACTTGCAGTTCTCCCACGACGTAAGGAATGTAAATTATGTAGCCCTGTCTCACATACACAATCTGAACCAGAAAATCTGCAAATAAGAACAGACTAGGAATCTGAAGTTTCTCTTTGGTTGGTTTGGTTGTTTTTTGAAAGGAGTCTTAGACTGTAGTCTAAGCTGGGCTCAACTGATCCTCCTGCCTTAGTCTCTAGGGTTACAGACAGATATGCACCCTCAGGTCTCGCTAGCCCACTACTTAAACAATTGTGTGTGTGTGTGTGTGTGTGTGTGTGTGTGTGTGTGTGTGTGTGT
>NW_021621002.1:508601-547184 GCF_004785775.1 Grammomys surdaster
TGTGTGTGTGTGTGTGTGTGTGTGTGTGTGTGTGTGTGTGTGTGTGTTTGCAAATACACATAAGTGCAGATGCCTACAAAGGCCAGAAGAGGGCGCCAGATCCCTTGGAGCTGGAGTTACAGGCAGTTGTGAGCTGCCTGACTTAGATGCAGGGAACTGAACTCAGGTCCTCTGGAAGAGCACCTAACTGCTGAACCATCTCTTCAGCTGCCAGTATTTTAGTATTCTACCTTTTGGTACAACTGTGAATGGTATTGTTTCCCTGATTTCTTTCTTAGCATGTTTGTTATTGTGTATAGAACGGCTACTGATTTTTGTGTGTTAATTTTGTGTACCTGTTTTACTGAAAGTGTTTATCAGTGCTAAGAGTTTTCTGATAGGGCCTTTGTAATCTTTATACATAGAGCCATATCACCTGCAAATAAGGATACTTTAACTTCTTCCTTTCCTATTTGTATCTCTTTTATTTCCTTCTTTTGTCCAAGCTAAGACTTCAAGCACTATGTTTAATAAGAGTGGAGAAAGTAGACACCCTTGTCTAAGACCTAATTGCAGTGGAAATGCTTTGAGCTTTTCCTTCCTTTGGTATAAGGTTAGCCGTAGATGTGGTTGTATTTAGCCTTTATTACGCTGAGATGTTTATTCTGTCCCTAGTCTCTTCAGCAGGATAGGGTGACAATCATTCTTTTGAACTCCTTCTTTAAGATTATGTCAAATTTACTCTTGTTGGAAGATGTTACTTTGTGATTGGTAATGTTTAAGAATTATCCTACTTTGATTTTTTTTTAATGTTTCTTATGTTTTTGAATTGGGCCTTGTACCTCTTGAGTTCAGGCATTAGTTGTATTTCTCTCTCTCTCTCTCTCTCTCTCTCTCTCTCTCTCTCTCTCTCTCCCTCCCTCCCTCCCTCCCTCCCTCTCTCTCTCTCTCTCTCTCTCTCTCTGTCTTCCCTCCTCCCTCTCTCTCTCTCTCTTTCACCACCCACACTCCTCATTGGAAGTATTTGTACCATTCAAAGGGGACCAGGTTCTAA
Organism: Grammomys surdaster; assembly: GCF_004785775.1. NCBI lineage: Eukaryota > Metazoa > Chordata > Mammalia > Rodentia > Muridae > Grammomys > Grammomys surdaster. The sequence goes on from NW_021621002.1 coordinate 509,635, forward strand.
GTGGGTTGTAATTTTGGAAACTCCATACTCAGTTCCTTAGTGCCGGGCTGGGCTGCATTTCCAGCAGAGTGGACAAGAGTTGTTGTCTTTACTCCATATCCTCACTAGCATTTGCTGCTTTTGTAATGACTGCCATTCTGACTGTGGGCGGGGCGGGGGGAGTCTTAGTTAGGGTTTTACTGCTGTGAACAGACACCATGACCAAGGCAAGTCTTATAAAGGACAATATTTAATTGGAGCTGGCTTACAGGTTCAGAGGTTCAGTCCATCATCAAGATGAGAGCAGGGCAGCATCTTGGCAGGTGTGATGCTGGCAGAGATAAGAGTTGTATATCTTCATTTGATAGCTGATAGTGGAAATCTGGCTTCCAGGCAGCTAGGGTAAGGGTCTTAAGCCCACACCCACAGTGACTCACCTACTCCAACAAGGCCACACCTCCTAATAGTGCCACTCCCTGGGCCAAGCATATACAAACCATCACACTGGGGTAAGATGGAATTTCAATATGGTTTTATTTTGCTTTCTCTGAAGGCAAGTGTGGTGATTGATTTGCTGACGAGTCTTTTTGTGTGCCTTTTTAAAAAAAAATAGGTAATTAACAAAATCCAGAATGAATTTAGTATTATTAAACCAATGTTTTTCTCTGAGCATGCACCAAATTGGCACTTCTAAAATGTAGAAGTTGGGAACAGAATTTAAAGTAATCTGGCTGTCTAGGACTGATTGGAGAGCATTTGCCTGGCATGCAGGAAGCCCTGGGTTCAGTCCCATTACCAGGTGTTATGGCACACATCTGTAGGGTCAGAGGTGCAAGCCCATCCACTATCCATATGAAAGTCTGTCTCAGAAAATGGGGGGGGGGGGAGAGAGAGAGAGAGAGAGAGAGAGAGAGAGAGAGAGAGAACAGAGCTTCAACTTGTAGAGCTGTATAAAATCTTCATAAAGCTTTTTTTTTGGTTTGACCTTAATTTTCGTAGTAGTTGTAATGTTTCCTACATAATTTTGTGCAAAATCCTTTTCTTATTTAGCTTTTCTTGCTTTAAATGTAGTTTAAGCATAAAAATCATTTAGAGATAATTAGGATACATAAAAGAACTTTTATTTTAAAGTTTCGTTGTTCGGGGAATAGAATTCCAGTCCTGGCATGTGCTGAGCAAGTAATCTACCATAGAACAGTTACCCCCCATAATTATCTGATTTTAATCCTTATTAGTTATTTATTCATTATTTTATTTTGAGAGGTCTTGCTATACAGCCACATGACCTCAACTTTGTGATTCTCCTGCCTTAGTCTCCTGAGGGCTGACTTTCTTGCCAGCTGTGCAGCTTGGAAGGGATCCCCTAAAAGCCTGAAAGGTGCCACAGGTGGCTCAGCAATATCTGTACATTGTGGTCTGGGGATGGGGAGCTGTTCCTTATTTTTCAGACAGGTTCTTGCAATGTATCCCATACTATTCTAAAACTCACTGTATAGACAGGGCTGGCCGTAAATTTATTTGCAATCCTGGTAGACTGGGAATCATTTGGGACCTCTGGAGCTGGTTAATCTGCAACTAGATTTGAATTGGGATGTGCATATTTGTGTGTGCTGTTATGGTTATTTTTCCTATCTAAAGAATTCTGTCCTTGAAGAGGAGACTTACTAGACACATTGTACAAGCTTGTGGGTGGACAAGAAACATTTATCAAGATTAGGTTGGTGGCTCATGCCTCTAATCCTAGTACTTAGGAGGCTGAAGCAGGATGATTTCTACAAATCCTAGGCTACTCTGGGATATATAAAGACTTCCAGGCTAGGATAAGCTGCTGCATGGGATACTGTCTCAATGCAAAAAAGAAGAAAAAGAGAGGGAAGAAGAACAAGAACCAAAGCAATAAAACCGAAACAAAAAGAAGGGTCCCAGACGACATGGGTGACAGGGAGCTGGACTATGTGTGGTTCATGAAAGGGACCCTTACCAGTGCATGGGTACAGTTTGTGATGCTTCTCAGAAAGGTGACTACTGTCCTTTCCCAGGTGCCCTGGTCCATTATGTTGAAGTTCGTGGATGTGAGCCAACAAGATATTTAAACCAGAACCGAGAGAGTGAGGCAGCCCTTTCTTTCATTTTTCTGTGCCCCCCTAGCTCCTAACTACACACCGAGCCTCAGGCTGACAGCATCAGTGTTTTCACCATGTGTTTAAATGTAGTGTGAATACCTTACCTGAGAGACTGTTTTGCTCCCATTAAAGCATTGGCCATGGTCTGGCAGGGCACTTGGGAGGCTAAGGCAAATGGAGCTTTGGGAGTTCCAGGCCAGCCAGGGTTACTTAGTGAGACTCTGTCTCTAAAATAAATACATCATTTAATGAAATAAGCAAACAAAAGTCATTAAATACAACAAAGACACAAGTTTCTGATCTAGATCATGGCATAGAGATCGTGAGGCACAGTGGCCATGAAAAGCTTAGGCTCAGGCAAGTTAGTACACACCTTTAATCTGAGCCACACTTTCTAATGGAAGCCTGCGTAAGGACATTGAAGAAGGAAGATTCGTTCGTTGACTGCTTGCACTTACTTGCCAGCACATCTGTTGAAACCTACTTCAACAGATGACCAGCTGAAACAACTAGCCTCATGGGACTGAGCAACTACTAGATTCTTGGGCTTCCCATCCTCAACTGCCTCCTGTTGGGTTAGTTGGACTACAGACTATAAATCATCACAATAAATTCCCTCAATTTATAGAGACATTCCATAAATTCTGTGACTCTAGAGAACCCTGACTGATACACACCCCATCAGTCAGGAACTTCTACATGATGCAGCCTTCTGTCAGCAGGTGGCAGGCTTCTCCTGCAGTAGATGCTGCTTTCCAGTGTTGCTGCACTATTTATGTGTGCTGCTGGAGATGGATCCCAGAAGCTAAAGCCTGCTTTCCAGGCAAGAGCTAGGAAGTACCTAGTGATAGGTACTTAAACATTTTGTTTTTCTTGGTGTACATTCATTGTCTGAACGTTATTCTCTATCTCTCTCTCTCTCTCTCTCTCTCTCTCTCTCTCTCTCTCTCTCCCTCCCTCCCTCCCTCCCTCCCTCCCTCCCTCCCTCCCTCTCCCCTTAAGACAGGATTTTACTATGTATTTAGCCTTGTACTCTCAGAGATCTGCCTGCTATTGCCTCCCGAGTTCTGGGGCTGAAGGTATGAGCTGCCATGCCTGGCAGGCTATGTACTCTCATGTAAACCCTCAGAGTTACTTTAACCACTAAGCTATACATTTTAAACAAGTCTGACAACACTCAGCTGTGGCAGGCTTAGTTGTTGTCTTGTCATTTTTTTTTCTATCCTGTTTACCTTCTCTTCCTCCCATTTTATTAATCTACTAGAGTACAAAAGATACAGAATGGTCTTGCAGTTGATGAGGGGTTGCTTAATCTGTCGGTAAGTTCCTCCTTGTAAGTAGGTGGAAGTAGCTACGTAGGTCCTTTGTACTCATTGTGGTCTCCTCTACCTTGTCACACCACACTGTCTCGTTTATATTGCCCCACATACCCTTCTATTGGGAATTTAGGTTGGAGACAGCATTAAGAATACCACAATCTAAGCAGTTGTGTGGCATGCCCGCCCGAAGTTCAAACTACTTGGAGCCTAAGATACAGGATTACTTGAGCCTGTTGAAAAAACAATAAATGTCATATTGCTTTTAAAATATCGTATCTTTAAAGGTTTATTTGTTTATGAGTATTACTCATATATATGATTATTTTGCCTGCCGACTGTATAAATCATCACAATAAATGCCACATACATATGTGTGTGCCTGATGCCTAGCGAGGTCAGAGGACGGTACCAGTTCCCCTGGAACTGGAGTTACAGGTGCTTGGGAGCTGCTATGTGGGTGCTGGGAACAGAACCCAAGTTCTCTGCAACTGTAGCCAGTGCTCTTAACCACTGTGCCATTGTCCCAGCCCTCAGTTCACCATATTCTTAAATGTAGCTTCTCAGGAACAGCTATCGGTTACCACACCAGTCAAGGTCTGTCTTGTCAAATGTTAGAATTCTAAAAGAACAAATGATTCACTTGATGGGTTCTTACAGAAGCAGATGGGAACCACTTGAGAACTCCTAAGCCTTGTAGCATGCTGAAATGTAAAACTGATAGCAGTTATCATAAGAAGAAAAAGAGAGAGACTAGAATCAGGTATGGTATAAGGCACACCATAATCCCAGCACTTGGGAAGCTAAGGAAAGAGGCTACTAAACTCAGGGCAGGCCTGGGGCTATATAGTGAAACCCTGTCAGAAAGAAATGGAGTGCAGGTGGCTGGGGTTTAGGAGAACACACTACAGTGAGACTGGAGCTGGAAAGCCCTAGAAGTAGAAACTGAATCTCTTTGGTTGAGGGGACTTGGGACCAAGTACATACTGCATTATTTCCCTAACTCATAAAACACTCTACCTGTAATTATTAGCACAACTGTCGGTTAACTTTAGCTGATTACAGTAGTCTGAAACTCTGATAGTTACTATATCCAGGTAGTATTAGTGACACTCAGTACAGAAAAAGTGAAAGAAAGTGAGTCACCTGTAATTCTATTTTTCATCTTTGATCACTTCTTGATATTTGATTTGCTTGTATTGTCTATTACAGTCTAGTTTGTTACTGGTGCATTTTAGACTTTAGAATCTGTAAGTAGAGTTAGTCATGATTCTTTTTCTGTTTTTTATCTTGTGACAGTCTCACTATGTAGCCCAAGCTAGCCTGTAAATTCAAAGGTCCTTCTGTCTCAGTCTCCTGTTACAGACTTGAATTGTCTTTGTGCTAGGCATCATCCCAGAGCCTCCTGCATACACACTATAGTACATGTTTTTCCACTGAACAGTACTGTAGCCAATTACTCATGCTTGTTATGTATTGTTGCTCTTGGGAGGCCTGAAAATCTTGCTGTGTGGTGAACTGTCTCTCCTTATGTTCTCTGTTTAGATGTATCAGATAGGATGAACCAATAGAAAATCTTATTTTACCACTTTTATTTAATGTGTCTGATACAAAGTAGCAAGCTGTAGTAATAGTGTTTCTTTTGAGCAGAGAACAAACTACATGTTCTGCAAAGTCCAGGATACAAAAACATCTTGATCTTGGTCTGTTTCAGGGACAGAGATTCCACTACAATAGGATGGAAGTAACAGTTTGAGTGACGCAAATCTGGATACATCAGGACATGGCAAGTTTAGCATGAAGCGTGGGAGGTTCTTTAACTAAGAGAGAAGATGTGACTGCTAAAGAATGTGTTTGAGTTTCTCAAAGAAAGTTTGAAATCTCAAGCCACTTAGTTGAGATTTGGAGAAAGGTTTTAAAATCTGTTGGGATGGAGCCCATAGGCCCTCCTCATAATCTACCAGCCAGTTTACCAAGTAGGCTGTGCTGGCTGGCCACCAGGCTCCATGAATTACAAGCATGTGTCACCTTACCCAGGTTTTTAAATGGGAATTCTAGGAACTGAACTCAGGCTCTTGTATTTTCAGGGCTGACCAAGTCCTAAGAAACTTTTTAGTGGCAAACTATGAAAAGTTCTGAATAGTTACTCAAGCATACAAGTGGGTATCACTTTCCTTGTTGATAAATATAACTGTGCTTACTAGTAAAATAAGCAGACATCTAGTTACAGTGTCAGAGTGGGAGAAAATAATCTGATGTATATCCTGTCCTGTGTCGTTCTGTCCTTTGGCATCGCAATTCCTCATCTAGTGCCTGCCGTTAGGAGGGATGTGGGTGGTTTCAGCCAGGCCAGTCACAGTACAGAGATGAAAGTCCACTCCACTGCTGTAGTGTTTGCTATTAACTCATTTTTTTTTGTACATACAGTATATTTTGATCACTTTTCTCCAATTCTCCCAGATCCTCCCTACTTCCCAACATTCTAAACTGTGTTCTTATTCAGTCTCATTCGGGTTCTCCCTCTTGCCATTTCTCTCTCCATCTAAACAAAGAAAATGGAAAAAACTCACAGAAACATCAAAACAAACAAGCAGAAGACCAATAAGATCAAAACAAAGAAAACGTCCACAAAAATATCATTGAGTGTGTGTGTGTGTGTGTGTGTGTGTGCGCGCGCTATGTATGTTTGAGTAGCTACAAACACTGCCATGGTGTGGAAATCAGAGAACAACTGTGGTTTGGGGGTTTTGTTTTGTTTTTTTCCTTTTACTGTGGGTCTGGGGGGATGGAGCTTAGGTTGTCCGGCTTCCCTATCTGCTGAGCCCTCTTACAAGCCAAGCATTCTTAGAGTGTATTTCTCAAGCACTCTCATGTAAGCATGTGTATGTAATTGCCTGCAGTGGCACAAGTGTGTGTACATGATTGCCTACAGTGGCACAAAATGATTTTAAAAACAACCTTGCTGCTTTTGAACATATATGACAGAACGGTAATAAGTGGTGTATCTTCTCCAGATCCCATATCGCTTCACGGTAAAGAGGGAAGCTGTACTGAGTTCGCTCAAGCTAACCTCATTGTATTAGAGAATGCCTGTCAAGGACGTTAGCGTGCTTCAGGACGGACAGTGCGGAAAGCCCTCAACAAATACTGCTCAGTCTTTGATAAATCCAAGCCCCTCAAGGAAGGATTTTTATTTTTATGTTTTAGACAAGATTTTGCTATGTAGCCTGTGTGGTCTGGAGCCTGCAACTCCTCTGCCTCTGCTTTGAAGAACTGTGTGTGCTATGAAGCACCTGGCTCCCACTTCAGGTCTTGGTATGTCGCTGGCCAGGTACTCTTCAGCTTTTCTGACTATGGACAAAAGTAATGCCACTTGCTTCTGACTGCTACATTTAACACACTGTTTATTTGCCCACTCAGGCTATGAAGGCAGGCTGTTAGGTGCCTGGATCCTATCATGTGTCCTATTTTAGACTCCCTCTGCTTCTTACACTGAATCTGTTGCTGTATGCCTTCACCCCTTTCGAAATGTAAGAACCATGGCATATGATATACAGGGTGCCAGAGATATAGGCTGAGGAAAGCTTACATGCTTAGAATTTAGTAAAATGTATTTATTTGTTCGTGTCATTTAGTTACTTATGTTTTTTTACTTCTTGGAATTAAAGCATGACATCATGACTTCTGTACAGTCCCTCTGTGTACTGAGCCACACCCACAGCGAAGCTAGTGAAGTTTAGCCACGTCCAGTATTCTGTGTTATTGTTTCTAAGACCAGCTCTTACTGTTGCCCAGCCTGGGACAGTGGCCCTCCTGCTCCTTCCTCCCAGGTCCTGGGATTATAGGCTTGACCCACCCCATACAGCATTGTTCCTTTCTAAGAGCTTCCGATGTCTGTATCTCATGTGTATCACCGTGTGTTCGCCTCTCTGATACTGTTGTGTTGTGGTTGCGGAACTTAGGGTAGATCCCAGAACTCTGTACATGCTAAACAGACTGCCGCTCAGTTTTGCCCCTACTCCCACGTGTCCTCTGTTTTGGAGTTTTATGTTTTGTTACTGTTCCTTGTTTTGTTTGTTTACATTTGAGACAGTATCTCATTTAGCCTAAGCTGGCCTCCAACTCTTCCTAATTCTCCTGCCTCTACCTCCCAGGTGCTGGATTACAGGGATTCATCACTATGCCTGTCTCTCTCCTATGTTAAAAGTCAGCTAGGTGTTGTCATTATGGATGCCCACAGTTTCTAAGTATTACAAGCGTATCTGCAGTCTGTTTGTTTGCAACCATATCCTGTGTACAATCATATTCCCTAGGGTAAGTTACTAGACACTCAGTGGTATTTCAAAGGAGTGTTTATATCTATAGCTTTTGGTAATATTTCTAAATATTCCTCTAAGAAGTATAACTTAGTAGAAGTATAACTGCAAAACCCCTTTGTTAAAAGAGGTAATTTAGGGCAAATTAGTATTTTTTGTTTGCTGTCCTTGAATTCCCATCAGTAATTAGATATAATAAGTCTTCTTCTTAAACGTTTTGTTAATGAGCCTTATTAAATGTTATTATAATAAGATAGTGCCTGAGGCTGGAGAAATGGTTCAGTCGATCAAGCACTTGCCACATAAGACAGGAATTAGGATTCCTAGCACCCTTGTGAATGCCAAGTAGGTGTGATGGCCTACCTGTAACCCTAGTAACAAGGAGGCAGATAACAGGGATGCCCGGGTAAAGCTGGATAGCCCCCAAGCTGAATAGGCAAGCAGTGGGCTTAAATGAGAGACTGTCTTAATATTACGGAGGATAGCAATTGAGGAAGACACCTGAGGATGACCTCTGGCCTACATAAGCCCCCACCACTACCACCACACACGTGAATATGTACACCCAGCCAGCACGGAGTGGGGAGGTTCTGGGGGGAGCGGGGGAGCAGGGTGGTGGTGGTTGCAGCAGGCAGTGTCATGTCTCTTGAGTTTGAAAACAAACAGCAACTTTCAGTCCAGTTAGTGCTGTGTAGTGAGACCTTGTGTTGTGTCACCGCCCTCTCCTGCCCAAAGCAGCCCAAGAGCTCATCTGGTAATGTGGACTTATAGTGGACAGGTCCTGCTACAGGAGGGTACATGAAGATCACTTGAGCCCGGGAGCCTGAGCCCTGCCTGAGCAATCTATTGAGATCCTTTCTCTGAAAAAAAGGACTTACTATTTCACAAAGTTTAATTACTAAAATATAGCCTGGCATTAGATCTCTTTGAACACAGTAGAGAGAGCCAGTAGAAAAATTTATTTACGTGTAAACAGCTTAGCCATGGGCCTGATGATAAAGTTTCCCGGAGTTCTACCTTATCTAGCAGGCCCTGGCGCAGCGTTAGCATATGGCCATCCTGCTGATCGACGCTAGACTGGTTCTGTTTTTATATAAAAACGTCTTATCACATTACCTTCCTTTTTACTAACAACAGCAGAAACTTTCATACTGTTTTACTGAAGCTGGCCCACGTAAACTAAGTGAGTCTCCTGCCTCAGATCCTTAGTGACTAAGACTATAAATGGACACTGTTAAATCTGCATCATATTTGAAAATTGATCCATTCTTATCCCCTTGTACAAAGCTCAAGTCTATGTGGATAAAGGACCTCCACATAAAACCAGATACACTGAAACTAATAGAAGAGAAGGTGGGGAAAAGCCTCGAATACTTGGGCACAGGGGAAAAGTTCCTGAACAGAACTCCAATGGCATATGCTCTAAGATCGAGAATTGACAAATAGGACTTCATAAAATTGAAAAGTTTCTGTAAGGCAAAGGACACTGTCAATAGGACAAAACGACAACCAACAAATTGGGAAAAGATCTTTACCAATCCTTCATCTGATAGAGGGCTAATATCCAATATATACAAAGAACTCAAGAAATTAGACTCCAGACAACCAAATTACCCTATTAAAAAATGGGGTATAGAGCTTAACAAAGAATTTTCAATGGAAGAAACTCGAATGGCCGAGAAGCATCTAAAGAAATGTTCAGCATCCTTAGTCGTCAGGGAAATGCAAATCAAAACAACCCTGAGATTCCATCTCACACCAGTCAGAATGGCTAAGATTAAAAACTCAGGTGATAGTAGATGCTGGCGAGGGTGTGGAGAAAGAGGAACACTCCTCCATTGTTGGTGGGACTGCAAGATGGTGCAACCACTTTGGAAATCAGTCTGATGTTCCTCAGAAAATTGGACATAGCATTACCCGAGGATCCAGCTATACCACTCCTAGGCATATACCCAGAAGATGCTCGAACATATAACAAGGACATATGCTCAACTATGTTCATAGCAGCCTTATTTATAATAGCCAGGAGCTGGAAAGAACCCAGATGTCCTTCAACTGAGGAATGGATTCAAAAAATGTGGTATATTTACACAATGGAGTATTACTCAGCTATTAAAAACAATGAATTCGAGAGGTTCCTTGGTAAATGGATGGAACTAGAAATTATCATCCTGAGTGAGGTAAGCCAATCACAAAAGAAGACACATGGTATTCACTCACTGATTATTGGATATTAGCCTAGAACCTTGAAATGCCCAAGATGCAACTCACAGGCCACATGAAGTCCATAAAGAAGGAAGACCAAGTGAGGGTGATTCGGTCCTTCTTAGAAGGAGCAACAAAATACTCAAGGGAGCAAATATGGAGACAAAGTGAGGGACAGAAACTGAAGGAGGGGCCGTCTCAAGACCACTCCACCTGAGTATCTATCCCATGTGCAATCACCAAAGGTAGATGCTGATGTGGAAGACAGGAAGTGCATGCTGATAAGAGCCTGATATGGATATCTCCTCAGAGGCCTTCAAGAGTCAGACATATTCAGAGGCAGATGCTCACAACTAGCCATTGAACTGATCATGGGGTTCTCAATAGAGGAGTTAGAGTGAAGACTGAAGGAGCTGAAAGGGTTTGTGGCACCATGAGGAGAGCAACAATACCAACCAACCACAGCTCCCAGGGTCTAAATCACCAGCCTGGGAGCACTTAGGGGGGGATCCAGGGCTTCAGCTGAATATGTAAAAGTGGAGGGCCCTGTCGGGCATAGGTGGAAGAAGAGAACCTTGACCTCATGAAGGCTGGATGCCCCAGGGGGTGGGAATTTTGAGGGTGGGGTAGATAGAGGTTACATCCACAGAGAAGAAGGAGGAGGGGCGAGGGGATTGGGGGTTCCGAGGGGGTGGTGGGGGATGGGGTAAGGGGACAACATAGGAAATGTAAATAAATCATCCAATAAAAAAAAAAAATCTCCATCATATTCCAGTTTTATACTAGTCTGCGATTTTTGATATGGTTTTATTAGAATTTACCAAAAGCTGTTGGAAAATATAAATAAAATGTAAAAGCCTCCTTCAGTCCCACTGGAGTAAAATATGTGTAGTACAAGAGGTACCATTTTAGTCATGTTTAAGCTTACAGTTTGGTGACACTAAATACATGTACATTATTATGTAGCCGTTACCACCACACACCTCCCTTAGGACAGTTTGCATTTAAAAACTGGAACTCTGCCAGATTGAGCAACAGCAGCCTCCCTATCTGCCTTCCCCGGCTCCAACCACCAAACTTCATCTTTTCACTTTGTCTTAAAGTAGAGCATCCACCAGAGGAGTGCACACAACCCAAGTGCAGCGCAGTCAGTAACAGGAAAGGAGTTGTCTCAGAGTTACACTCAGAGATCCTTCGTACATTGCAGAGCAGTCGCTTGGCTAAGCTACCTGCCCTCAGCCCATGTTTTCCCAGCTGGTTAAGTTCTGTCAACTGAATGGTATCAAGCTGAGAGAGCCAGCAAGGCTGTCACCCACAGCATAACACAGCCCTGTTCCGCATGCATGCGTGCGTCACAGGACTGTTTGCATAAGGCTTAGTCAAGGCTTTGGGAGCCGCCCTCCTTGCACCTTGTGCTATATTAGTGCTTCTCAGACAGGAAGAATTTTCTTTTGCTGGTGCGGCCGTAGCTCGTCCGGTTACTTTCAGAGTAAGTGTTCACTTCCAGAAGCCATGTGTTTCTTGTATTTAACTTGCCGTGGTTCTAGTTTGGTTCTCCGTCTTATTAAAACTTTACCCGTTTAAGAATATAGAGTAGCAAATGTGAGTAGACTAATCTAATGTGGGGAAATGTAAAGTTCTTTGTAGTTTGCAAAGGCGTAAGTGTGTGAAACTTACAGATATCTTAGCTCAAAAACTACATCTTAGGTAGTCTGATTTTAGAGATCTCTTATTTAGATAGGTGGGTGTTAGGCAAAAGTAAAGTAATCCCAGGAGAAGAGCGACATACTCAGTTGCTATATGACTCAGTTTTGCAGAGAGCCACATGAGTTGTTTTATTGCTGGTAATAAAGATTAATATTCATGCCTGTAAGCCTTACCCAGGATATTATAGACTACTCAGTTACATTTTATGAATTGATGAAAGCTAGGTTTCTAATGTAACAGTTTGCATATTGACAGTTTAGATTCAGACATGGAAGGACTTGGGATATAGTTAAGTGGTAGACTGTTTGTCTAATATCTATAGGGCCTATGTTGTATACCCAGAACCTCCAAAAACACATCCTTAAAACACAAAACATAGGCATTACAGTAAAATCTAGAATACTATGACCATGTCACTCTTTGTTGTTGTTGTTGTTGTTGTTTTTGTTTTGTTTTGTTTTTGTAAGACAGGGTCTTATCGTGTGTGCTGACCTCTAACTTACTAAGTGTTTCCTACAGGCTACACCACGCCTAGCTCTGCATCACAGTTAAATAATTGAATTTCCAAGTTTCATAGAGCTTCTTTTAAAAACTCGACCGTATAACAGACTGTTGTGTAAGCAGCCTTCTTAGCTCTACAGGATACTGACGCTACCTGCGCTGTTGCTCTAAGAGAAAGGACAGGACAGGAAGAGCTCAGAGTATGTTTGTGGTCAGAAATACAGCTTTCATGTGCCTTGATTTAATGTCTTGAAAAAATGCTATTGGTATTAGAACCAATGTGGGTGAAAGGAAGGCTGGAGAATTACATTCTGAGCTTACAAACTTTTTGTTTTCACAATTACCCACAAAATCCAACTGTTGCTTTCCTGTTTAAGAAAATTGGCATAAATTGCCCATCCTGAAGTCGACAGCTTTTGAATTTATTTTTCCCTGTTTCCTCCAACACCTTCAGCTGTTCAGTTTCAGTTTTGTTTATTGTCTGTATCGAGAATGTTTCACTTTCCAGTTTGTGTGTATTTATTTCTGTCCGGGGAGAAGTATTTAAATGTAGCACAGAAATTATTACAGTCCTCCAATAAAAGTGAATTTATAATTTTATTTCTATTTGATAATCAACCCAAGAAATTTAACATCTTAATACACTGAATTTAAAAACAAATAGTATTGATTAGTTGAGAGAGGTAAAATAAATACCAATGAATTTAACGAGTACAGTTAATACTGTTGTCAGAGTCCTTCCCATAGTAGAATGAGACACATCTTTTCTCATGTAAGATACACAGTTCACCACATAAAGTTTCATTACCTAATCAGTGTGATTTTCATGGTTCTGTGAGGACCAAAGTTAAAGCAGACTCACAACTTAAAAGCTGTGTTAATCTATTTTTTTCTACTTTCCTGTAAGTCAGAGTGAAGCCAGTCTTTCAAGTATTCAGTCTACACTCAGATACTTTCAAGTCTGTTTTAAAGCAAGTAAATTGCTTAGGTAGACATTCCCATTTTATTGATTTAAAAAACTATAGCCTCAGAAGGACATACAGTAACTAAAATTCGTAGAGAGCAAAGTTAAGTGAAGGTCTTACCTCTTGCTTCCTTCTTTAGCCTTGAGCTACACAAGCTTGTGTTAGCACCATTAGAAATCTCAAGCTCATCCTGAAAGTACACAAAGTAATTGTTTTCTAGTTTTCAAATTTTTCTAGTTCATATTTCAAGATTCCAGATTTAAAGGGTTTAAAACTTCGCAGAGTTCATAGTTCAAGGGTAGAGGTTTCTATTTTTGAATGTGTCTTCTATGTTTTCCCAACAGCTCTTCTCTTCAAGCATCTGCCACAGCTGACATTGGCAGAACAAGCTAGAACTTTGTATATACCAGGTGTAGGCTTACAGGACTGGTGGTTAAAAATACTCTGCTTTGATATTCAGTATCTTCTTTCAGATAGTCCCAGAATGCTGCCGTGTGTGTGTGTGTGTGTGTGTGTGTGTGTTTACACTTTTGTGACAGTACAGATCTGAAAGTGAGGTTTGGGACTGCAGTTTCACGGTCACACAGATTAACTTTTGATGAGTTAAATTCGGACTGGGAGGAAGGAAAGCTCTTGTGTTAACATTAGCAAAGTGTATGTGAGTTACTAAAAGCAAGCAGCTGCCCAAGTGGTGGTTGTTTACCTATAATCCCAGTCATTAAAACGATAGGAGGATTGCCAATAATTTGGAAGCAACCAGCACTATATATCATAACCCTGTCACAGAGGAGAGGGTTGGACGGAGAAAGCTGGCCATTGTCAAATCTTTTATTGATCCTTCTTTTGTTTGTGATAGTTCAAGAACCATCAATATTTGAAGAGGCTATTATACCATTTTTTACTAACACTGACTTTTTTCTTTCATTATTTTAAAGTGTGTATATAGGTGCCCTCGGAGGGCACCAGTTCACCTGGAATTAAATTTGTAGTCAGTTGTGAACCGCCTGATGTGGGCGCTGGGAATGGAACTTGGTCCTCTGGGACAAGAGCAGTCAGTACACATTCTTAATGGCTGAGGCATCTCTTGGGCCCCCACTGACTTTTCCTTAATCTTTATTTCTATTTGTTTTTGTCTTGCTGAAGATCAAGTTATGACTACATTCTAGGCAAATCCTCTACCACATCTCCATCCCCTCATCAGTAGTTCTTCTAAAACAGAGGTTTTTTAACTGGACTGTGCTGGCTCATGACTTTAAACTTAGCACTGGCGAGACAGAGGCAGAGGCAGACAGATCTCTGTGAGTTTGAGGCCAGCCTGGTCTACAGAAGAGAGTTCCAAGGTTTTTGATCACTAAATTTTTACTTAGCTGGAGTAAAGTGAAAGGTAAAGCCATTATGGAAGAATTAGTAATTTCCTCTAAGATTTACACTATGGGACAAAATCAGAATGATAAAGTTTGTTTTTAATTCAATGGATATAAAATCCTAAAACTGCTCATTTTATTTGACAAACATGTTCTTTGTCCCATATCCTATGCCAAGTACAAACACAACACAGATTTACACACAAAGAAAGATTTTTAACATTAGAAAATTTAGCATGGAGGGAGAAGGACTCCCTCATCCTCACCCAGCTGAGGAGCTATTTGCGGTTGATAGCTGCTGAAGGAGGTCACTTTTATTTATGCATTTAACCACTGGTAGCTTTCCATAGTCCAGTGGATGACCCCATGCATACGTGTGTGTGTGTGTGTGTGTGTGTGTGTGTGTGTGTGTGTGTGTGTGTGCGCGCGCGCGCGTAACACTAATTAGACACAGTGGGGTGAGTAAATAAATATTTTTGAAAAAAATTGAGAGAAAAATAGTTTTGTATATTATGTCTCTTATTTAATTCCTATGTAGACTTGGCACAGCCAAATCTCACAGGCTTCACCCTTCATTTACAGGAAGTGTTGATAAAATGTCCTTGCAAAACCAAGCAGAGTGGCTCACACCCATAATTCTAGAGCAGGAGACTGAGGCAGGAGGATTCCCAGGAATTTAAGGCAAACCTGGACTAGGTAGTGAGACCCCAATGTGTAGTCCACTTTTCCTCTTCAGTCAAACTTATTAGTACTAGCTTAGTTCTTAGAAGAGAGTGTCCAACTCTTGATACAGTAGTCTCATCCTAAAACTCTGCTTAGATGAAACCCCATGCTCAGCAGAAAGCCTGCAGTCCCTTGGTTTTTAACTCATACTAAAATACCATCTTCCTGTGTCATTAGCATACATTAAGAACCTCAAATGTAAGTGTGTCACGTGTCCTTTTTTCCCCCTCTCTCTTGCTGTGACATCACCTGGGGAAATCCAGAAGATTGGATAACCACGAAATGACTAATCAGGAGTCTGCTGTCCATTTGAAAATGGTGGGTATGCAAACACATCCAGCTCCACCTGTACACGTGAATCTTCTCCACCCTTCTCTCTTGAAATACATAATAGCAGGACCGGAATCTTACATAGGACCTTCTTCATGATGCTCGGCACACAGAGAATAAGTAAGATCGCAAGCACTTACCGAGTGACACGCAAACACAGAAATTATTTTGCTTGTAATGTAATACATTTTATAGTTCTTAACATAAAATGGCGGCGAGGCTCTGGGTAGATTTTTTTTTGTTGTTCTGCTGTTTGTTTGCTTTGTTTGAAGATAGTGTCTCACTGTGTCTGTACCTCAGAATACATATCTCACCTTCCTCCTGCATGTGTAATGCTGAGATGCTGAGATTCCAAGGATGTGCCACCAGGCCTAGCATTACATTGACCTTATTCCTCCGTTCTTTGTTGGTATGTTTGGTTCCGGTTTGGGGTTTTTGAGGCAGGGTCTCGCATAGTCCAGGCTGGTTGATCTCACTTTGTAGCTGATGATGCCTGAGCTCCTGATTCTGCTTCCGTCTCCTGAGGAAGATTACCATTCTTCTCTGTATTCCTTGGCACTCTTATATTTAAGCCATTTAGAACAAAATATTTTAAGTCTATTTTAAAGGGACTGGCATTCAGGGCCAGTCAAAAGGCTCTGAAGATTACGGCTTTTTTGTTTGTTTGTTTTTTTGTTTTGTTTTTCGAGACAGGGTTTCTCCGTGTAGCCCTGGATGTCCTGGAACTCACTCTGTAGTCCAGGCTGGCCTCGAACTCAGAAATCCACCTGCCTCTGCCTCCCAAGTACCGGGATTAAAGACATGCGCCACCACCGCCCGGCAAGGATTAAGGCTTTTGCCACCAAACATGGTACTTGAGTTCCATCCCTGGGACCTAAGTTGTGGAAGGAAAGAATTGACTCTTAAAATGTGTCCTTTAACCACACACACACACACACACACTCACACACACTAGACTAGAGGGAGGAAGGGAAGGAGAGAGGGAGGGAGCGATCAGGATCAGGAGGCGGGCATGCCAGGTAAGCAGACATAAAGAGGAATTAAGAAAAAGAAAGGGTGTGTCCAAATGGCTGCGGCTGTCATTAGAGTCTCATGTAACATGCAGGAAGCTCTCAGTTCAGTCCCCAGCACTACATAAAACCCAGATGTGGTAATCCCTGCTTGTAATCTCAGTGCTGGGGAGCTGGTGGAGACAGGTAAATCAGGAGTTTAGGGTCATCCTTGGCTACATAATTAGCTTAAAGTCAACCGGGCTACATGAGACTATTATGTAAAAAATTATTATGTAAAGAAACAGTGGAAACTACCAACTTTATGTGTGGCAAAAGCTCTGTGATGTTCCTGACGGCACCCTGGAAGCAGCTGTCTTCTCTGTATGGTGACACTGCAACTGTGGAAGGAGCATGTCCCCTCTGAACATTATGACGGGGTCGGGGGTGGGTACCATAACTTTCCCTATAATAAAACTCCTTGGAGCCCGGCGTGGTCGCATATACCTGCAATCCCAGGGTTCTAAAGGCTGACACAGGAGAGTTCCTACAAGTTCAGGGTCAGCTTAAATTACACAGGGTATGCAAGGCCAGACAGCTCTACACAGCAAAATTCTCGTCTTTAAAAGAATAATAAGTAGAAAATAAATAAATCTCATTCTTTATTTAACTAGCGCATAAACCCAGAAAAATATACATTTTTATGAACTCTATGATATTTAATCCATAGACATCAGCTTAAGCTGTTTGTGTCTCAGTGAGGAGTATGGTATCTATAAGTCATTCTGTGTATCTGTGCTTCCTCCTTTCTTTGTTTGCTGGGACTGAACCCGAGGTTTTATAGATGTTAGGCTGGGACTCTACCCATTTCTTACACCTGCATCATCCACCCTTCTGTGTTCTCCAGAGGGAGCAAGTGCCAGCTGTGTTCCTGCTGTAGCCAGTCTGTTCCTCCAGACCCACCTGAGAGTTCATTGCTTATCTACTTGGAATGACTAGTTTATTCTCAGAGGCACAGGCAGTGATGATGTCCCAACCGCTGGTTCCCTTTGATGTGTAGTCATTACGAAAAAGATGATCTTATAATAGTCTGTGAAACTTCTGAAGCAATTTGATTTCCCAGTTTGCTTGTTACTGAAAAATAAATAGGCTAACAGTTCACATAATTGATGATTTAAAAGTAGAAAAGTGTTTTATAAGATACCAAATGTAAAATGTAGGGTGTTTGATGGGCACCACCAAGTGGTCTTAGTTAATATTTGCTTGTTTGGATTAAAAAAAAAAAAGAGAGTTTTTCTTGTGGCCTTGACTGTCCTGGAATTTGGTCTGTAGACCAGGTTAACCCTGAACTCAGAGATCTGCCTGCCTCTCCTTCCCAAGTGCACAGGTACTATTTTTGTTAACTGAACCTTGAGACTATGGCTTGCTTTGAGGAAAGGTATTTTATTCAGTATGAAATAAGATGCTCCATTTTCTTGATGAAAACATTATGGTGACATAATCCTATGTTTACTTATAATGAGGTTTAATTATGTCTGTGTGGGAGAAGGGGTACTTGAATGTGAGTGTGGCGGAAGCGGTACCTGCATGCGAGTGTTGGTACAGAGAGGGTTAAAGCCCTTGGAGTAGGAGTTAAAACAGTTGTGAGCCATCCAACATGGCTGCCGGGATCCAAGCACAGTCCTCTGCAAGAGCAGCAAGCGTTCTTAATCACTGAGCCGTTTCTCCAGCTCCAGTGGGTTTAGTTACTGAATCAAGTCTCTGCTCTTCCCAGACAAACTTTTGTAAGGGCGCTAGAGAAGAGGCCCTCCAGAGCAGCGGTGATCCTTAACATCTGCACAGAACTTCTGATCCACGTCGTATCTAGTCTCTAACAGGACTGTGTATTACAAAGTCGACACGGGATATTTATTACATGAATGTAAGGGTGAATAAAAAAAAAAGAATGTACCAGTTAATTCTGGTTTTGTCTACTGAAAAAAATATTGCTAAATAAATATTTTCAGTAACCTTTAAACCCATTATAAAATTCTTAACCCATTGAGGCTTGGGGGTGTGGTCTTTGTATATGCATACCCGTGGAGGCCAGAGGTCAACATTGGGCACCATCCTCTATTGCCGCCCACTTATCTTTTTTATCTAGGGTCTCTCACTGAATACAGAGCTAGGTTTGATTGTGCTAGGTTTGCTAGTGAACAAACCCAGAGATCCCAACCCATAAAGTGCAGCAAGTACTTTATGGACTGAGCCATTTCCCCTTCTCCTTCTTGAGACTCTTAAAGTCTGGTTAAGTTAAAAGGATCACAGTGACAGGGTTTAATACATCGCAGGCGGTCTTATTCTTCTTTTAAGATACGGCTTTTTAAACTGAGTGCATAGGGGCTACAGAGATAGTAGAACTCATGTACTTGGGATTGGATTCCCAGCATCTCCCCTGCCCCTCCCCCGAAAAAAAAGAGAAAACAAATACATGTAGGTATTTCATGAACAGTGTTTGGATGTTTTGACCTTTTTTATATACCTCTATTTTCCACTCGTTGGAAAATGTTCTGGACTTTTGGTTTTGAGGTCTTGTTGTTGCCTTTTAACTCTAGCATATATGTAGGAACAACATGGGGCCTGACAGAAGTAATCTGGTCAGATGCTCTTGAAGTAAAAACGTAAATCTGCTGCTTTTGTGGACTGTGTTAGTATTGGTGATAACACTGAGAAGGCTGGGCTTCCACTATACAGTATGTAGAATCATAGCTTGACATACCGCTTGCCTGCTGTCGATCAAAACAGAATCCACGAGAATACTGACTGTTGTGGCCGAATCATTTCTTCTAAGGCCCTTGCTGCTGTTGCTGAATTTCATACTGGGAAATGACCATGGTTTCCGGGGCCACCTGCCCAGGGCATTGCTGTGCAATGTCCTCTTTCAGTTTCAGTTTCCTCTTTCAGTTTCCTTCAACTTGTGATAAGGTTCGAAAATAAAAATAAATGAATAAATAAATAAATAAATAAATAAATGGCACCTAGTATAAAATTATTGAACAAGCTCTAAAATCTCTGTAAACACCAGATACTTTCTAGTAGCGCTATTACGTTGAGAAACAATCTGTTCTTACTCTAAGGACAAGTAGTAAATTATTCAGGATGTAGTACACAGGGAAGAATCAATTATCTTAGAGTAACTTTTCAAATTTTAGAGATATTTTAGTTATCTGTACAAAACCTTATAAGGAAGAGTTATGCAATATTCTTCCACCTAGAAATATTTTAAAGTGTAAATATGAATGCAAAGGAAATCTTTGTTTTAATCCTCAATCCTTGTTTTACTTCGAGTTACTATTGCTGTGATGAAATGCCATGACCAAGAAAAGGTTTCTTTGGCTCACAGGTCCAAACCAGTTCATCAAAGGCAGTGAGAGCAGCAGTTCACACAGGGCGTGAGGCTGGAGGCAGGAGCTGATGCAGAAGTCCTGTAGGGGTGATGCTTATTGGCTTACTCCCCCCTGCTCAGCCTCATCTTTTATAGAACCCAGGACCACTAGCCCAGGGATGGTACCACTCACAATGGGCTGGGCCCTCCCACATCAATTACTAATTAAGAAAGTGTCCTTCAGTCTTTCTCCTTCAGCCCTATCTTATGGAGTCATTTTCTTTTTTCTTTTTTGGTTTTTCGAGACAGGGTTTCTCTGTGCAGCCCTGGCTATCCTGGAACTCACTCTGTAGACCAGGCTGGCCTCGAACTCAGAAATCCGCCTGCCTCTGCCTCCCAAGTGTTGGGATTAAAGGCGTGCGCCACCACTGCCCGGCTTATGGAGTCGTTTTCTTAAATGAGGTTCCCTCCTCTCGGGTGGCTTTAGCTTGTGTCAGGTTGACATGAAACTATCCAGCACAATGTTTATCTCATATAGTATGGCATGCTATTTGCATATAACCTATTTGCATTTTTACAAACTTTATTTTTAACTCTTAATTTTTAAAACTGAGACCAGTCTATGTTGTCAAGGCTGGCTCCAAACATCTGTGCTCAGATGACCCTCCTACTTCACCTAAGTAGGTAGGTGTGACTTAACATTTTGTTTTCTAAGACAAAGTCTGGCCTGAAACTGCTGTGTAGACCACACGGGTCTTGAACTCAGAGATCTGCCTGCTTCTGCCTCCCAGGTGTTGGGGTTAAAGGCAAGCACCACCACAGACAAATTAAATTGTAAGCAAAAAGTTCCTTAGAAGAAATAACTCTCCTCATTCAATTCAAATATTTTCTAGGATTCTAGAGTGTTTTTGATTAGTGATAAACAGTTTTTTATGTTCTGTAGATTTGGGGAAGCACATTACCTGTAGACTTATGTAAGAAAATTATACATTCTAATAAAGTAAATGAACCATAAATGTAGGGGTTTTCTTTTGTTAGATTTGCTTTATGTAAGATGGGCTCTTGCTGTGTACTCTGAAGTATTCTTAAACTCAAGATCCTCTCACCTTAGCATCCAGGGTGCATTACAGATTTGTACTGCCATACTATGGAATTTTATGTTTATTCTCTAGTTGGAAACTAGTTATGTCTTTTAAATTCATTTGCATATATAAATGGCAGGATGATACGGTGATTTGCATTTTTATACTTTCTAACACAAGTTTGATGTGGAAGGAACTGGGGAAAGTAAATAAAAGTAACTCGTCTCTATTCACCTTTTTAGATGCCGGAATTTCAGAAAAGCTCAGTTCGCATCAAGAACCCTACAAAAGTAGAAGAAATTATCTGTGGTCTCATTAAAGGAGGTGCTGCCAAACTTCAGGTGACTTTAAGCTTTTTTAAACATTGAAGCTGATTTGCGAGTGATAGCTGCTTGGAGAAGGAAAATCCCGTTCTCAGTTCTCACCAGCTAAGGGATGCTGGGTCTGTCAGCCACACACTATGGCACTCACCTGACTCGACTCGGGAGTTTTGCCAACACAAGACAGACTCCATGGTTTGGGTTGGGTTTGGTATTTTTTGTCTTCTTAGTTTCTTTGCTTTGTTTGTGTGGAGAGAAAGTGAGCAAACACACGGAGGTGAGGAGGATCTAGGAAGAGTTGAGGAAGGGGAAGATGATGATCAAAAGATATTGTATAAAAAATTTAAGCCAATTGAAAAGAAAAGTTGAAGTAGTTGCATCTGTCTGGTGTCAGTGACACAGCACTGCAGGGTGAATGAATCTGTGGGTCCAGCACCTAGCAACTGCAGGGGAAAACTTGTTCATTAGTCTCCAGGTTTGATAAAATCTTAGTAGTGGTGGGGTTTGTGCGTATTAAGTTCTAAGGTAACTAGTATATAAACATGCTAAACCATTCCGGGGGTCACAGTTAAAAGAGTACAGTTTCAAGTTATTCTATATGTTAATTAACTGAGTCATTATCAAATTAAAATGTAACTCTAAGGGATAGTTGAGTTTTACATGTTTCTCTCACCGTTGGTCTGGAATTTTTATGGTTTGCTTCCAGCTCCCAAGTGCTGGGATCATGGCAGGCATCGTCCCAAGCTCAAGGTTATTCTAACTATAGAATGACAGAATAAATGGGAAAGACCCGAAGACATTACCTATTCCAACTTCATTGTAAGGATTCCTTTGCTATGTTAACTGCCTAAAAGCTAACTTATTATCCATTTAAGTCATATCCAGAGCAGAGTAGCAGAAACAAATGAGGCGCTACCTCAATAAGGTGGAAGGCAAGAACCAACTCCTAGAAGTTGTCCTCTGGCCCCCACATACCAGAGCATGCTGTACTCACATGGATACACACACAGATTTTCTTGTTTTCGAAACAGTGTCTCTGTCTAACAGCCCTGGCTGTCCTTGAACCCACAGAGATCCGCTTTCCTCTACCTCCCTAGTGCTGTGATTAAAGGCAGTGCTCGGCAGGTGAAGGGTTCCAGGATCTATATATTTGCTTAGCATAGTGAACTTCGGATTGTGGTGGACTTGTTTACAATTATTCCTTCTCCTTTTTCTTACAGATAATAACAGACTTTGATATGACTCTGAGTAGGTTTTCCTACAATGGGAAAAGATGTCCAACATGTCACAGTAAGTGTGGTACTACTCAACAAGTTAATGAGTGTAATCATAAATGTTTATCAGTGAAGTGACTGAGGGGTTCGGTGTACTTTTCTCTCTTTGATGTTGAAACTGCAGAAACTTGCTTGTGATGTTTTGAGGAATGGTTTTTACTCATTCTAAGTGAATGGGTTATTTTCATGTATGCTTTTGGAGGAAAAGGAAATGAATGAAGACTTCAAAATATTTCTCACTGTTTATAGTCTATTTATTACCCAAGAAATACTTGAAAGGTCTTACATTTGGGGATAACCCCAAAAGATGATCAAATGTTGTTCATTAGATTTCTGTTGCTGTTGTAAACACTATGAGCAGAAGCAGCCTGGGGAGCAAGGGGTTTATTGTGCTTGCGGTTGGAGTCGGTCATAGAGGGAACCCAAGACAAGAGGTCAAGCGGAGGGCTCGTGCAGAGAGCGTGGAGGAATGCTGCTAGCTAGGCTGCTCCTCTAGCGCTTGCTCAACCTGCTTTCTTAACACAACCTAGGGTGGAGCCATCCCTAGTGAGCCGGCCCTTGCCACACCCGCCCTCACTCAAGAAATGTCCCACAGACTTGCCCACAGCCCAGTCTGATGGAGACATTTTCTCAGCTGTGGTTCCAGCTGGCACACTCTTGAGTTACGGATGAAGCTCAGCAGTAGGGCACTAGGCTAGCATGTGTAAAGCCCTGACATTGAATTCTGACAGCACAAAATTAAACTATTTATAATGACAGCAGCTTGGAAGGCAACTAAAATTCTGTCCCATCCACATGCCAGAAACCATTGTGAATATATATATATATATATATATATATATATATATATATATATTTAAAAAAAGAAAAGAAAAAACTCTAGATTTGACTTGAGTTCATTTTACCTAGTTCATTAATAATAAATCAAACTTTGAGAAGATATATACTAAAATACTAGTAATTAAACTTTTCCATATTTTCACATGAAGTGACATTCTTAAGAAAATGATATCTTTCCTGGCTGGGGCACAGGTAGTTCACTTGGTGGAGTGGAGGCCTTGCATACGTGAAGCCCTGGGTTCAGTCTCTAAGGTGGCATAAACTGGGTATAGTTGGCTCATGCTTATAATCCCGGGAGTGGAGCAGTGGAGGCAAAAGGATCCTAAATTCAGAATCAGCATGGATTGCATGAGATCTTATGTCCAGGTTTGGCGTCTGATCATTCTAAAGCAGAGATCAAAACCAACTTGGGGAGAGAACAGGTTTATTTGGGTTTCTGGTTACAGCCCCTCGTCTTGGGAAGCCAAGGCAGGAACTGAAGCAGAGACATGAAGGCGTACTGGCCTGCTCTCCTTGCCTTCTTACACGACCCAGGACAGGGGTAGACTCAAATGGGCTGGGTCTTCTCGCATCAATTGTTAATCAAGCAGAATCCCCTATAGATGTGGCCATAGGCCAGCCTGTTGGACGCAGTTCCTCAGTTGAGGTTCTCTGTTCCCAGGTGACTGTAGTTTGTGTCACATTAATGTGAACCACCCAGCACACCCTGTCTCCAAATAGAAAGAAAAAGAAAATTATAAACTTTGAGATGTATTTGTTGCTTCTATTTATTAAAAAGGAAGGTGAAAATGAAAATATTATACAATTGGTTTGTTTGAAGATATTTTTTAGCTAGGTGGTATATGTGAAGAATTACTAAATCTCAGATTCTGAAGCCATCACCTGGAGCAAGACCACTTGAAGGACAGCACTGAGGACAAAAGTTGCAGGAACCACAGTAGTTGACCTGGCTCTTAAAGACAAAAGAAGCAAGTTATCTTTATTAGTGGTGGCATCAACCAGAATAGTTTCTTTAACACCTATATTGTTCTCTCTCTCTCTCTCCCTCTCTCTCTCTCTCTAGATATCATTGACAACTGTAAGCTTGTTACAGATGAATGTCGAAGAAAGGTAACTATCAAATCATTACAAATGTACAGTTAAGTCTTTCATTACCTCCTCTGATTTATGTTTTTTTTGTTTGTTTTGTTTTGTTTTCCCTCAGACAGGAATGAATGTCAGAAGCTAGGCATGATAGCATACACATAGAATCCCAGACTAAAGTCTGGGAAGAAATTCTCACATTTAGAGCCAACAGTAGCTACCTGGTGATGCTCGTCCTCCACTTACCCCCACTCCCACCTCAAAAGCAGTGAAATGAATAATGCTAAGTCCTCGCAGCCATATCCGGCACGTAATAAGCACTCGATAAGTATCAAGTTTATTGTATGAATTTAATCTTAGCTTTTTTTTTTTTTTCCAAAATGGGGTCTCATTTAGCCCAGACTAGCTTTGAACTCACTGGCTAGCTGAGTAACACCTACAGATCCTGCTCCCCTTTCCTCGACCTCCCAGGGGCTAGGATTACAGGGTGTGCAACCGTTGCCAGCACAACCAGCTTTAGAAGGTGTTATTAGAACACTCTGGGTCCTTACATTAACTGTGAAGACAAAGGTCTCCTGATGGTTTGCCCTCTTATACTGATCAGGGTGTTCCTGGGGTGCCTGCCTCTGTCTTTACAGGGCAACTCATGGTACTCATCAAAGTTAATCACTTGATTTCAGGACTAAACTTTTCAGATCTGGTGGTTCCGACCTGAAATCCTACTACTTAGGCTGAAGCAGATGGATTTGAACATTCAAGGCCACCTGGGTAACAAAGCAAAGAACCTGGCCCAAAATAGAAAATAAAACTGGGCCGGGCAGGAGAGCAGAGACCAGTCAATGAGATCACTTGCCTACCATGGGCAGTGCCTCACATTCAGTCTGCAGTACCACAGCACAGCAGAACAAAGCCTGAAAATAAACCCACACTTGTCTGTGACGCTCGTGAGGAGCACTCGGTCTCACTGAAGTGCTGTCTTGGGACTAAGGTGGCTTCCGAAGGTGAATGTAACTATGTAAATGAAGATCAAACCGTCTCCAATTTTGATTTTTACTGAAAAGTGGTCTATAGGCTGTGTTTTTTACTGTTTACGTTGTTTTCTGTAGTAGCCAGGTAAATGACAAAACTGTATATCCTCACAACTAAGTCACTCGTTTCTATCCAGTTACTGCAGTTAAAGGAGCAGTACTATGCTATCGAGGTTGATCCTGTTCTCACCGTGGAAGAGAAGTTCCCTTACATGGTAGAGTGGTGAGTACCTCTGGGCAGTGGGGACACTGCTAATGATACAGTGGCCCAGTTAAAACTGGTGTCTTGTTTCCTCCTTTACTGTACGCAGATAGATACACAGGTAATGAATACAGAAAAACTTAGTCACCTCGATGAACCGACAGCCTGCGACGTACGTGCCTTGAGATGACATGCAGTAAGAGTAAATAAAAACTCTGGCACATGAGTCTTAAAAGCTACATCTTTATTTTAAAGCTTATTAGACAAGACATGATCTAAGTACAGAGAGAAAAAACTAGGATCCGTGCTGCATCTGTCCTAATGTGGAGGACAAGGCCTCTGGTGTTGGCTGTGTTCGCCAAACTGCAACATTCTCGGAGACCACAGTGAGAGGTTTGGGTGGAACTCCAGGACAAGACAAACATTGACAAACTTAGAGATGCAGAGGAGTCCACCAGGATGATACAGAAACTAGAGCCAGATCCACTGAGAGGCATTCCAAGAAGTAGGAAGTGCTTTGATTTGAGCGGCAACATCTGCTTTAAATTGAAGAGATCAAGAATGTTTGAAGGAACCATCAGGGTCCATGGACAGTCCAACTGTGTGTGTATTAAATGTTGAAAAGAGATTTTTCTCTGCGCACATGTCGAATCAAAACTGGATCTAGCTTTGGAACACTTGAAAAGATTGATTTTTGTATGGAGAAAGGACAGTTCTGCCGTTACTTTTATCTGTGGATGGAATAAGCTTTGATCACAGAGACAGTCTGTTCTGCATACCTGTAACCCTGTAAGTTGGAAAGCTGAGGCAGAGGGGATTGTTTCTGGTTTGAGCTACCCAAGCTCGAATAGTGAGTATAGGCCAATAGGGCTTTCTAACAGGAAGCTGTCAGACAAGAAGAAAGGAGAGGGAAAACTGATGGAAAAGAAGGACTAACACTTCAAATCCTAGAGGGATATTCAGTTATTAAGGAAAGATTCTGGTTCCTCCTTGGAGAAGGCAGTTTTCATAGTTGTGAAGACTCAGGTTCTGAGGGCCTGTTACACTGCTGCAGTGGTTATGTGTATAGCAGTAAAGCAGGCCAGCGTGTACATAACACTTGCCTGCCAAGAATTTTTCTTTTATACTAGGCAGCATTCCATTACTTTGAGATTTCATGGAAATTTAAGCTTTCAGCTGATTAAAGAATTACTAAGCTTATTTCTGAAAGGAGGAAGAAGCCTGACAGCCCAAGTTAGACTGAACCTTATCTGTAGACTGAGGAAAGAAAGGCTTACAGCTGTTTTGACGATTCCTTAAGATATATTTATACTAAAACTGAGTCTGAGAGGTCTGGGGCACTGGAAGAGAACACCGGCACACATTTTAAGTTCTTCCATCTCAGAGAGTTAAGTCCACATGGTGAGGACCTGTTGGGAGCAACCTTGCTTATACACTGAAGGCCTAAGTCAGCCTACTAACACAAAGTCTTGGTCTCTGTGAGAAAACACTAACCCTAGGACAGATAGCGGTAGACCTTGTAGACAAGTAGCCTTGGTGGAAAACTACCAACCTAGATAAGAACAAGTAGTCATAGGTCTTGTGGATAGGTAGCCTTGGTGGAGGGTACCAACCCAGATAAGAACAAGTGAATCATAGATCTGATGGACAGAGTCATAGTGACCTGTGCCGCCCTGCTTCTTCTGTGAACTTTTACCCAGCCAAAACCTTGGTCTGGAAGATATCTGTACTCCCCGCTGAGAACACCTATGCTCCTACGTCATCCCCCTCCCCACATCCTGCCGCTATGTGTATATAACCCCTGTGTGAAAAAATTAAAATAGTGGTTTGATCAGACTATAGACAAGCCGTGGTTCTTTGCATTCGCCTGTTCTCCCATTCTCTCCTTCAGGTGGTCCCCCAGTCCTAGTCCACTGCCCTGCTGGACGGGGCAAGGATCAGCACTCAATCAGGAATGATTTGCAATCAAGATAGCAGTTTTAATATTTTAACTGATCTCTCTCCCTTCTTTGATCATAAACTCCAGGTATACTAAATCACACGGCTTGCTTGTTGAACAAGGCATACCAAAAGCCAAACTTAAAGAGATCGTGGCTGACTCTGATGTCATGCTCAAGTAAGTCTCCTGTGTTCTGTTGCTTCTGTTGCCTACAGAATTATCTGCTGTTGTATATATTCAGTTATGTGTTTTAATTAAAAATAACCTGTTGCATTATTCCTTAAGATCAGACATATCAGTGTCAAAAAATAAATAGTGCTGCAGTAAGAAAAGCATCTGAGGTTAGAGCTGCTGTGGTTGAGGTGTGGCTCACTTGGCAGAGTGCTCTAGCAGTGCCCACAGCTCCAGCTCCGTGCTTGATCTGAGCACTGAATAAAACTGGCATTGTAGGGGACTGGAGAGGTAGCTCAGCAGTTAAGGGCACTTGCTGCTCTTCCAGAGGACCAGGGTTTGATTACCAGCACTTACATATCCACTGACTGCAGTCTGAAACTCCAGTTCCAGGGGACCCAAGACTCTTTTCTGGCCTCCGTGGGCACAAGGAATGCCTGTGATACACCGAGATACATGCAGTCAAAACACCCATACACATAAAATACAATTTAAAAACATTTTTTTTAAAAACCTGGACATGGTGGTTCATGCCTACAATCCCAGCGTTTGGGAGATGATGCAGGAGGATCCTGAATAAAATAGATGTCTGAGACCAGCTTGGGATACAGAAAACTCTTATCCAAAAAGGTTTTTGTTTTTAAGTTAGATTTGCTGTGGGTGGTAAGTGCGTTGGAAGATTCTAGTGATAATTTGTATTTCCTTTCTCCATTTTTTTTAATTTTAAGAATAATGTACAGACTTATGTAACCAATATGATTTTCAAATTCCTTGGAAACAGTTTTGAAAGATCTGAAATTTGAAGGAAATAATTATAAGCTATAAAGGTTTTAACTAAGACTTGTTTCTAAATTTACATGAGTCTTGTTTTGAAATTCTCATTCTTTTAAACTTTACAGGAACATATTTTAATAGGTATTTTATATAGGTAAAGTAGTTGCATGGATTTGGCATAGTGTCAAAAACCTGTGGTTACAGAATTCAGGAGGCAGAGGTGGAGGAATTCACAGCCAGTTGAGGGCCAACTAAGTCTACATAGTGAGTACTATACCACACACACACACACACACACACACACACACACAGAATATTAACAGTATGGATTATAATTGTGTGGAAATCAAGCTTACTTTCAGTACTTTTTACCAGCCTTAAATTTTTTTCAACTCATTTGACAAATATGGCAAAGCTGTTTTTCCTTCCCTCTGTGCTGGCATCTGAACCTGGGGCCTCCCACATGTTGGGCAATCACTCTCCTCTGCCGCTAAACTACCCCCAACCACGTTATCACATTGTCCTGGGATGATAAAATGATTATGATTAAGGAAGAAAAGATTCAATTGTCAAAGAGTAAGGACCGTTAAATGTCTCACTGCTAAGCACCAAGAGCTTAATTTAACCTGTAGCTGAAAAGAGTGAAAAGGTAAAGATAATCATATTAAGAGAAAGAAGCCGTAATTAGACAAGAATCACACATTTTCTGTCGGATACAGGATATGTAGCCTGAAGTATACATAGATCTGCATACATTTGATAAGAACATAGAGGCACAGGGAAGAAGACATATACACACAGGGGAGGGGAGGGGAGGGGAGGAACAGAGGATGGTAAGGGTATGGAGATGAATCCTATAGATTTGCTTTCTCTAAATCTATCTGTATGTGTGTAGCATGAGGGTGATGAATTGTTTGGTGAGAGGAAGGAGCCATCCAGAGAAGGATGGTGGGGATGAGGGAACAGATGGATGAACAGATGCAGCGGCGTGTATGTGTGTGAAGCCCATTAAAGTACATACATAAAGGGTCGTGAAAAGGAGCAGTGGCTGGTGAAAGAGAACGTAGCTAGGTTTTGCTGCTCCGCTCTCCTGGTGGAAGATCAGAACACCCTAGTGGGCTTACTTTTAAGTGGCGTAAATTGTAGGCTTTTATCCATGTTCACTATAAGTCTAAAACCATCTAGCTTGTACTTGCTAGACTTAATAGCAAGGTAAAGAGTCAACCATTGGCTTGGTCATTGTTTTGGAATGAGAATATGACTTGTAGAAACAGGTGGAAATATTTTGCTTTATACCCTCTAAGTGAAAAAGATAGAAACATTTCTCATAAGCACGCCGTGTCTCCACTTGCAGGGAAGGATACGAGAGTTTCTTCGGTAAACTTCAGCAGCACGGTATCCCTGTGTTCATATTTTCGGCTGGTATTGGTGACGTACTCGAAGAAGTTATCCGGCAGGCTGGAGTTTATCACTCAAACGTCAAAGTAGTGTCTAACTTCATGGATTTTGATGAAAATGTAAGAATGCAAAATCGTTCCTCGGAGCTACTATCCAATCTGAAATATTCCAGTCATGTAAACACACGTGTTCTTTATTAATAACAGGTAGACGTTGCTGATCGGCTATTCATGGAACTCATCTGTTATATTTCAGTGTTATATTTGTTATTTTATGCCCTTAAAAGTTTTATTAACAAGTTAGTAAGTTAATATTAAAATTCATAAAACTTGGCAGATAGTGATGGCACACACATTTAATCCCAGCACATGGGAAACATAGGCAGGTGAGAGTTTGCCAGGCTGGTCTGCAAAGCTAGGTCCAAGACAGCCAGGGCTACATAGGGAAACCTTGCGGGGGGTGGGGGGGAAGAACAGGAAAGGAAAAACTTCACGAAGCTTACGTGAAAATAATTTAACAGTGCATCTCTGGAGTCTACCTCATAAATGGGAGAAGAAGAAGTGAATAGTACTGGCATTTTTTGGACAAGTATATTTTAAATTTCTCTGGGCATGATAGAGAATGGGTATAAGCCCAGCATTCAGCTGAGGATAGAATTATGAGCTCAAAGTCTATATATTCTCAAACGAAATAAGAACCTAAAACAGTAAAAGACACCAAGCGGAATCCTTTGGCTAGAAACAAAATGAAAAGTGACGGCGAATTCTTGACTAGCTGTGTTTTACCATCTAATACGGTGAGTGGAGCATATGTTGTTTTGGAGTCCTTCCTCCCTCTCGTGTGTGACGGACTTCTGTGTTATGAGATCAAGTCAAACACATGATAAATAGTGACATCTATTTAGAATCATAAGATGTAAAAAACTTAACAAGTAAAATTTGTAAACACCTATTATTTCAAGCCAGAGAGATGGCTCAGTGCTTATAGATGCTTCCCACCAAGCCTAACAGCTCGCTTTTAATCCCAGGTCCTCTGGGTGGAAGGGGAGGGCCAGCTCCTGCAAGTGGTCCTTTACGCTCCAAGTATCCCCTGCCACGGGCATCTACAGACATACACATACCATAAATCAATATAATCATGTTTTTCTTGTTACTTAAAATATTTTTAACAGGGAGTGCTGAAAGGATTCAAAGGAGAGCTAATTCACGTATTCAACAAACATGATGGTGCCCTGAAGAATACGGACTACTTCAGCCAGCTGAAAGATAACAGCAACATCATTCTGCTCGGGGATTCCCAAGGAGACTTAAGGATGGCTGACGGCGTAGCCAACGTGGAACACATTCTGAAGATTGGTTATCTGAATGACAGAGTAAGTGTGCAGAGCTGTAGCTTAATTTTCTTTTTGAAAAATTAAGATGAAACATTGTAGTTAGTTGCCAAAGGCGGGTAAGGCAGTATTTTAACCTCCTGCTTCAGTGGTGATTAGGGGAGATAAGAAGCAGGGCCCTGCGTGATATGTAGGGGTCACATTCTCAAAGTAGGCAGCACTCCCTAATCACGAGTGTCAAAATGTCTCCGTGCATGACCCAGTGCTCCTTGTGTATTGCCCTAAGTCAGAACCATTGCGCTGGAAAGAAACCATTTAGTGAGAAAATCTCCATGTGGAAAAATTCCTTTCCACGATAAGTCTGAGAGGATGCCAGACATGATGATGCATGTCTGTCACCCAGTGATCAAGAGACTGAGGCAGGAGGCTGGCCTCAAAGTTGAAGGCCAGGATAAGCTTATACAGCAAGACCCTGTCTCAGAAACTTAAAATCTTAATAAGAAACAAAATAATTATTTAAAAACAATTTGAGAGTATGTTTATATTTCAACCCTTGTATGAAATTAGATTTATATTCTACAGATGTAACATCGTGAGGTTAAAATTGAAATTATGTGTCCTTCGCTGCCTGTTAATTTTATTTTTGTTCTTCTGTTGATTTAGGTAGACGAGCTTTTAGAAAAATACATGGACTCTTACGATATCGTTTTAGTAAAAGAAGAATCACTGGAGGTTGTCAACTCTATTTTACAGAAGACATTATAAACAAGCCGTTGTGAGAAGACTTCTCCCAGGGTTACACCTGAATCAGGCACTGTCCATCTTGAGGAAAGACTCTTATTTATAAAACAGTCTTGCTCCTGGCATTTTCCCCTTTCCCCAACAGAGGATCTTCAGATGTGTGGGACTTGAGAAACACAGCCCCTTCCCGCTTCCGTCGCTAAACTCACCAGATTTTTTAAGTCATTAAAAAACAATCTTAAGGCCAAATTTAGAAAAACAGCTCCCTTTTCCAAAGTGAGTTTTGTAGTTTGGTGTTCTGCAGTTTCTGGGGCATTCTCCCAGGTGGGTATGTGGAGACACAGAGGACACTCTCTAGGTGGACAGTGTTCCTGATTTTAACCACTGCTAGCTTTGTAATTGGTGTGGAGTGTGACGATATCATCTCCTGAAATTGTGTTTTATTTGGTTGTTTTGCCTGGAAAAAAATATTTGCCAGGAAGTTGATTCTGAAAAAACTGTTGGTGTCCACATCACTAACATTGCAAATACTCTATGTGAAGCACTGAGAATAAACCTGAAAAGGAAAGCTTTTTTAAATTCTGTTGTCGAGATCATATCCAGCTTGTCATGGTGATGACAGATGTCTGCAATCCTAGCACATAAGAGAAAAATGCAAGACAGTCAAGAATTTAAGGGCAACCTCAAGTTAGACCAGCCTGGGCTACATGGGATCAAGGAGCAAAAACATAAACCATTTATTTTTTACATTAATCCTACTTTCAAAATACATGTCTAAGCATAAAAAGGTATCGCAGGAAAAATTTAATTTGTCCTTTAAGAATATTAAGGACTATGAAAGTTATTTTCTTTTATTGAACACAAGTCAAGAATTCCTTGTAAAAAGTTTCAGAAGCAAAGTATAGCTGGATATATCAGTTACTTTTCTGTTGCTGTGATAAAATGTGATGGCCAAGTCCACTTATGGAAGAGAGCGTTTATTTGGGTTTGACAGCTCCGGGGAGTTAGGGTTCATAATGGGGAAACAGAGGCAGCAGGAGCAGGAAGAAGTGCAAGCTCAAAACGGAGAACAAACTAGCAATGGCGGGAATCTTTAAACTCTCGAAACCATGCTTCCACTAAGGCCACACTTCCCCAGAGAGCAACACCAACTGGGGACCAAGTACTCAGGTGCCCAAGACTACGAGAGACATCACATTCAGCCCACTCACAGTGAGTTCCTTGGTGACTAAGTAATGCCAAATTATGGACCTTCTCCAGGTCCTATTCCAGATCTCTTTGCTGCTTGGCTTTTGTGGGTTTAGTTTCTACTGTGATATATTTGATCCTTATTCTAGCATATAAACTTTAGATCCTCCAGGCAACTAAGTACTTGATCTGACTTGTCTGGCCATTCACTGTGAAGAACGGTCTCCAGTCCAACCATAAGGGGCAGAAAGGCACTCTCCATTGGTGGTTTTGTTTTTTTGTTTTTTAATAAATAACATATGAAAGAGTGAAAGTATTTAATGTGAAGTTTAGTGATCAAAGCACTGAGAGCACAGTTCAAAGGAAGGAGTAGTATCAGCGTGTAGGTGAGACTGCAGGGTTTCATAAACCAAAAGTTGGGACTGGATACAGAGGTACTTTTCTATAACCCAGTACTCAGGACAAAGCAGGAGAAGCATGGGTTCCGAGCCAGACAACTACACAGCAAGACCCTGTCTCAGAAAACATGTCCCACAGATCCAAAACTGCAGGGTCTCCATTACACAAGACAAGAACAGGATATCCAAGAGGAGTCCCTGTGAGGATCCAGTATTGATAGTGTCACAGAAGCCAGAGGCCTCGTACCAGACCAATGACTCATTGCAATGAACATTTGCATGTGAAGATGTGTGGACAGAGGGATATTCTGTGTGACACGCTGTAGCTTCCACAGCGAGATATTCTCTATACTTTGTTTTTGGTTTGTTTGTTTTTAATTTTTTGTTTTTTTCTTTTTGGAGCAGGGAAGGTTGCAAGGGCAGAGGGCCAATGTGAAGGGACAGTAGTATTGGGGTGCATGGTGTGAAACTTACAGAGAATCAATTAAAAACTTAAGCAGGGAGGAGAAAAGGGAAGGAAGGAAAAGGAAAAAGAAAATGGACGTCATGAGCCCCAGTCACAATGCTGTCACATGGATAGTGGATTGGTAGGTGCAGATTAACCCAAGAAAACCTGTTGGGTGCTGCTGTAACATCTAAGACACGCCGTGGTAGACTGTACAGTGAGGGCCATGGAGATAAAGCCCGAGACTTTTTCATGGTGATTAAATGCACCGGATAAACCAGCTGTTCCAGGCTGTCCTGAGACCAAAGCAGACTGTTTGCACAGTCCTCAGCACCCTCCTCGATCTAGGTTTCCCAAGCCTTCAGCTACTTGCCAGGGACCATTTTCCATTCCCAGCCTCTCTCACTCCCTTTGGGACTTAACCAGATCCTAGCCCACTCTCCACCAGCAACTCTCCAGCCACCAACTGTGGTCTTGAGGCCCAGTATCCTGCCTCCCTTTTAGATTCATCAGAGCCTTGCTCAGTGCCTGACTGGGACCCTTCAGTTGTCCTGTTCAGGCTTGTTACACATGACCAGTCCACTCTGCCAGGGAAAACTTGTTTGAGCCTCCTTGACCTAGCTACTGCAGGTACCAGACTATCTGACCAGCAGAAGACCTAGTCCTAAATAAAGACTTTAACCCTAAATACAAAACAGGAAATCATAATCCCAACCATCAGCCCTCCTAAACACTTGAGTACAATGAAGAAAGGTAATTTGAACAACAAAAAGGAAAAACTCAGCCACCAAGCTTAGCTTCAGAGGCACAAATCTCAATGGAGAATTACACACACACACACACACACACACACACTACACACTACACATTATCTTCAAAAATAAAAGTCCTATAATAATGACTCCTAATGAAAATCACCTGGAACTCCCAGACAAAGAGTTCAAAAGAATGGTTATATGCTATGTTCAAGCAACTCGAAGACAGATAAATGAAACAGGAAGTCAAAGTTCAAACTACTGAAATGTCCTGAGTGAATGAATAAAGTACCCTGACATCTGCAAATGGGCATGAGGACCACTGGGAGTAGAATAGGGTCACAGAAGCATTTGAAGATGGAAATGTACCTCAAACTCTCCATATGGTGTCTCTGAGTTATGTCAAATACCAACTAGGACAGCTCGAAGGAGCTGTTCCAGGAGAAACTATCAAGTTGGCTGTTGCTTACACTGTTGCTTACACAGCTTTTCCATCAATATAAAAAATTAGGTAATAAAGAAAAAGGTTGGGGGGCAGGGGCTCAGAATCTTCCTCTGAGCCTTGAAAAGGTAGGCCACAGAGGCAGGAATACATGACAGAGCAAAATGAATACCTTGTGGCCAGGAAATCAAAGAACACACCACCATTCTGGTCTCCTTGAAAGGCAAGCTCCCAAGGGTCTATAGGCTTCCCATGAAATCAGTTGTGGTGATACATGCCTGTAATCCAGCACTTGGGGAGTTGAGACGCTCAGTTCAACATGCAGCACTGCATAAAGTGCGTGTGATGTCGCACACCGGTAACTCTAGCCCTCGGCTACATGAGACATTGAAGACCAGCCTAAGCAAAAGACTGACTAAAAAAAGAAAAGCTAATCTGAGTGTGACAGTGGGCGTTGATTGTCAAACTTTTCTGGATGCTGGAGAAGGAGAATCACCTGAGTCCAAGAATCTGATAATAAACTAAAGACTTAAGACTCCAGTCTCAAAAAAAAAAAATCCAAATTTCAGATTTCAGCAGCATTTTAAATATAATCAACATAAGCTGGAAAGGATTCTGTAGCTAATTAAAACACTAATTGAAGGATGAAGTGCCCACACAGTATTAAATGCTAACTTTCATAAAAGATAAAAATGTCATATTGGCAAGTGGACCTAAGTGACTGCCAGCACTCTCTTAATTAAATAAAAAGACTCCAGTTTCTCAGGAAAACCAAAGGGAAGGGACTTTAAAATAAATCGCTGTTCCTGAAAACCTAACATAGTAAGTAGTGGATGGCACAAGAGGCAGTGAGTGTTTATATAATCCTGCAGACAGGCCAACTAATAAACCCATCTCCCCCCAACTCACCCCTGTCTCTCTGTCTCTCTTTCTCTGTCTCTCCCTTTGTTTCTCTCTGTGTCTGTCTCTGAGTGTATATATATATATATCTTTCTCCTTCCCCCTTCCCCTCCCCCACCTTTCTCTCTTGACAGGTTAAAGGGGTGACCTCACTGGCCTAGTACTACCCACTCTGAGCCAGGATGGCTTCAAGTTCCAGAGAGCTCTGTTTTACCTCCTCAGCACCAGGATTATAAGCATGAAGCAGCACATCCAACTTTTTTACTTGGGTTCTGGGAATCAAACTCAGGTTCTCGGGCTTGCATGGCAAGAACTTTGCCAACTGAGTCATCTCCCCAAACTTCATTCTTCACAAATTGCACATTTTGTGAGGCCAACCTGGGAGAGACCCAGTCCTTGAGGTCCTTTCCGTCTGGCTAAGGTTGGGGTTTACCTGATGGGAGCCAATGGTAGGCAACAGACAGGAGGGTGAGAAGAGATGGTATCTCTTATTCTTCACTAGGCTGCAGGGCCAGCCACACTGTGTGTGTAGGTAGACACCTCGGCACACACATTCAGGCAGCTCTGCTCCAGCTGATTTTCCTTAAACCCCAGACCCAGGAGTAGTAAACAGCTTCTAGTTGTTACTAAGCAACCCTATCTTCACAGTATCTCAGCATTTTCTGCTCCCCAGAGTCCTGCCCACACTTGTAAATAGCCCTTTCAATGACCTTATCTAGTGAGTTTCCTGCCAGTACCACCTCACCCTCCATGCCCACCTCCACCCGTCTCCTACCCCACCCAGATGCCCCATTGCCCTTCACAATGCTCTGCAATAAATATAATGCTGTCCTGCCAAGTTTTTGTCAAGGGGACTTCAACTGCACAGTGCATTCTCACAAGATCCTCTTTACCTTCAAATAAAACACCATAAAGCCAGATGATATGATCCAACATTTTATATCAGAAAAAAAAGTCAGTTTTCCAACAATTCCATTGAATGAGTGCACAGCATTTGCATGAGCTATCTCAGGACATCAGTACAAAACAGTTTAAATTTGTAAAAAAGCCATTTCACAAAGAAACCTCTTGATTACTTCAGGGTGAGTGCCAACACCATTGGGAAACATAAGTCAGGAACGGGAATAAGTGGGAATAAGGCTGGCCTGAATAACAGTATTGCTTTTCTATAGCAGGGGACTCAAAATTACCCTTCAAGACACAAATAAGTGGCAGAAAATATCACCTTCATTTGTTGGGATAACACATCCACTTTAGTCACAGCGAAATTTTCTGTTGGCTGACGAGACCTACCCAAAGGAATTCAGAGTGGAGAGAGAGAGAGAGAGAGAGAGAGAGAGAGAGAGAGAGAGAGAGAG
>NW_021621002.1:547194-562455 GCF_004785775.1 Grammomys surdaster
GAGAGAGAGAGAGAGAGAGAGAGAGAGAGAGAGAGAGAGAGAGAGAGAGAGAGAGAGAGAGAGACACTGAGAGCACCTCTATGGGAGAGTGTCCCAAAGAGCCAAGCAGATAATCTAATGCAGCAAATGCAGGTCACATCCTCTACTTGAGGGCTAAGAACACTTCCATTTGGTCTGTTTTTCCTGTCCAAGAGACTCCTGTCAATCTTTACGTGATGGGTACTACCAGTTGGAGGGCTGCCAGTGTAGAGAGTGAACTGGAAAGCATGAACTGGAGATTTGTAGGGAAGGTGACGGGGGTGGCTGTCACACAGGGCCTGGTATCACCAGGTCTTTTTCAGAACACTGAGAAGAGCAACAGCTACTGTCAAGGACCCTTGCTGGAATGTGTGTGCCCTTTATCTTTCAGCCTGTGGTGAACATTTTGTAAGACACCAGCAAGATTTAAAAACAAATCCTTTCTTCAGGTAGACACTTGGGTACTTCTGTTTCCTCCACAACAGCTTCTATGAAATAATTTTCGTTTATTAACACAACCTCCCAGAAGACTCACAAATAACAATTGGTGCCACAGACTTTCCCCATGCCAAGGCGCTCTGTACGGATTCTCTTTACTGTCACTGGAAATCCACCCAAGTTCTCACCGTAAACATCAGCTCACCGCACTGTATGTACCAGGTACTACATAGCCCACCTACTACTGGCTACTCTCAAACCTTCCTAGAAATCTTCACACCTTGACAGCATGCCCTGGCATGACAGGTCACTTGGTGTCCTTGGCACAAACTGGTTCGTGGCCGGCTTACAGTTCATCATGTTTGGCTTCCTGATCCTTGAGTTTAAATTCCTCGGCTGTGACCTTCCCATCTCCATTCCGGTCCTGGTTGGTGAACATATTCTTCACGATCATTTCAGCATTAAAACCTGGAGCCAGCTTCCCTTTGCCTGTTGCCACCTGGGCATGAATGTACTCTGAGAACTGCAAAGGGGAACAGGACAAATGTGAGAACGGCAGAGCTGAGCATGCAGAACCCAGCTGTTGTTGAGAATGACCCGACCTGGGTCTCTTAGATGCAGATGAAAATTCCCCAGACTACGGACTGGAGAGCTGGATAAGCAGTGAAGAGCACTCAGCTCCCGGGACTCATGTTGGGTAGTTCATTAACCACCTGTACCTCCAGCCCCAGGGGATCTGATGCTCTCTTCTGGATTCCTCAGCTGCCTGCTGTGTACATCCACAAACTCCCACACACATATACATACTTTTTAAAAGTACAATATTATTTAAATGTTTTTAAATCCCTTGACTAGAGGACTTCAAGAGTCCTTGGAGTCGAGGGATCCAATATGCTTCAGCCACCAGAACAGGTCTAGCTTCCCGCAAAAGCAGTGCTGTGCCCACGCATTCATTCGAAATCAAAACTACCAGCATGCACCATGTGCCGAGCATCATTCTAAAGTCATAGGATACAGCATAAGCAAAACTGCTCTTGTGACATTGACATTCTACATGAATGTAGTAAGTAAATTACACTTTAAGTTATAAAATATGATGTCCCACCGAGAGAGGGAGGGGAGAGAAAGCAAGGTAAGATTAACTTGGGAGGGCGAGTTGAAACAATAAATCTGGTGGTCGGTGTGAAACCTCTGAGCCCAGGGAGACTTGTGCAAAGACTTGAAAGAAGTCAGGGAATAAGCCAGACCATTTTCTGAGTCGAGTCTGCTCTAAGCATAAAGAACAGTTGGTTCAGAGGGTGGAAGCCTGCCTTGTGGGTTCTTAGAACAAGTGCAATGGACCGCCCAAGCAAAGAGAGCAGCTGGTGAGGAGACAGCATCGAGCAGATGGAGAGGGTCCTGCAGCCATAGGGAGATTTAGCAACTATGACCGACTGACTCGTGGGGAAGCTCAGCCTGAGACAGCTTTAGGGTGGGGCTAGGACAAGGATCGAGGGTCAGTAACTGAAGAGATAGAGCAGGTGATTGGAATGCCAAGTGTGGACATAAGCCTGGTCCAGACATGTGTGCAGGCAAAACATCCAGACACAAAAAGAATGGAGGGCTGCTCACAGTGGACAGCTGAAGGCCCAGCTACATGGAAGGAAGAGGGTTTGAACTCAAATATTCAGGACTAGCCTGGGCAAGAAAAGAAGAACCTATCTCCCAAAAGCCAAATAAAGCCAGGCACAAGGGTGCCTTACCTATATTTCCAGCAGTCGGGAGGTTGAGGCAGGAAGACCGTGAATTCAAGACCAGCCTCAGCTACAGAGTGAAACCTCATCTCAAAACAGAAGAGCAAATTTTAAAAAACAAACAAACAAACAAACAAAGAATGCATTAAAACACACACACACATAAGCAAACAAAATCTGGAGCAGAAGGGGAAAGTAGGACAAGTCTCTTGAGATTTTGCTAAAAAAGGAGGAAAGAAATGAAAACACTAGAAAGACATATCAGGATGATATAAAATAATTGTACTGGGCATGATGGTGTGTGCTATTGCCCCAACACGTGGGAGGCTGAAACAAGAGGATCACAAGTTCAAGGGCAGCCTTGGCAACACACTGGACTAGGTCTCAAACACAAAGGAGAATAGAGAAAAACAAACCAACACCATGTGTGATACTCCAAGGAATGTCCCAGGTCTAGGAAACGCTGATGGAGTAGGAAGACAAGGGGGTGAGGCTGGAGATGTGCTTGAGTAAGCGGAAGGAAGGGATCATGAGCTCTGATTCCATGCACGGTGACAGCACAACAGACCACTGCTGCTCAGCTCCGCTAAGAAGCAAGCTGTGGCCCCGGCTCAGACACTGGGAAGCTGAGACCTGGGGGAATTACTCTCTGCAGGTTCTTACAATGCTGCTCACGTGGCTGTTGCGAAGGTCGAGCAGGAAACGTGGAGAAACAGCGAGCAACCAGCGACTGGGAACTGAATCCAGATCTGTGCATTTGAGACAATCCCCTACACCTCGTAGGAGCTCCGTTCTTACACGTGAGGATGTATATAAAACACATGTGCTAGTTTCCACCATTACAAGAGGTCTGCAGGCCAGCTCTGTCCTTGGCACACTGAGTGGACCCCTGCCCCCAGAAGGCCCCTAAACAACGGGCCCTCCTACAAAGGCCATTTACCTCCTCCAGGAGGACTTCCCCATTGCCATCCTTGTCGATTTCTTCAAAGAGGTTGGGAGACACTTCACCATTCCATATGAACATGTACCCCTCCGGAAGGCCAGACACAAGCTCCAGCAGTTCAATGTCAAACACTAGGACGGCACTGCCAGGGACCTCTCCATCTATTCAACAAGGTAGAAGGAACACAGTGTTAGACACAGGTTGGGACCTGCGCTGTCCTCTCAGCCTCTAGCTGCCATACCCAAGGGCGCTACTAGTTCCCAGCTAGAATAGTACTAGTGCCTGAATACAGTCATGAATAATTGTTATATACTATTGTATAATTATTTCATATTGTCTTGATATGCCTTTCCAGCGCTTTCATTTCTTTGCTCCTTAAAGGAGGATAAATATTTTTTTCTCTTTTTTAAGGAATATTTCAAACACACACACACAAAACAAACAATGCAAGTTAAATAAAACATTTAAGCCAGACATTGTAGCACCCACTCTTAATCTCAGCATGGGAAAAGAGGCAGAGACAGGCAAATCCCTGGGCCACGCTCTCCAGCCAGTCTAGCTCACATAAGCCAGCGTGAGACCCTGTTTCAAACAGCAAGATGGATGTCTCCTAAGGAACAACACTCAGATTTGCCTCTGGCCCCATGCATGCACACAAATTTACTCAAAAATACACATGGTCCACACAAGCATGCACACGTACGTAATGCATCAATTCAGGGTCTATGTAGAATTCAAAATGAAAGACAAAATGCAATTGTTAGGCCAGGTATGTTGGCCAATGCCTATAACCCTGGCACTTGGGATGTTGAGGCAAGAAGATTGAAAGTTTGGGGCCAGCCTGGGCTACATAGTAAAATGTTGCTTCAGAAAACCAAAAGTAATAAGCATAGAAAAAAGTATTCCTTTTTTTTTTTTTTTTGTAAAAACAAAACATAGTTGTAGAACCATCTTTTTCTTTTGTGGTGTTGGAGATCAAGCCAGGGCCTCACACAGGTTCAGCAAGCACCCTATCACTGAGTGAGACATCTCCCAACCTGAATCATAGAATATTAGGATGAGTTTAATAGCAGAACTTTAAGGGCAATAAAGAATGCTCAAAATCATTTCCAATTCAAGGTCAGTATATACAATGAGACTCAAAGGAAGCACTATAAGTATAGAAATATACACATTACGCATTGGTAAAAATTATAGACTATATTTTGAAATTCATTTTTTTTTCTTGTTTGGTGTTAGAAATTAAACTTGGGGCCTCACTCATGCCAAGCAGAAGCTTATCCACTAAGTTATATTTTATATTTACTATATGATAAAATTGTATGCCCTAAGAAAAGTCTTAAAGAATACAGACGTATTATTTGAGACATTTTTTCTGGAATGAAAGGAGAGACAGTAAGCAATATATTTTTTAAAGTTTTTCTTAAAAAAAAACCAAAATCACCCCGGCATGCCAATCACTTTTACAAACTGGTGCCCTGTGCTGCCAGCAGTATGAAAACACCACAAAGGGGTATTTTGGAATCACAAAATTAATAAAGTAAAATATCACCACTGCAGTGACACAGAGGCTGACTTTCCCAGAACTCAAAAGCAACCTGTGCCTGACAGTGTCTTCGTGACTGACTTACAGGCTCCAGAGCAGTGCACAGCAATGACCTGCAGCACCCTACCTGGCCCAGGAAACACCTCCAAAGAAGCAAGCAAACCTAACCCCAAACCGCCTACAGCTCTCCCCTAGGGCCTGGCCAGATGAACCTGCAGACCAATGGTGTATTTTCTTAGAGCTGGCTCTTTCTCAAGAAGTCAGGGATGGTGAAATGGGTATTTGAACAAAATGTACATGGTCTTTAACTTTTAAAAAATGCTCAAAACTTTTGAGTTTTCTTAATTAAAAAACAAACAAACAAATAAAAAAGAACAGAACACACAAACCACTCTGTTTCAACATGGAAGCAGCATCCTGTGGCTTTGCTTCCGACCCATGTGTTCAGATGGTGAATTTCCCAGCATTCCTGAACACCATCCTCACTCACCCACACCAGCTTCTCCATAGCCCAGGTGGGGCGGGATGATCACGGTTCGCTTCTCTCCTACGCACATCTCTCTGAGACCCATGTCCATGCCCAGCACGACTTGTCCAGATCCCAACACGATGTTATAAGTTTTGCCTAAATTCCACCTGAAAGAGAAGAAACAAGAACCTATCAGTGGAGACAAAGGTTGATGTATGGAAGATGTATAGTTCTGAAGAAATGGTTGACAGACTCACACCAGGACGAAGTGCAGAACAACCAGCCTGCCTGCTTCTAAACTGGCAAAGACATAAACATCAAGATAAAAGAACAATCCCAC
Source organism: Grammomys surdaster (assembly GCF_004785775.1). Lineage (NCBI taxonomy): Eukaryota > Metazoa > Chordata > Mammalia > Rodentia > Muridae > Grammomys > Grammomys surdaster. The sequence goes on from NW_021621002.1 coordinate 552,682, forward strand.
AGTATAGGAACGTGCTAGTGAGGGGCCCGACTGCCATGAGGGGTCCTACGGAAGTTCTGGGAAATACAAAGTGGGACAGTGACAACTGACTCCCAAGCTACTCTCCCAAGGAGTAAATTCTTTGTATATAGACAGGCACTTTATAAGGTTATAGTACATATAATATATGCTTAGTATCCTGAATTTTATTTTATATATTACTGATTTATTTTGGAACACTGTAGCCTAGGATGATCTTGAAATAATTTTATAGTCCAGGATGACCTCAGACTCCTGATCCTTCTCCCTCAGACTCCAAAGTGTTAGCTAGCACTGCAGGCAAGCACCAGGCTCAGATTTTAGGTTAAAGGCCTGAGTTAGAATCCTGGTTCTGGCACTAGAGAGGTGGCCCAGCCATTAAGAGCACTTGAGAGTAATCGGGTTCTGCTGCTTCATTTCACTTGGGAAGTGTAACTTTGGTTTCTTTTTCTAGAATGAAGAGATAATAATAGTCAATAATAAATATGTTTGACATGCTGGAAGCAAACAAAGAGTGGAGGTACTGATCCTGCCAAGAATTTCATTAAACACAAAGTTCAGGGATCCTGGGGACATGGGGAAAGAAGTTGGTCCCATAGCTGCAGCCATGACTAAAAATCTACCACTTCCCAAATGGCAAAATGACAACTATTATGTTCTTCATTCCCAAGGAAGAAATACCCTGCCATCCCTCGGTGCCCATCACCAGATGTATCCTTTGGGTTATGGTCCCAGGGACCCCCCCCCCAGCCTCCACAGGCCAGGACCTCCACTTCCTTCCCTATTTCCCAAGGCCCTCTGATGTTCAGGGCTCAGCGAACTCAAGATGACCATATGCTTATCCAACCTAGGGAGAAAATGACACAGAGCCAACACTAGCACAGGATGTCCTCGGGAGAGGCCTTTGGAGGAGCCACCTCTGACCTACTGGCTGTCAAGCCTCTCTCAGCAACTAGGAGTCTCCATGCTGCCTCTCCAGGTCCCAGCTGACGTCTCTGAGTCTCACAGAATAGTCAAGACCTTGCTTACGTGATAACAAACACCCAGTGAAAATACATAGACATTAATAGAATCCTCTAAGCAAACTATTCCATTTCGACCTTTCTCTGGGGTCTTCTTATTTTTGTTTATTTACTTATTTTGTGAGATTTTTTCAAACACCATCTTCATGCCTGATGTTCTCCCAACCCTGACTCCAGGTTTCCTGCTTCCTGGATCCTTGCCCAGTGACCCTTTGAAATTTCCACGTCTCCTCGAAGCAGTGTTGTGCTGTCAAGTTTTATGTCAACTTGACACAAGCTAGAGTCAGTGGAGAAAAGGGAGCCTCAATTAAGAAAGTGTCTCAATAAGATCTGGCTGCTGACAAGCCTGTAAGGCATTTTCTTAATTAGGGATTGACTGGAGAGGGCCCAGCCCATTGAGGGTCAGACCATCCTGGGCAGGTGGTCCCAGGTTCTTTAAGAAAGCAAGCTGAGCAAGCCATGAGGGACCAAACCAGTAAGCAGCACCCCTCCATCATGGCTATTGGAACCATGAACATCCTTGCACCCACAGATCTCCAGGGAATTCAGGAATGTTAAGCACCCGTATTGGTCTTTCAAAAAGAAGGGCATAACCTGTTTTCCTGTTTCCCCAGAAAGCTGGGAACTGAAAGTGATTAACAGCCTGGTGATCTGTGTCATCTGTTGGGCGGGGCCATATCAAACTCCTACAAACAAGACCAGAAGTGGTTACTTATCTAAATGACCTTCACAGCCAGAGGTTTCTCCAAGCTCCCACAACCATGACCAGAGGTGGCTAAACACTCAAGTGACCTCTACATTATCTGTATGACTGAGAGCAGGCTACAGCCTTTCCTAGGCCCTGAAGCTAATCCAGAGAGCATAAGTCTAAAACCCATCTTCCTGGAAGAAATGACAAGTTTCTGAATCAAGTTCCATGTGATGACACTTCCTTGTGCAGCAGGGGTTGTATGACACCAAGAGACTCCTCTCCAAATTATGACTGTGCTTAAATGTGTTGTGAATAAGCCTTCTGATATTAGACTCCCTGGAGGCTTAATCTGCATTGATGAGGTCAATCTGAACCAAGTTCTCATTGTGACCTTTCCATGGTTCACTTCCCTGCCTGAACACTCGCAGGGTCATCCTCAAATGGCCTCTGCATCAGCTCCTGCTTCCAGGTTCCTGCCCTGTTTGAGTTCCTGTCCTGACTTCCTTCACTGATGAACAGCGATATGGAAGTGTAAGCCAAATCAACCCTTTCCTCCCAAACTTGCTTTGGTCATGGTGTTTCATCGCAGCGATAGATAAGAGAAGCAGCTACCCCTTGCCTTGATAACAAGCACTCATACCAGTGAACTGCTTGTGTTGACTGTACCCATGTAGGGTTTGAGGTGACACCAGGAAGGTAGGTGCCTCCCATCCTTCCCATAATTCTCATAATTACACACACACGAAAACCAAGGATGTGTGGCCGCTACTCTTGCTTATGGATTTACAGGTAACACAGATGGCTCTCAATGCATTTTTATCTTGAAGTTTGTCTTAAAAAGAAGATTCCCTGCATCCTGTGTCTCCAGCTCAGGAGAGAGAATACATTGATTCCACCAAACATATCAGAGGGCAGGAAGTCTGATCTCTGCCCCTCAGATGCATATCCTACACAGACAAGAAGGAATTTCTTTGTCTCCCAGACCCACTTCCCCATTCTTGGTCTGAGCAGCAGAACAGAGACAGAAGCATTGACTGCTGAGCCATTTTCACATGTGTGAGCTCTCTGATCCTTCCCACTGCCTCTGAATACTTTCACAACCAGGGGCTGGGATTGCTCCACAAGGTCTGTTGTAAGCCAGATCTCTGCGAATCAGGGCCACTGAGGTTTAAGGATATATTTCATCAGTTCTAAAATGTGCTATTTTTCCCTCCACATTTTAACATCCCTGTGATTATGAATGACTGACGGGGCAATACTTCTGTGTTCTTAGAGGTGCATAAAAATAGTACTTCTAGTAACAAGAGAGTTTGGGGTTTGATGAAATAACAACTGAATGTGCCAGAGCTTGCAGGACCTCATAGTCCAAAGCCAGACTCTCAGAGCTAGAAGGGAAAGTGACAGGTAACAGGGAGACACCTCCATGCCAGGACAAACAGCTCTCCAACTCCGGACTCAGAGATCAAAATCAGGCTCAGCATAAAAGTGGATGTTCTTATACAAAAATACAAAGTCTGAAAATGAGTCTTTCCCAAAGAAGACTGATTCAAACTCCAGACACACTTGAAATTCAGAGTCACAGAAAGCAAACTTGTTTTTACATTACTTTATGATTTTTTCAGGTTTATCTCTATCAACTAACATTTCTCATACGATCCTTTAGTGCTACAGATATTCTGCGCAAACAAAAGAAAAACTACGAATAAGAAATCAGGTGTCCCTAAAGTATTCAAATCATAACAGACACAGAAATAACTTAAGGCTGGGGGATTAAAAATACAGAGAGTGTTAGGAGACTGAAGAAGCGGGAGTAGTGTTCCTCCCAGGAATTCAGGGATGTTTTGAAAACAGGAAGGACATATAAGTGGGGACAAAAGCAGAGAGGCCAAGCAACCCCTGTGCAGGGTGGGACACAGTGCTGAAACAGTCTAGGACAAGGACACCCTTGTGTAGCAGACTCTGACCCAGGCTCTTACCTAAGGGGCTCACTACGTATCCATGTTTACCTATAACTTTCCGTCTCCCCTTGCAGCTTTCTAAGCACTGGAATTATGGGTGTTTGTCCCAGCATCTGACTACAAGGGGTTAATTATTAAATATAGATCTGACTGAGAAAGAGAGTTCCGCCAGGTAAGAAACAATCTAGAACAGGGGAGATCTGTAGCAAGAAACTCCATAATAAGGCACTGAGCGCTGAGAAGGCTTGTACCACACAAAAAGGAAGGTTGGACCAAACAACTCCTACCCAGCATCTGATGAAGAGAGGAAGACAGTGGGAAGTATTACCCAAGGTTCCCTTCACATCTGGTTCCCAGTTACCCTTACGTGGAGTCCAGCAGAGTCCCATCCAGAAGTGAGGCATTGTAGTGGTATTTGAGATAATCCCCCTTCTTACTCAGCACCGAGCAGTCAGGAGGCTTGTAGTGGGAAGTGATGCTGATGGAATCTGAGGGGTTGTGAAAGTCAATCACGTGGATGTCGAACACCAGCACAGCTGAGCCAGGGATGCTCCCTAAGGGCGAGACCCAGGGAATCAATGAATAAGCCCAGCACAGCACACCCGCCTCCCCAGGACCGGCAGGGGTGTCCTGGTAAGGAATACAGGGAACGAGGTCCTTCTCACACTCAGAGGTTCTTGAATGTCGGTACAGATTACTTGGTATAGAATTACTTATAGCTTACAGGGGATTGAGTGGCAGCTGGACAGATGTCTGCATTTTTACCTGAATCCAAACAAGACTGAGACCACTGTTAAAATCTCAGAAAGACAATCAGGCACTGACACTTTACTTTTAATTTTTTTCTTTCTGAGATGGTGCCTCTCTGTGTATATACCTTTTGGGAGGGTCAGGGATTGTTTTTGTTTTTTTATCTTTTGTTTTTTTGTTTTTGTTTTTTTGTTTTGTTTTTTTTTGTATTCTGCAAAGGTATCAAATTACATTATTTGATTTTTTTTTAACTCTCACATGGTCAACATTTTTACATTTCTTTTAAAGACGTCCTTATTGTGTAGACTACAAACGTCTAGACCATGTCCTGTAGAAAGGATGCCTGAATCAACCTTCCACCCAGAGAGGCCCTTCCTCCCTCATCATCTATTGATAAAGTTAATAATGATAAATAAATTTCCTTATGGGAGAGGCTGTACCCAAGACACTTATAAGTCAGCGATAGGCAGAACCACACCTCGACCAGGCCTGCTTAGTTACACACATCTCCTGGCCTCTACTTCAACCTCAGCCTCATGACAGAGACACTGAAGATGGACTCATGGGAGGGGGTTCTCAGACTTCTTGATCTGTTTCTCTTTCCTACATAACTACTCTGAATGAATCTCACTCGTCTGCTTTCTGTCAGTTATTATCTCTTTCCTTGGTATATAGGGGATGAGTCTGAACCTGACTTCTGGGGGTTTCCTGAGCCCAGGCTTTGACTCCAACAACTCCAGTAACATTGTAAATACATTTAATTCTTCTGAACTGTAAGCTTTCAATTGGTAAAAATGAGGAAGGTATGAGAAAAGCAAGCATATAATTAAGTTTAAAGCCAGCCTGATCTATACAGCAAATCCCAAGTCAGCCAGTGTTACACAGTAAGACACTGTCTAAAACAAATAAAAATGTTGAGCATGTGATAATTTTTCACCTCTGCAGAATAAAAACAGATGTATATCTCAAAAGAAAATCACATTTGCCTACAGAATTCATGATGTCCTTGTTTTTAATGGCTGAGTAGTACCATTGTGTAGGTATATCACATTTTGTATATCCATTCTTCAGCTGAGGGACATCTAGGTTGCTTCTAGTTTCTGGTTATTATGAATAAAGCTGCTATGAACACAGTTGAGCAAGTGTCCTTGTAGGATGGTGGGGCATCTTTTGGGTATGCCCTGGAGTGATATAGCTGGGTCTTGAGGTAGCATTATTCCCAATCTTTTGAAAAAACACCAAATTGATTTCCAGAGTGGTTGTACAAGGTTGCACTCCTACCAGCAGTGGAGGAGTGAAACTAGAAAATATCCTGAGTGAGGTAACCACAACCCCAAAGGACATGCAAGGTATGTACTCATTGATAAATGGATATTAGCCCAAAAGCACAGGATAACCATGATATATAACCAACAGACCCAAAGAAGCTAAAAACCAAGATGGGCCCAAGGGTGGCTGGTTGAATCTTTCTGAGAAGGAAAAAAAATAGATACCAAATGGAGGTCAATGGAAGGAGGGAACGGGTGGAAGAGGGGATGGGGAGGGAAGTGGGGGGAGATAATATGCAGAGAAATCAAGGGAGAAGGGAGATCAGGTGGGAGGCCGGGGCAGTCTCTAGGATGTGCCAGAGATGAGGGATGGGGAGAGGCCCCAGAGCATCTAAGAGGGAACTCTAGCTGAGAGTCCTAACAGTGGAGGATATAGATCCTGAAGTGACCACTTCCTGTAGCCAGACAGGACTCTTAGTGGAAGGAAAAGGACAGTAACCCACCCACAAAGACATCAACCCAAAATGTGCCCTACCTACAAGATGTGCAGGGACAGAGAACAGAGACTGAGGGAACAGCCAACCAACGACTGCCTCAAATTGAGACCCATCCCACATGGCAAGAACCAATTCCTGACTCTATTAATAATACTCCATTATGCTTGCAGACAGGAACCTAACATAACTCTCTTCTGAGAGGCTTCACCCAACAGCCAACGGAAAGAGATACACAGACTCATACACAAACAGTAGATAGAGTTTGGGGGGTCTTATGGAAGACTTGGGAGAAAGATTGAAGGACCCAAAGAGGGCAGGGACTCCACAGGAAGACCAACAGAGTCAACTAACCTGGACCCTTGGGGGCTCCCAGAGACTGAATAACCAACCAAACAGAGAGCATGGACAGGAACTAGGCCCCCTGCACACACATACACATAAACACACACACGCACAAACTTTAAAATAATTTCAGCAGTGGTAGGAAGACCGAGAGTTGCGTTCCAGAGTTATCCTGGGCTATATAAAGAGGCACTGTCTCAAAAATTAAAATGTCAGTGTCTCACCCTCATTCTGAGACTTTAACAGTGGTCTTAATCTTGTCTGGATTCAGGTAAAAACACAGAAACCAGGCCAGCTGCCACATAATGCTCTGTAAGCTTGAAGTAATTACCATTTGCACCAATGTTCAAGAACCCCTGAGCTTGAAAAGGAACGGGAAATTTTTTTCCTGGGTGACGTTGTTTTTCAAAAATCTACAGCTGGGAATGGTGGCTCATGCTTTTAATCTCAGCACTCAGGAGGCAGAGGCAGGTGGATCTCTGTAACTTCTAGGTCAGCCTGATCTACAGAGTGACTTCAGGCCAGTCAGGGATACACAAGAGAAAAACAAGAGAAAGAAAGACTATGTTAATCCATGTGACTAACTGAACCTTTCTCAAACATAGATGCATAAGTAGGCAGACACTAAACTTGAATAATGTAAATAAAATGACCCCTTAATGATACAATGGGAAACAGGGCCTGCTACAGGAGAGAATGGACTTGGTTCGAGACCAGCACATCACTGGGATCCGCTCCCAGTTCACCAAGCACTCTGCTGATGACTAAGTCAACACCTTTGACACAAACATCTTGATGAGGTGAGAAACAGATTCACACTACCCACTCAGTGAGTACCATATTAACTCCAGGCTTGCTGGTCAGCTTCTAGGAAGTTAATGTGGGTCAGTCTCCCAGGTGCCTAGTTAACTCAGAGATAAACATGCTAGTGTGGCCATCAGTGAGGACCCAGGCTGTGCGTGGGCAGTTATGATTTGTCTTGTTCCTGAATGGGATCCCAACACCTAAGCAGAATATGGGCATGAGATTACTCAATGCATCTTGGATGGACCAACAAATGCAGTTTCTTAGCCTCTAAAACCAGAGAACAGAGATTGAACAAGACAGAGTCTTGAACTCCAAAAGGGCCAGCAAGGCAGACACAGAAGGCTGCTGGCTGCCTGGCCCTGCAGAAAACTCCCACTTCCTGGTCCTCCCTAATTCCCCCTCGAGATCTCTGGAACTTCTGGTTTGAGTTCTCAGTTCACTACATATGGAAACCAGCAATCAATTGCATAATGGGAATTTGCCCTATGACCCAGACTCGTAATAAAGCTTTGGGTCTAATTGTGGCTCCATTCTGTGGCCTTGGGTAAATTGTTCCACTTTTGTGGGTCTTGCTATCTTATCTGAACAGTGATTATAGTAACCCTTTCCTCTGTGTATGGCCGTGTGTGTGTGTGTGTGTGTGTGTGTGTGTGTGTACATGTGTGCAAACCAGAGGGCAAACTCTGATGTTACTGTTACAGGAGCATCATCCACTGTTCCTTCCTTCCTTTCTTTTTTCTTCTTTCCTTCCTTCCTTCCTTCCTTCCTTCCTTCCTTCCTCCCTCCCTTCTTCTCTTCCTTCCTTCCTTCCTTCCTTCCTTCCTTCCTTCCTTCCTTCCTTCCTTCCTTTCTTCTATTTTTCTTTAAAGACAGGGTCCTCCAGCTAACAGTGCACACACATATACAACACATGCAACATCCAATAGGCATTCATATGTGCACATACACATATAAAACAACATGTGCATACAGTCCTAGATTCAAGTGGGTAAAATTACAATTATTTTCCTTACACTCCTCTAAAAAGTACTGAAAAGACAGTTTGGGGGAACAGCAAACCACAGGGAAGCTTCTGTAACAAGAAACCCACCCTTCAGAATATAAACACTCATAAGAGTCCAAATTCCCAGGCTGTCCCCACAGAACATGACAGGTGGCAGAGAAGGCCAGAACATCTGGAAGTCTTATTCTGCTTTTGGCAGAGGCTGTGACTACCGTGGGAGGGTCACTGCTGCCATAGGTTTTACAGAGACCCTATTAGTGCCTGGAACTCCATTGTGCTGAAAGGAAGCCACAAGCTAAGCACCTCCCAACAGCCACTGCGTGCTGATCCAGAGCAAGGCACCCTCCCCTACTACAGCATGGGATTCAGGATGGAGTAGTCTCTTTGGATATTTCCCAAAGTACCACTGAATTCTGCGCCAAGCTCAGTCTCATACTTGATGGACAGCCAGAAGGAAAAAAAATACTTTAAACAAATGTTTTTCATCAAGGTATTCTTTTTTTTTTTTTTTAAGGCAGGAAGGATTATCCTTCAAGTCATAATGGAATAAGAACGCTCAGAAACTATCCACTTCTGTGTATGGTTGACCAGAACTAAAACCTGGCCTAGTATAAAACAGTAGCATCAAAACTCTAAACCGGACACAAAGCAAAACCTCCAGCCAAACAGTGCACACACACTATTTTATGTATTTATTTACTCATTTGTTTAATTGTCCATCCAGCCAGCCAGCCAGCCATTCATTCATTCATTTCATTACTGAGGACTGAAGTCAGGGCCTCATAGATGCTATACAAGCATTTTACGACTGTGTAAATCCCTCATCTTTTTTCTTTTCTTTTCTTCTTCCTCCTCCTCCTCTTTCTTCCTCTCTCTCTCTCTACATTGGTTTCTCTCTCCTTTCTTAGGACAGAAAGGACAGGGTCTTATGTAGCCCAGGTTGGCCTCAAAGTCACTACTTAGTTAAGTTTAATGGTTTAAATACTTGCTCCACAGCAGGTGAAAGTGTTTGAGATGGATTAGGAGGTGTGGCCTTGTTGGAGGAGGTGTACCACAGGGGCGGGCTTTAAGGTCTCAAAGGTCCATGCCATTCCTAGTTAGCCCTTAGTGCCTCCTATTTACAGATCTAAGCCCTTAGCTGCTCATGGCATCATGCCTTTGCAACGCCATCATGGACTACAACCCTCTGAAACTGTAAGCCCCAAATAAACTCTTCTACAAGTTGCCTTGGTCATGGTGTCTTATCACAGCAGTAGAACAGAACTAAGACAAGGAAGAAGGCCTTAAACTCCCAAGCCTCCTACCTCTGCCCCCCTCTGCCCCCCGGGGGCGCCCGCGGGGGGGGGGGGGGGGGGGGCGGCCGGCGGGGCGGGAGCCCTGCGCCTCTGCCTCTGCCTCTGCCTCTGCCCCTGCCCCTG
>NW_021621002.1:562555-585738 GCF_004785775.1 Grammomys surdaster
CTGCCCCTCTCTGCCCCTCTCTGCCCCTCTCTGCCCCTCTCTGCCTCTCTTCTGCCTCTGCCCCTCTGCCTCTGCCCCTCTGCCTCTGCCTCTGCCTCCTCTGCCTCTGCCTCCTCTGCCTCCTCTGCCTCTGCCTCCTCTGCCTCTGCCTCCTCTCCCTCTGCCTCCTCTGCCTCCTCTGCCTCTGTCTCCTCTGCCTCTGCCTCCTCTCCCTCTGCCTCCTCTGCCTCCTCTGCCTCTGTCTCCTCTGCCTCTGCCTCCTCTGCCTCTGCCGCCTCTGCCTCTGCCTCCTCTGCCTCTGCCTCTGCCTTCTCTGCCTCTGCCTTCTCTGCCTCCTCTGCCTTCTCTGCCTCCTCTGCCTCCTCTGCCTCTGCCGCCTCTGCCTCTGCTGCCCCTGACCCTGCCTCTGCCTCTGCCACCTCTGCCCCTGCCTCTGCCTCTGCCCCTGCCCCTGCCCCTGCCCCTGCCCCTGCCTGAGTACTTAGATCACAGCATGCATTACCACACCTGGCTCCAGCTCACACTCCTTAAGTTATGATCTTTTATTGTCCAGAAAATCAGAAGTTTAAATCAGAGAGGAGAAACCACTTCTCGGCTGTACCTTCTAGTTTCTAATCAGCTTGATGTGAGGAAACCTCCGGAAACAAATTCTCAAGATCCATATTATATGTGAACAGAAATCAGAAGAGAGTTAACAAAGGGAGCGTATTTAGCCAAAGAGATCAGTTAGAATTCCAGCAGCAAAAAGAATATAAAACTGTGACTAAAAAAAACAAAAAAACAAAAAAACAAAAAAACAAAAAAACAAAAAAAAAACTGTTATCAATTTTTCCTAAGGAAATCTAAGCAAGACAGCAAAAAATAATTCAAGAGAAAAAAATGGACACTAACAGACTGAAAAAGAAATTAGGGAAATGACACCCTTCACAATAGTTGCAAATAATATAAAATACCTTGGTGTGAATCTAACCAAGCAAGTGAAAGACCTGTATGACAAGAACTTCAAGTCTCTGAAGAAAGAAATTGAAGAAGATCTCAGAAGATGGAAAGATCTCCCATGCTCATGGATTGGCAGGATTAATATAATAAAAATGGCCATCTTGCCAAAAGCAATCTACAGATTCAATGCAATCCCCATTAAAATCCCAACTCAATTCTTCACAGAGTTAGAAAAGGAAATTCTCAAATTCATATGGAATAACCCAGGATAGCGAAAACTATTCTCAACAATAAAAGAACTTCTGGAGGAATCACCATCCCTGACCTCAAGCTGTACTACAGAGCAATAGTGATAAAAACTACCTGGTATTGCTACAGAGACAGGCAGGAAGATCAATGGAATAGAATTGAAGACCCAGAAATGAACCCACACTCCTATGGTCACTTGATCTTTGACAAAGGAGCTAAAACTGTCCAGTGGAAAAAGGACAGCATTTTCAACAAATGGTGCTGGTTCAACTGGAAGACAACATGTAGAAGAATGAAAATTGATCCATTCTTATCCCCTTGTACAAAGCTCAAGTCTAAGTGGATAAAGGACCTCCACATAAAACCAGATACACTGAAACTAATAGAAGAGAAGGTGGGGAAAAGCCTCGAATACTTGGGCACAGGGGAAAAGTTCCTGAACAGAACTCCAATGGCATATGCTCTAAGATCGAGAATTGACAAATGGGACTTCATAAAATTGAAAAGTTTCTGTAAGGCAAAGGACACTGTCAATAGGACAAAACGACAACCAACAAATTGGGAAAAGATCTTTACCAATCCTTCATCTAATAGAGGGCTAATATCCAATATATACAAAGAACTCAAGAAATTAGACTCCAGACAACCAAATTACCCTATTAAAAAATGGGGTATAGAGCTTAACAAAGAATTTTCAACGGAAGAAACTCGAATGGCTGAGAAGCATCTAAAGAAATGTTCAGCATCCTTAGTCGTCAGGGAAATGCAAATCAAAACAACCCTGAGATTCCATCTCACACCAGTCAGAATGGCTAAGATTAAAAACTCAGGTGATAGTAGATGCTGGCGAGGGTGTGGAGAAAGAGGAACACTCCTCCATTGTTGGTGGGACTGCAAGATGGTGCAACCACTTTGGAAATCAGTCTGGCGGTTCCTCAGAAAATTGGACATAGCATTACCCGAGGATCCAGCTATACCACTCCTAGGCATATACCCAGAAGATGCTCGAACATATAACAAGGACATATGCTCAACTATGTTCATAGCAGCCTTATTTATAATAGCCAGGAGCTGGAAAGAACCCAGATGTCCTTCAACTGAGGAATGGATTCAAAAAATGTGGTATATTTACACAATGGAGTATTACTCAGCTATTAAAAACAATGAATTCGAGAGGTTCCTAGGTAAATGGATGGAACTAGAAATTATCATCCTGAGTGAGGTAAGCCAATCACAAAAGAACACACATGGTATTCACTCACTGATTATTGGATATTAGCCTAGAACCTTGAAATGCCCAAGATGCAACTCACAGGCCACATGAAGCCCATAAAGAAGGAAGACCAAGTGAGGGTGATTCGGTCCTTCTTAGAAGGAGCAACAAAATACTCAAGGGAGCAAATATGGAGACAAAGTGAGGGACAGAAACTGAAGGAGGGGCCGTCTCAAGACCACTCCACCTGAGTATCTATCCCATGTGCAATCACCAAAGGTAGATGCTGATGTGGAAGACAGGAAGTGCATGCTGATAAGAGCCTGATATGGATATCTCCTCAGAGGCCTTCAAGAGTCAGACATATTCAGAGGCAGATGCTCACAACTAGCCATTGAACTGATCATGGGGTTCTCAATAGAGGAGTTAGAGTGAAGACTGAAGGAGCTGAAAGGGTTTGTGGCACCATGAGGAGAGCAACAATACCAACCAACCACAGCTCCCAGGGTCTAAACCACCAGCCTGGGAGCACTTAGGGGGGGGATCCAGGGCTTCAGCTGAATATGTAAAAGTGGAGGTCCCTGCTGGGCATAGGTGGAAGAAGAGAACCTTGACCTCATGAAGGCTGGATGCCCCAGGGGGTGGGAATTTTGAGGGTGGGGAGGTGGGTGTGGGGGGGTAGATAGAGGTTACATCCACAGAGAAGAAGGAGGAGGGGTGAGGGGATTGGGGGTTCCGAGGGGGTGGTGGGGGATGGGGTAAGGGGACAACATAGGAAATGTAAATAAATCATCCAATAAAAAAAAATTAAAAAAAAATGGACACTAACGAAAAAACAGTTTTAAATATTAAATACTATGTAGCTATTAAAAAGTATACATTGATGGGCTGGAGAGATGGCTTGGCTATTAAAAGTTAGGCTTACAAGAAAAGTATAGGTGCGACATATAAAATTGTTCACAACAAACTGGGTAAAGAGAGGAAGTATAACACAATATGACAAGAAGGTGACTTCTTTTTCAATATGAATTAGATAGGTAAGTTCTTTATTTCCTGTCTTTGAGAAAGGGCCTACCTATGTAGCCCAGGCTGGACTTGAACTTTCAGTTCCACTGTCTCCAACTCCATAGAGTCACAGATATAGGCATGTGTCCCATACTTAGTACATACATTTCTTTTAATTTACACACAAACCCTACACACATATCTGAAAGTACAGAAATATCTACCACTGGAATAAAAATGTATTACAAATTTGGGGGCTTAAAAACATAAAAACTAGGCTGTGGATGAAGCCCAGCAGTAAAGCACTTGCCAAGGATACACAGGGACCTAAGTCCTCTGTCCAACACAGTAAGAAAGTGAGGAGGGGGGTAGGAGAGGAGAGGGGAGGGGGAAGGGAAAAGGGAAGAAGGGAAGGGGAGGGGAGGGAAGGGGAAGGGGAAGGGAAAAGGGAAGAAGGGAAAGAAAGGGGAGGGAAGGGAAGAAGAGGGGAGAGGAGGGGAAGGGAGGGAAGAGGAAGATGCAGGAGAGATGGAAGGGAACAGGACAAGATGGGAAGAAGACAAGCAAACAGAAAGTTCTGGAAGTCAGCAGCAGGCGTAATTTAAAGGTGCTGGCAGAGCGTGCTACTTCTGGAGGCCCCAGGAGAGAGAAGTCCCTTTTATTCCCCTGACCAGAGGCAAGAGGCAATCTGCATCATAACCACAGCCTCTTCCTCAGTCTAAATGCGGCATATTACCTTTTCCCTGAGTTGACATCCTGACTCCCTCAAAGACCCTCAAAGCATCTCAGGGCCGTCTGGAGCAGAACACTATTCTTGCTCCCAGGTCCTTAATCACACCAACAAATACCCTTTTAATGTGCATATATTCACAGATACATGGACATTTTTTGATATGATATGCCTATCTCGGTAGCATTAACTTCTCATGGTGTGATTTAGGGAGATTTGGAGGTATTATTTATCTTTCTAGTTTTTTTTTTTATTATTCCTAAAGCTAACATATATTATTTGTACCTAAAGGGGGTGAAGTTACACTTAGTTTCAACCACCTTATTTAAGATAAATAAAGAAATACAAAGGCAGTTAAAATATAGTAAATGTTGGGGCTGGAAAGATGATTCATCAGTAAAGAACACTGGCTGCTCTTCCAGAGGACCCAAGGTTCGGATCCCAGCACCCACACAGCAACTCACAACTGTCTGTGACTCCAGTTCCATGGGACCCAGTGTCCTCTCCTGGCTTCCTCAGACACTGAACACACATAGTAGTAGTAGTACCCTGACATGCATGCAGGTAAAATATTCATACAAGTAAAATAATTAAAATTAAAAATATGTAATATATTTTAGTAAAATGTTAACAATTGGTGAAACAAGGTAGAATTCACCGTGCAATTCCTTCATTAGTGGCGCAGATTTAACATCTGTTAGAAAGAAAAGGGATGTGGAGATGGGAAGCTGTTGCAAACAGCTCTAGAAATGAAAACCACCAGTGGGACGGAGTCTTCGGCTGGATTTAGACTCCTAGTTTTGTCTCTAGAAGTGCTGACCTGAGTGGAAGTAGCCAGTCAGTGAGGGGGGCAGGGAATACACACCTCTTCCTTCTTCCCCATAGCCCAGGTGTGGAGGGACCACAATCCTTCGCCTCTCTCCAATGCAGACACCAAGTAAGCCTTCATCCATCCCAGGAATCACATAACCCTGCCCAATGTACGTGTCAAAGGTGTGGTTCCGCGAATAGCTAAGAAAGAAGGAGGAAAAGGTGAGGTCATTCACAAGGGACACACACAGCAGCCGGGGAAATTACTCAGAATCCCGAGGCCAAAGGGCCACAGGTAACTCCACACCCTAGAACAGCTAAACCATAGAAACTGAGAACACGGCCCCTGGAATGGGGGCCATGTGAGCCTCTGCAGGAGCAGCCCATGAGCTCACTATCTGTATGGTCACATTGTAAAAGGAGTGTGGGTGTGAGAAGCGAGCATACGGCAGAGCTGACCGGACTTGTCTCATCTCCTTCCCAGTTCCCTATCTGCCCTTGGTATTCACATATTTGCATTTCCTTCCTCACCTTTCCTTCCGCCCCAATACTACCAGTCTTACTCTGATATTTCCCTTCCCACTCACACCCACAGCTCGAGTGTACAAAGGACTACTCATGTTTCCTACTTCCTAAAGTAATTAATGTTTAAACGATTGTTTTTTGTCCATTGCTTATTGTGCAATTTCAGAGCGAGCCTTCCCTTTGACAGTAATTGTTTTGGGAGATAGTATTCCACTCTGCAAAAGTCTGAGACTGAGCCTGGTGCCCTAGGCGCCACTCTAGCAGACAAAAGTAACACCTCAGTGACACCTCGAGTTACTGAAGCCCAGACCCTCATCTTGAGCACAGCAGACACTTCTACAAAATAACAAAACCCAGTGTAAAAAAACAACACGAAGACTATGTAAAATAAATACAACCTGATGCCACCAAAACTTACTAATTCCATAAAATGGCCTACAGAGTGAATTAGATGAAATCCCAGGAAAGAATTCAAAAGAATACTTATAAATATATTCAAGGAAATCAAACAAAACACAAACTCTGGAATGGACTGAGACAGAACAGAAATAAATGAACAACATGAGGAAGTCAATACAGCATATAATAAATTGATAACATAATAATTTAATAAAGAGAAATGCTGAAACTAGAAACAGCTCAGCAGTTAAGACAGAGACCCCAGTTCAATTCCCAACACCCAAACCAGCAGCCTAAACCTTCCTGTATCTCCAGCTCTGTGAGAACATGGCCGCTGGAGATAGCTGCACTTGTGTATACACAATGTATTTACAAACATAAATACATACACACGTTTTTGAAAAATACTAGAAAAAAATTCCAACTGAAAAACTGGAAATGAGCCGGGCTGTGGTGGTGCACGCCTTTAATCCCAGCACTTGGGAGGCAGAGGCAGGCGGATTTCTATGTTCGAGGCCAGCCTGGTCTACACAGTGAGTTTCAGGACAGCCAGGGCTACACAGAGAAACCCTGTCTCGGAAAAAAAGAAAGAAAAAAGAAAGAAAGAAAAACTGGAAATGAGCATTTCAATATGTCATGTAAGTTGGAGAGGCCCACCAGCAGACTGCATTGAGAGGAGAACAGACTATCGGAGCTTGAAGAAAGGGTGGAAGAACTGGAATATTCAGACAATACCAAAGATAGATCACGTAATAGAGCATGAATAAATAAATAAATAAATTTACAGAAACAATAGCCATCATAGAACTTCAGATTAAAACCTTAGGTATGGGTTTTCTCTTGAAAGTTAACAAAGTTTAGTTTGTTTAGTTGTGTGTTTTGAGACTAAACTAACATAAAAATTTAAAACAATCCTTCTGCCTCAGCCTTCCAAGTGCTAGGATTGAAGGCATAAGTAATCACACCTGGGTCTTACTTCTAAATGATACCCAGAGAATGCTATCAAAAGATAATATATACGAGGATGGAAAAGGGAAAGCAGTATAATTCCATTTTAATTAAGAATACATTAAAATTACACACACACACACACATAAGCTTTGACCCAAAGAGTCTTCTTGGAAATAATCATATACTTGAAGAGCTAGGCACAAAAAAAATCACTACAACAATTTTGAAAGGTCAAAAGGTAGGAAAACCATAAACAGACCCCAAAAAGATTGACTGCATAAGTTTAGGACAGAATCTATACAATAGAATATTATATTGGTTAGGATGGATGAGATTTCACTGCACTCAAGTGGAAGACTATTAAAAACTGCAGAAACAATAGTTCCAGCCTGTGGGCAGAAATCCAGTATGCCCAGGAAATGATTCCTCTACCTCCTTCCTTCCCTTCCTCACATACATACACACACATGCACACACACATACACACACACATACATGCACACATACACACACATACATGCACACATACATACATGCACACACATACACACACACATACATGCACACATACAAACATGCACACACATACACACACACATACATGCACACACACATACACACACGTACATGCACACACATACACATACATGATGCACACACACATACACACACATACATGCACACACATACACACACATACATGCACACACACACAAACACATACACACACATACATGCGCACACACACAAACACATACACACACACACACATACATGCACACACACACACTGGATAATAATGAAACTATTCAAGTTGTATGGAGGGGTGTGCACGTATAACCCTAGGATTTGGGAGACTGGGTCAGGAGGACCACCTTGAATTCAGGAGCTCAAGACCAGTCTGAGCTACACAGAATACCTGATCTCAAAAAAAAAAAAAAAAATCCGGCTTGGGTTATCGCTCAACGTGAGGCCCTGGGGTTCAATCCCAAACTATAAACTTTTAAAAGGATGAAGTGAGGGAGGAGAGAAGTAGAGGAGAAGGAGGAGAAGGAAGGGAAAGGGAGAAGGGAAAATGAAGAAAAGGAGGAGTAAGAGAGAAACTTATAAAAATGGTTCCGTTGGGGCTAGAGAGAGGACTCAGCAGTCAAGAGTACTTGCTTGCAGAGGACTGAGTGAAGTTCTCAGCACCCACAGAGTGGCCCGCAACCATACATAACTCTAGTTCCAAGAGATCCAGTACATTCTGTCCTCTGTAGAAATCAATACACGAGGTGCACATACATAAACGCAGGCAAAACACTCACATACATAAAATAAGTAAGTCTAAAATAATAAATAGCTAACTCTAAAGAATAAATCAAGCAAAGCAAAGACAGGTATATTGAATATCTTAATTTAGTATTTAGTTTTATTTTGAACCATGTGACTACTGTTTTCTGTAAGAAAAAAATAATTAAAAAAAAAGAGAGATCATAAGAATAAAAAGAATGTGTTACCCGATTTAAAAAAGTACCATAGAAAAATCCCTCTTTGCTGCTTCGGATGGGTAAACAAATTAGAAGTCTATTACCTCAGAGACACGGAGGCTCTGTCACTACTTGTTTATAGGAAGCTGAAGGAGTGGTTTCAAAAGAAACATGCCACCTGAATAAACAAGACATGCCATAGCTTGCCACGTGCATTGTGCACTGAAGCCAGCTGTGTCACTGCTGATGAAGAGGCAGAGTAACCAGCCTCTGGAGCCTCCATTCACAAGGGAGCCGAGTGCATCCAGCTGGCTGTGCTCAACTTTTACACAGCACATTCAATACCTTCACTCAACCAACATGGAGAACGTGTTGAAACAAGGAATAAACTGAGGCCGATACTCAGAGAGCTCTGGCACGACCCAACATCAGGAAGCTAGGGCAGCACAGATAGCTGGTTCTTTGTTCACTGTACCTCTCCACCTCACTTCTGATCACTCCACATCCTAGAGTCTATGGTGGGGTTCAGGAGGGGAAAGAGAACAATGGGTGCCTAGGAATATAAGTCCCTCCTGTTTTCTCAACCACCTAGACCAAGAGACCCTTGTAACCCCCCTAGGAACAAACTCAGAATCTGAAAACAGACCTGGACAGATGACTTAAAAATTAGTCAGGACTGATGGTATATTGCAACCACGGCCAAGCATGGATGCTTAGACATCACTTAGCCAGATGTTCTGGTGAGTGGGAAGTAGCTTCCTTACCTGGAGTCAAAGAGGGTGCCGTCCAGAAGCGTGCCATTGTAATGATACCTGAGGAAGTCTCCACTCTGACTTCTCCGTTCACAGTTCTCAGGGATGACCTTGTTCTCAATGGAAATGGTATCCTTGGGGTTATGGAGGTCCAACAACGCAACATCAAAGACTAGGGACGCCTGCCCAGGGATGTCTTTTCCTAGAGTGAAATGGGAGAACAATTCATTCCAGACATAAAATTTAGGAAGTGCTTTAACCACCACACATGTCATCTGTGTCAGTGTTCCTCATTCCTTGAAGTTTTTCAGCCAAGGAAGCAAAAGCTCTGTTCTCCGTGTTGTGTAACTACAGTGTCTCATCCTGGTGTCTAACTGTGAACACTGCATAATGCCTGACTGGCTCAGGAAGAGCCAACTCACAAGAGATGCACACCTTAGATGCTGGGGCAGCAATGAGAAGCTCTCTGTGGAATCCAAACACATACCTCCTATGTGTTCTGTCTGGGCACAATCAGCATATGAATGGAATAAATAAATAAATCCATGGGATAAAAGATTTTAAAAGAATAATTCATATCTTCAAGAGACAAGAAGTAAGACACACTGTGGTAATTTTCAAATTATTCCTCTTTAGTAGGGTATTCCATCGCCTGACTCTTTGAAGAAACAGTATGGCAGGACTGGGTTTGTAGTCAGTAGGATAGCACATTTTGCATGCACAAGGCCCAAAGTTTGATCACAAGCACCAACAAAGAAAGATAACCCATTACAGAGATTTGAATAAGAAAGGCCCCCATAGTCTCAGACATTTGAACACAACCCCCTAAGTTGGCAATACTATTCAGGAGGTTTAGGCAATAAAGCCTTACTTCGCTGGAGTAGTCTGTCCCTGGGGGCTGACTTTGAGATTAAAGACCTCACACTTTTCCCGGTTGCCTCTCTGTTTTTTGTAAATGCATTTGAAGAGGTAAGCTCTCACCTCACTCATGGGACCATACCTGCTGCTCACTGCCGTGCCTCCCGCCATGATGGGTTCTTATTCCTTGGATCTGTAAGTCCAAATAAACCCTTCCTTCTATCAACTGCTTCTGGTCACAGTGTTTTATTGCAGCAACAGAAAAGTACAGCCATAAGAGCCGTTTGCTGATCTCAAGCGTGGAAATATAAAACATGGAAAGGCTCGGCCTCATCCCCTCAGCCTCCCCTCTCCTTTGCCCTATAGACTACAGAGGCAGAAATCAGCGTGGAAAATATTCCATTGGTTATTGCTAAGTAGAGTACCATTCAACTTCCTCAATGGCACTATGTTTTCATTTGTATTCTTTTTTTATCGTGTTTCTTCAAAATAGGTTCTTATTTACCAGGCTAGCCTTGAACTCGCAATCTTATGGCTCAGTCTGTCAACTGCTACTACAGGTATGTGCCACCACGCCCTGCTGTCATTTCTATTCTTTATACCATGTATGCCTACTACTTAAATGCCTAAAGGTCTCTGTTGTATCCAACCGTCAGTATGACTGAATTGTGAAATTTAATATGAGTAACTAATAAACCTTATTTATCAGTCAACACTCTACTTCTCTTGATTTGGACACTACACTATTTTATTTTGCTTTTGAGACAGGATCTTATGTGGCCCCGCTGGGCTCCAACTTACTGTATAGCTGAAGATGACCTTGAATCCCTGATCTTCCGGCTGTCACCTCTCAAGTACTGAAATTAGAAATGTGCACACCCCCCCATATGCTGGGGATCAAACCTGGGGCTTCATGAATCCTAGGCAAGGGCTCTACCAACTGCACAATCGTCACAGCCAATGGTATGCTTTGAGTTTGTCCAAGTAGAATATATATACACACACACACATACACACACTCATAAAACAAAGAAAGGGGTAAAGCAGGGAAGTACGTCAATTTAGACACTGGTGGCTAAACCTTTACTTTGATGTTTACAGCTTCTTAAATTGTCTAGATCAAATCTTGCTTACAGATAAGAAAGTGAGAGAAGCTGGTGCCCGTGACTGCAGCTGGTAAGGCAGGGAGGGACACAGCACTTACCATGAACACCGATGTCCATGAGCAAATGTGAGTTCTAGATAGAAAATCGTCCTGACACGCATTGTCCAGTAATGATGGAAACAAAAGGTATCTGTGGAGTAGCTCAGAGCCCTTAGCAATGTATGGCTCTCGCATACCAGAGATGTGAAACTGTGGCCAGAACTGAATTTTAATATCAATTCATTTTTACTTCAATATAAACAACCACATATTGTAGCCAGTGGCTACCATAGTTATAGTGTTGGCCTAGAGCAAAAGGCATGATATATTTCAGTCGACACAGATGAACTGATCGCTACAGACACAGGTAAGGACAATGAGGCTAGAGAGGTGACTCAGAGATGGCCCAGGAGTTAAGGGCACTAGCTGCTCTGGCAGAAGACTTAGGTTGGGTTCCCAACACCCACATACAGCAGCTCTCAACAGCCTGTCTCTCCAGCTCCAGGAGATCTGAACCCCTCTTCTGGCTTCTATGCATAATGCACTCATATGGCACATGTACAGAGAAGCAGCCACACACTCATACTCATCAATGAAAATAAACATAAAAAGATGGATGAGTGAAGCTCTGAGGAAGAGGACTTACCATCTCCCTCCTCCCCATAGGCTAGGAAAGGGGGGATGGTGATGATACGCTTCTCCCCGACACACATGCCTAGCAGCCCTTTGTCCATTCCAGGTATCAGCCATCCAATCCCCACGTATGTGTCATAAGTCTTCATGCGATTATGGCTAAAAAAAAAAAATCAAAGAGGAAGGAAGCGAGTTCCGTACCATTCCTAACTCATCCCTTGGGATTTTTGTTTCCCAAATCTCAGGTAAACAGAAAGCCCACAGTCATCCCTAGGGACAGGCATAGATCCCACCTTTGCTCCCTTCATGTTAGGAAGAAATGAGAGGCTGCTATGGATGCCAGCAGTCAACAGCTCTCCTACTCACTGAGCATCCTGCCATTACAGAAAATCTCAGAGCGGTCCCTAGTCTTTAGCCTAGCCTCAGGCCTCTCTATGGTCCTCCCCTTCCCTTTCCATAGACAAACCGTATAAATGACACAAACATCTATGAGTTTCCTTGGAAACATAGCCCTTCACCTATGTGGAGCTCTCCAACTACTGTTTAATCACTTAATCATTTAAATGAAATTTTTAACTTCTTCTAAGGTGTTACAGTTTGACCCTGACACCACAGAGTATCAAACACTAACCAAAACTCTATGAGGAAGGATTAGGTACTAAGTACAGTTTGGTAGAATACATTTTCTGGCTTCCTAACGAGCATTTTCTTCTTCCTAAAGAAGACATGACAGAAGGAACCAAGGGCATTTCACACATCGTCACCAACAGTGGGGACTTACCTGGAATCAAACAGTGTCCCATCCAAGAATGTTCCGTTGTAGTGGTACCTCACAAAATCAGATACTTGGATAGTCCGAGGGCAACTGGGGGGTTTGAAATACGTCTCGATCTGAACCTGGTCTTCAGAATTCCAAATATCCACCAAGAGGACATCGAAATGGAGAACGGAGTTTGGAGGGATCACACCGGCTGGAAATCAAAGTGTGTTCACACTGAGAGACTGCCATCTTCTGGCGACTCAGAGATTCCCTAGAAAGCAGCTGATAGATAGCTATTTTCTCCTTGTTGAACCGCTCCCCCCCTTGAACCGCTCCCCAACCCTCACCTCCCGGGGGCGGGGGAGGAGTGGAAGAAGTGGGTACAGCAGTCGGGAGAAGCTAACCGAAAAAGATTGATTAGATTTCTCCCCAAAGTTGTATAAGTGTAAACCGTGGCTAGCAGAGGAATTGTGCCCTAAGGCGCTGCCTACAAGTTGTACCGGGAGCTCCGGAGACGCAACATTTACCTGGCACCACGCATACTACCGTGGGCTTTTTAGTGATCCAGCTACTAGCCGGAAGTAACCCATCAGCCCCACCACGCTCCTGTAAGTTACTCCAATGAACTCATTAGTTCACCAGGCTGGATTTAAGTGGGATCTTTGGTCTACTATCAATGACCTAAGCGGGTTAAATAAACATTTGCTCACATCCCACAAGGAAGAAGTCGATTGACTACTGCCATGTGAACAGAAGCCAAAAGAATTCAAACCCATCACAGATGTACAATTCCAAAGGGCTGATTCTTTCTCCAAATAAAATTAGAGAGAGAGAAATTCTCCTCTTCTCAAGAGTTCATTAGATAGATACTCCTCTGCTGCCACTTTCTTTACTCTCTAAGAGATAAACCTATCCTGGAAATGCTAGCTATGGGTGTTGGGCCTTTCTTTTTCTCCTATTAAAGATCCCAAAGTCTCCAGTCAGGTTGGCCAGAGGGCCTTCAAACGTGTCTATAAGTAACAGAATGAAGACTTACAAACTCCTTCACTTCCATAGGCGAGGTTTGGGGGAATCGTCACAAAACGCCTCTCGTTCACACACATCCCGACAAGAGCTTGGTCCATCCCTGCAATCAGCTGGCCTTTTCCCACAAATACATTGAAGGTAGAGTCCCTGTCATAGCTGACGATCCAGAAGGAAGGGAGAGAGAAATAAAAGCATAGTTATCGCCATTGTGGAAACAGTTTCGTGATAGTCACAGCAGCAAAGAAAAGGGCCTGCCAAAGAGTTACTGACCCAGGATTTGTCATCACTGGACAGCATCTGCGGGGTTGAAGGTTTTATATTAACTTGAATATTGCCAACAAATCCACTTAAAATTGCTTGTCACTGGGCTGATCAGCTCAGGCCCAGATCCAGGACATTTAATTAGCTCTCCCCAACATCTCCCACCATGAATGAACTGCTGGAGTTCATAAAGGAGCCAGTCCTACAGATCCAAAACTATAAGATCTTCATGACCCAGGGCAACACCAGGATAGCCATATTCAAGAGGAGTCCTTGTGAGGTTCCAGTATTGATAGTGTAGTAAAAGCCAGAGGCCTCATACCGGACCAATGACTCACTGCAATGAATATTTGCAAGCAAAGAAGTGTGGACCAAGGGGTATACTGCAGCACACACTGTGACAGAGTACAGCTTCCATGATGAGATTTTTTTTTCTTTGTTGGGGATAAGGTTGCAAGGGTGGAGAGAGTATATATCAGGGTGATTGGACTTGCGGTGCATTATGTGAAATTAACAAAGAACCAATAAAGTTTTTTTAAATGCTTGCCACACAAGCCTGACACCTGGAGTTTGATCCCCCTAAACCCACAGTGGAAGCAGGGAACTAAGTCTTGAAATTGTCCTCTGATTTTCTAAGCACACTGAGGTACATGCGATAGAGGGTACACACGATTAAATGCTGACACGTCAGGCCATAAATAACACATCGTGGCTGGGACTTAAAACTTTGTTCTTCAACATTAAATTCAGCAACAAAGTTTTATCTTCCAGGAGATGTATTGGTTACATGGCTCTGAGAGATATATAAATGAAGGCCAAGACAAGGACTTTGTCTATAAATACTTTATAAACTGGCAGAGAAACCCACAGTTTCAAACACTGTATGTGGGAAAAGTGACATCACATCTAGGCCTGATAGCCTGTATGTAGTATCAGCTACAAAGAAAATGGAGGGAAAAGGATCACAAGTTCAAAGGTAGCCTGGGCAACCTTGTGAGACTGCCTTGAAATTTAAAGGGAAAGAGGTCTGGAGACACTGCTCAGGGGTGGAATCTAGCGTTGCAAGGCTCTGGATTTCATCCCCAGTCCTGCAGACCGAAGAAAAGAGTCGGTGTGGGGAAGAGGAAATGAGTGCAAAACGGAGAAAAGTAAGCAAAAGAAACCGTGCCGCAGATCTCGGTTTACAATAAGAAACAATGGAAACAACTCAAGCCGATGCCCTCTGGCTTTATTTTAGTCAGTGTGGTCATTTCATGGATTCCAACTCATCCATATTGAAGGGTGCTCTTGGTGAGTGAGGGGTCGGCCAACGGGATGGCTCAGCTGGTGAAGGCGCCTGCTGCCAAGCCTGAGAACCTGGGTCCCTGGTGCTCACATGGTGGATGGAAAGAACCAACGGCCACAAGGCATCCTGTGACCTCTTCGTGTGTCCTGTGGCAAGCATATGAGCTGGCACACGTGTGCGCATGCACGCGCACACACACACACACACACACACAAATACTACAGGTGACACAGCTATAGTGTCAAATGATACCATTTTCTATTTACACAAATATAGATACTATGAAAAGATCCATTTTTAAAAATCTGAGAGAGAGAGAGAGAGAATTAATAATTGCTAGAATTTATGATTCTGTGCCACCCTTCCTTTTGAAACATTTACCTTCTCCTAGTGTTTTCCTTAGGAATGATTTGGTCAAGCAATGGGCTCAGCTTCTGCAGACCTGCCCTCTGCCCCAGCTCCTCCTACTCTCATACCCAGCTTTAACTCAAGGTCAGAGAACAGAACAGGATTTCTAGCCTAGGTCACACAGGAACACAAGGAGTATGTGCATCTTCTGCACATAGCAACCTTGAACCTCCACGCTGGGACAAATGCCATCTCCTGCTCTGCGGGCTCCTGGTTTTTGCCTGAGCATGGCCATATCACAGTACCATCTTCAGAGCCATCCGTGGGATGGCGATAATGAAGTTACAAGCAAGGCTTCCTTCCAAGGCTCCTGAAGACCAGCACATGTGGGGCAGCAACAGTACCCAGGCAGGAAGTGGCTTTAGAAATGCATTCCTCATCTGCAGGACCTGAGTACAGTTCCCAAGCTTAAAACAATTTTTTAAATGCACACACATCCTGTTTTAATAGTACTAATTCATTTTCTAGGACGTTTACACATTTAGCATTGAATGGTATTTAAAAGTCCATTAAACTGAAATTAAATATTCAAAGAATCGGTTTGGTGATGGAGGAACATTGTAGGCACAGCTAACAAATCATAAACCATTCCTCTTAAAACCACATTAAGCATAAAGAAATTGCAAATTAAATGGAGAGTGTTTCTGGGCTTTTATTTTATTTACTTGCTTTTATTTAATAACTTATTTTTTATATAGGAGTGTGTTGCCTGCACGTATGTTTACACACCACATTCATGCCTGGTGGCCAACTCAGATCACCTAGAACTGGAGTTATGGACAGTTGTAAGCCACTACATGGATACTGGGAATCATACCTAGGTCATCTAGAAGGGGAGCTGTGCTCTTAACACAGAGCCGTCTCTCTGGTCCTATTCTATTTTGAGAACTTCATACACAAGCACTGTATCTACACCTCTCCTACTCCTCCCCTCCCCCCTCAAGCCCCTCCTACACCCTGTCTACCAAATTCACACTCCCTTATTTAATCATTATTGTTATGTGTTATACATATTGAGGGTGAGCCAGGGGAACTGAAGCTGATATAGAAACTGGGTGTGGGATGCTTTAAAGGCGGGCTGCTTCTTGCTCCACAGAGTTTGAGGGCCAGAGAAGGAAACCTACCCAGCCAGACCAATCATGGAGAAGAGAGAGTGAGGAGGGAGAGGGTTAGGGAGCCTACAAAAAGGGCAACCAGAGTTCCTGAGTGGCTTCTCACCTCTAAGGCCCCTTTAGACCACCTTGATGGGAGCTGTTTGTTCTCTTGTTTTTTCTATAGCTCATGATTTTCTATACACATGCAGCACTGAGAGCTATCCACCTGTCACTTTTACCTTCTGGGATCAAGCCAAGTTCTCCACCGTTGGGACCCTCAGACTCCTAAGTGACATCGTCTTGGCATCTACCACTACCCCTCCTTCTTGTGACTCAGTCTTCTAGCTTTCCCAGAGGTCCAATTCCCTGTCTATCCCTAGATGACTGTGCCTCACCCTAGTACTTCTGTGGAATTGTGTATTTTTATGTATGTGCATGTGTGGATGTGTATGCATATTTAAACATTTCTTATATAAACATGTTTCTAGGGCTGACCACTTAGGATTGGACATCCTTTGTGGGAGCTCAGCCATGGAGAATCTCTTAGCAGGCACTGACCATGTGTATCTCCTATATCTAGGGGTGAAACCATGTGACATTTTCCTCAATCGACACTAGCATGTCAGCTGGTACTAGATTTGATCAGGCAACCATATTGTTGAATATATATATATATATATATATATATATATATATATATATATATATATGAAGTATCATATATAAAGGTTTATACTTCAAGTATAAAGGTAACTGTTTAGAATGCAGTTAGAAATTATATTGGTTTAGGAAAATGGAGGTAGTAGGTTCTTCTCTCATGTCTAGGATCTCTCCAGCCCTGAGTAATTGGCTTTATATTACCAGGCATGATTCCCTCCTGTTGAGCAGACCTGAAGTCCAACTAGATAGCTGTCGGTCACCCCCAAGATAAAAAGTGTCACTATTGCACCACCAGAGATGTCTTGCCAGGCTGGTCATTATTGTCGTTTGTAAGCTTTACAACTAGATAGCACTACTGACGGCTTCCCTCCCTTGGACGCTTGCACAGCAACTTCCTTCTAGGTCAATTCTAGCTCTACTCTACTGTGTTCTGATGTAGACAGTGTCTTCAGCAATTGGGTCTTACCTTCAAATTCTGGAAGGAAACCAAGGACAATGGCAATAGCCCATATTCTTTTAGGAGAAGTGTGCATTCCTTTGACCTACAACTTGCTGCAGGTTTCCCATTCTGCCACTGGGATTTGTGTTCAATGAATACATGACTCTTGAGGGAACCACACACACACATGCACACACATACACACACACACACACACGTACATACATACATACATACATACATACATACATACACATACATACATACATACACACACACACATGTCCATATATATTATATGTTTTAAGGAAGCTCATATAGTAACATGACACTCTAAGGCTCTTTCAAACACCCTCTGTGTTATTTACCTCTGCTTCTTCACTTGTCCCGGATTAACCTCCCTTCCTCTCCACAGGTGAAGTCCCTGAGCACATTTTTCCCATTATCCTTCCTCTCACTCCCCTCCTGCTATGCCTCTCTCTACCATTTACCAAGCATTTCTTCTGTGTTAGGCCCAGTAGCACACTAAGCTCTTCACGAAGAGCTTGGATCCGTCTAATTCTTGACTCCTCATAATTCTTACACAGCACAGGTTGTGTTGCATAATGCTTAGACATTCAGGCTCCCTGGAAGTTAATTTTTTTTCCAAGCTCAGAAAGTTAGCCAAGTGGGAAAAAACAAAGGTGTTAGAATCCATGACTATCTAAGTCTCGGCTCCTGGCACAGACTCAGGAAGCCCTGTAGCCTGACAGTGTTAATTCCTTTGATGATCAGCCTCATGGTGTTAATTCCTTCCTTTGATGAGCTCATAGCACTGCAAACAATGATGCAGAAATGTGTTATAGCACTAAGGCACATAAGGTTCTAACAATGCAGGACCAGTGTTGTCTGTTGCTTAAAGGGCTGACCATTTGGAAAAACTGAAGTTATCCTAGGTAGATTTATGCTGATCATGGCAACTGGCACACACCCATGCGAAGTATCAAGCCCAGAACTGGTCATGAAAATCACTTCTGCAAATGCTGGAATAAGATCTTTTGCAGCCTGTCCCACTGTCCAGCTCATTCACACCTTTTATAGATGTCCCAATTGGGGTCCTACAGGAAACAGACGGCTCACCCAACCAGGCAGTTCCAGGAAGGCTTAATGAAGGGACTGTGCACAGCTGATATTATACTCAATGGTGAAAAACCCGATGCTGTCTCCCTGTGCTCAGAAATAAACTAGCGATGTCTTCTTTCCAATTTCTATTCAGCAAAGTCCTGGAAAAAATGGCGAGGCAAATTCATCAAGACAAAGAAGTAGAAGCATCCACACTAGAGAGAGGAAAGGTAAGTGTTCCTATGCTAACACAAGAAAGTGTAGAAACCCCTAAAGAGATTGCACCCTCTTTTGCTCTCTCTGAGTTATTAAATGACTTTGGCAATGTTGCGTGATTCAAAGTCAAAAAAACAAAAATTAGCTGTGTTTCTCTTCTACCAGTAGATAATAGGAAGTTAATAAACAATTCTACCTACAGAGTCAAAAAAAAGTTTGCTAGAAAATTAAACAAAGACCCAAAAGAATTACACACTGAAAACTAGAGGAATATTGCTGAAAGAAATGTAAGTGGTCTGGCAAGGTGGCTTACCTGGTAAGAACACTTAAAACCAAGATTGAAGACCTGAGTTTGATCCCCAGAACCCACATGGTAGAAGGAGAGAACCAATTCTTGTAGGTTGTCCTCTGATCTCCATACATGCTTGTGTGCACTGCACAGTCATGCACATATACACACATGACAAAAAGTATTAAAATAATTCTAAGCAAAAATAAAGGTACCCTACCTGTGTTCATGGATTGGAAGACTTACTGTCATTAAAACACCCAAGTGCAGCACCCAAGGGACCTACGTGCCAGGGCAAGTCCTATCAAATCCCCACTGGCATCTCGCAGCAAGAGACAAAAAAAAAATCCTAAAATTCACCTGGAAATGTCAACAATTCAAATAGTCGCAATAACCCTAGGAAAATAACCCTAGGAAAGAGAAGCAGGGACCCTCTAGTTCCTGACCTTTAACTGTAGAAGACTACAGTAATGAGAACAGCGTGCCTCTGATTTAAATTACAGAAACTCATGGAAACCTGACAGAGTCCGGAGTGAATCCTTCCATACATGGTCAAGGGGTTGTGAATAAGATCACATGGTGGTGGGATTCTAGGCACCAAAAAGTCGTGTCAGAAACTACAGCTATCTAAAAGAACAAAGTTGGGTCTTTGCCATTAAACGCAAATCATATTAAAGACATAAACTTAAGATCCAAAGCTACAAAATCCCTAGAAAAAAAAAAAAAACATGGAACCAGATATGGTTGTTCACACCTTATTATCCCAGCAATGGGGATGCTGAGGCAGGAAGACCAAGGAATTAGAGGCCACCTTAGGCTTCATCCTTAAACTCTATCTCAAAAAGCACAGGGAAAGCCTCTCAGCATTGATTTTATAATGGTTTCTTGGAGAGCACCAAAGGCACAGGACAGGCTGCCAAAACAAAAACAGTCAAGTGGGATTGTGTCAGACTTAAAAAGTCCTCACAGTACAGGAAATAATCGACAAGGTGGAAAGACAACACGCAGAACAGCAGCATAGATATGCAAACCACTCTCAGGTTTGACTCTGAACCGTCTCTCCCACAGACTCATGTGCTTGGACACTTAATCCTTAGCTAGTAATGCTACTTGGGAAAGTTACAGAACCATTGGGATAGGCCCAGCAAGTAGACATAGGCCACTAGGGGTGGCCCTTTGAAGGTTCCAGCCACCCCCCAGTTCTGGCCTTGTGTCCTGATCTGTGCAAGCCCCACTGTCCTGGACCAAGCAGCTCCAGCACCATGTCTTCCCACCATGACGGACCAAAGCCTCGATACTACCTGCAAATTAACCCGCTCCTTCCTAAAGTTGCTTCTGCCGGGCATTTTGTCACGGCGACTAGAAAGATGAGCAACACAAATACAAGATATTAATGTCTAGGATATCTAAGAAGTCTTTCAACTCGACAACAATAAAAATGACCCAGCTTTTAAAAAAAAAAAAATTGAGCAAACTACTTGAATAGACATTTCTTCAAAGAAGAAATACGAATGATGAACAAGGGTTGTGAAAAGGTGTTCAGTATTACCAAGCACCAGGGAAATACAAATTTAAACCATAATGTATTTCCTGGGTACTTTCCACCTGCAAGCTCTCCTCTAGCAAGTGAATGTGGGTAACATACTCACCCCCAAATACACAAGTCAGGCTTCAATGAGTCTATTAGTGACCAATCTCTGGCCTTAATTCCCTTATCTATCATTCTGACTCAGAACAATGAATAAAAGCCTGTTTCGAATCCTGTGCTGTCTGGATGGTAGCCACTAATCATATGTAGCTACTGAGCAGGAATGTGCTATGGTGTTGCCAACCAGGATCTAACCCAGAGCCTAGCATGGATCTCAAGCAACGTGGGTTCCAAGTTCCGCTGTGATCTACACAGATGGACCCTAGAACCCCTCTCTAGAATGTAAACACTATCTCCATCGCCCTAGAGAGATCAAGACCTTCGGGCAATTCCCAGTGGCCTTGGTTTTGGTAGGAGAAAGTTCCATAGACACTGAATAAGCCCTTCCCCCACAAAGGGCTGAACACAGTCAGGGTGTGAAGCCACAGTACCCCAAACCTCACTCTTTCCCAGCAGGCTCTACAGCAGATACTTACCTATATTGAGGGGGCAGATACCAAACTATCTGGAAGCCAGGCCAGAGGACTTCAAATGAAATCTTCATAATTAGCCCTTTCCTGCCTCTTACCTCAGGTCTATGCTGACACCACCTCTTTTCCTCAACTCTAACTTTGCCTTCTCCATGGCTCTCTTTGAAAAGCTGCCCATTTCTACCCTATCTGCTGACATTCTCCCCTCTACCCCCCCAGTCCTGAATCCTAGGCTGACCTCAGCAGCTCTGCAACTGACAACCCAGCCAAGGCACTTCTCTCGGCCTCCTCAGTTTCCTCATCTATAACAGAATTAAAGCAGCCGGAGAGATGGTTAAGAGTGCTTGCTGCTCTCCTAAGAGAACAGGATTTAGTTCGCAACATCCACACTGGACATCTCACAACTACGTACAACTCCTGTCCCAGAGGATTCAACACCTTCTTCCGTTCTCCCTGAGCACCAGCACAGTCTTACTCATACACACAGATACATAGATATTTTAAACAGAATAGACTCAATGTACCTTTCTAAAAAAAAAGAAAAAAGAAAGAAATACAAGGAGCTTTCATAATTACACTAAAAAGAGAAAGAGACTTGGGCCAATTTTTCTGTTCAAGGAAAAACATTTAAGTCCAAGGATAAAGTCACAGGTGTGCACTATGATAAGGCAAGGCCAGGTAAAAACTGTTGCTTTGAACTTTTAACAAGTATATTATAATGAAACACTGCTTTAAACTTAATGTCAACATCCTTCTGTAACTCCCATTCCATGTAACATTGTATCTCTGAGGTAATTTTCTAGATAACTTTTATCTAAGAAGGTATAAAAGACCAGAGAAAAGAAATAGAGTTGGTTGGTTGAATGGTTTGGCTTGGAGACCTTTGCCCCATCCATCCATCCATCTATCCATCCATCCATCTATCCATCCATCCATCCATCCATCCATCTATCCATTAAAACAATAAAACCAATAGAAGCAATACTACCTCAGATCAGGAAGAGAGGCCACTAAAAAACACAGAAAATAAACACTGTAGATGACCATGCAGAGAAAGACAAACCTTGTGCCCCATTAGTGGGAATGTAAAAAAATCCAACCACTATAGAAAAGAGAATTTCATTTAAAAATTTAACTCAAAAGTGCATGACGACCCAAGAATCCTATTTATCCAAAAGAATTAAACACAGAGGCTCACAGAGATACCTGTATAAACATGTCACTACAGCATGATCCACAACAGCCAAAAAAGAGAAGCAAACTAAATGTCTATCATGTGACAAATGGGAAAAATACACAAAATGAAGGAAATAAAAGAATATAATATGCTATGTATCACCTATGTATCTTGAGAATAAGTCATTAAGTGAAATGAACTAGCCAAGAAAGATAAACACCATGTGTATGAGTCCACAAAGTACATGAGGTAGACATGGGGTCACATGACTTTATAATCCCAGTACCTGATTCGCTAAGGCAGGAAGACACCAAGTTTGAGGCCAACCTGGGCTACATAGTAAACTCCAGCACCACCTGAGCTATATTGTGAGACCTTGTCTCAAAAATAAAACATTAAAAAAAAAACCAATATACTTATTGAAACAAAAGTAAAGTGTGATTATCAGGAAACTGGGGTGCAGGGAAAATGGGGAGGAACAGTCATTGCATCTAGGATAAGAGTTTTTAAGAAACAAGAAACCCTAGAGATCCATTGCATACCAACATGCATGCTACTACTACATAAATGTTTAAATGGTTACAATGGTAAATTTTGTTTTTTGAAAGAACAGCACAGGGGCTATGTGCACAGATGTGTGTGGATGCAGAACAGCACAGGGGCTATGTGCAC
>NW_021621002.1:585748-612391 GCF_004785775.1 Grammomys surdaster
GTGCACAGATGTGTGTGGATGCAGAACAGCACAGGGGCTATGTGCACAGGTCTATGTGGATGCTGTTGCACAGGGGACAGTGTTGCAGCAGAGCTAAGAAGGGAGTACCTTTATTATGCTGCAAAATGACGTTAGCACTTATGAAAGTGGGAGTGGGCCGGTCTTCCTAGGGCTGAGGATGTAACTCAGCAGTGGAGTGCTTGCCTAGCATACACGAAGCCCTGTACCCCATCCCCAACATCACAGGGTCACTGGATGGCTCGTACCTGTGATCCCAATATTCAGGAGATGGAGACTGGAGTATCAGAAGTCAAGGTCAGCAAGTTTGAGACCCTGACTCAAAACAGAAAAAACAAACAAACAACAAAAAGGTAGATCCAGCCATGACACTATTCCTGAAGATAAGGAAAACCCATCCAAGTCAACTCATGAATATTTATGCTTCTACACAGAAGCATACATTATTTTCCAACACATTACTTAACATACATAAGCACGTGGCATCCCTATTCTTACAGTGTTAATAATAGGCTGCACCTCTGAATATCGGATTAGGCAAGGTTATAGCAAGAAAGAACATTTGATGGAAAAAATGGCAAGCTGGGGGGCTGGTACATGCTTGAATCCAAGCAGTGGAAAAACTGAGGTGAGAACATTGATACCATCCTGGGCTACCCACATGGTGGCTCACAATGACCTGGTAACTCTAGTTCCAGGAGACCTAATGCTCTCTGCTGACCTCCACGGGCCCCTGCTTGCACGCGGTGCACAAACTCTCAGGCATGTTCACGTACGCATAAAAATTAAAAATAAATGTTTTTTAAAAACTAAAATTAAACTGGGCAGTGGTGGCACACTTTTAATCCCAGCACTTGGGAGGCAGAGGCAGGCAGATTTCTGAGTTTGAGGCCAGCCTGGTCTACAGAGTGAGTTCCAGGACAGCCGGGGCTATACAGAGAAACCCTGTCTCGAAAAACAAAAAACAAACAAACAAAAAAAAAAGACTAAACTTAAATGGCGTATGTCTATACCACACTTTGCTGAAATCATTCTCATTTCAGATCCAGAGACAAAAGAAAAATGGCCAACCGAGAAGACATAGACAATTTACCTCTCAGTTCTATTATACACATCAACTAGGAAAAGAAAGTTAGCTTGCTTTAAATTCTAGTTTAGGATCCTGTGTGGACCATTAAACACTGAAGACAATGTTTTTGAACACTATAAAGACTACCAAGGCTGGTACAGCAGCCCCACCCATTTCAGTGGCTGAGGCAGGAAAATCTCTTGAACCCATGAACTTGAGGCAATCGTGGGCAACACTGGGAGATCACTGTCTCAAAAATAAACAGTCCAAGCATGGTGGCAAATACTTAAAATCCTCATACTTAAGAGGCTGGGGCAGGAGGATGACAAGTTTGAGCCCAGCTGGGATGGTACAGGGAGTCCTCCCAACTCTATCTCAAAACAACACACACACAAAAAGAATATCCAAGACTGCCTCACCTGAGATTCACGTAGCAACTGTGGTCCTGACATAGCATCTCTTAGTGAACTAAAACTCTCCTTGCAGGGTGACTAGCCCTGGAGACATCCCTCTACTGAGAATGGAGCCAGCTGCAGACCAAAAGAGGACAGGCAAAGTCTGACTTCCCTGCCCCCTCTCTCTGCACCATACACTCCCAGAGGTGGCTAGGCCTCCAGGCGAATTGTGCAAAAGTTGTTTCTCCCAAGTGGCCACGTCGACCAGCAGCGAATGGGACCTGGCAGGACAAAGACACCAGTAAATGATCTGGCAAGCTACCTGTCTACTGCCCAGATGGAAAAATGAAGGAAGGTCGAGATGAAGGAAGGGAAGGCCGAAAAAGCAGTCAGGGCATGGGCTGACCTCCAGCGCATTAAAATACTGTGTGGAAACTCTTCAAAGGAGGGTCAAGCTGTCACACTCTGTTAAAGAGTATTACTCTTAGGCAATTGCACCAATTAAAAAAGTTATGTTCCCACAGATAATTCTTAACAAGGGTCTGGTCAGAAAAATAGACCCAAATCAAGCCATTCATAGGAATGCATAGTAACCCGCAATGCCCCACAGAACCAAAGTCCTGCCAATAAATCTTCCCAGGGTGCGGTGCCTTGTCAACCTGCCAGTGGCCTCCAGGGACCTTCATAGGAAGATTACTTTCGCCTAATTCAGAGGCAGCCCCAAGGCTCATACCTCAGCAGCAGTGTCCTAGCACCATCTCCTTTGTCACAGTACACTCACGCTTTAAATACGGCCTGCCTGTGTGAGCATGCCCTGACGAGCCACTAATCATGTCTCCCAGTCCACCCAGGTGCTACCCAGCCCAGTGGCTCTTCTCAGAGGACCAGGCCTACTGAAGCAATGTGCCTGGGTCCCGACTTAAACAGATTTATAACTGAATGCCTAGACAGGAGGCACCTCACCCAAATGCAATCAACCAAATTCTCTCCCAGGAATCTGGACTTGAGATAGAGTCTGGTTAATCATGCGCACAGTACGTTAAGCTGGAATCTCTTGAGAAAACCTCCAATGCAGTCCCTTGGGGATCTGGAAACAGACATCTCAACTCATGTTCCTGGAATTTCTTACAGCATCAGAGATGATTCCAATAAATTCCCTCTGTACTCTGCTCTAGTCAGCTGGAATTGGCTTGTGTTCTCTTCTCAGCCATCATGAAGGCATGGCTTGCCTCTGTCTTTATTGTTATATCCCAACATTAGAAACTTAATTGGATAATTATGCTAAATAATTTTGCAACGAGACTAACCACTAGGATTCCTTACTCCTAATCTATCCACTGAAGACCTCCTGGATACTACTTCTCTACACAAAAACCTCTAATCGCTATCAGGACTTCTACGGAACGGTTCCTCCACACCTGACCAGCTCTAGGGCTCCTGCCTCCTGATCCAACTATCAAGAACTTTTTTTTTCTTTTTCTGTTCCTTGAGCATGATACTGTTCATACCCAAGCTTTACACACACCTCTTCCTCTCTTAAGCACACTCTACATTGAAGAAATAAAATCCTGTCAACGCTCAGGACCTATCTCAAGCATGGGGTTTTCCCCCAGAGGCTTCTCCGGCAGACAGAAAAGCCCTTCTCACTGGAATTGGCAGAGGCATGGATGTCTGCCCCTCACTTGGCAGTCTCTGCATTCCAGCTGACTTACACGAAACACAGAGAGTTTACCACAGAGTCGAGAAGATATTTATTCTCCAGATGGCCAATGTAATCATACCTGTCTGCGCCTGGTGCTTCAGCTCCCATCTCAGCCTCCCTTCATTCCCTCTGTCTCTATAGCTCTCAACAATTTCTAGTTTGCTGTGTAACTTAGAGTATATGTGTTTTCCCAGTAGAAATGTAAGCTTCATAAGGTCAGAGATTCTGCTTTAATCACTACCACATCTCCAGAACCTGGAAGAGTAGGCACTCAATAAGTATCTGTTTAATGAACAAACAAGTGGGTGACTGAACGGAAATGTAGTGCACTGAGCTCCATCAAACCTATAATTCTTTTCGAGAAAAGGTTTTCAAAATCCTATCTTCTAGACAGCTGGATGAGTAGGGAACTTGTCCCAAATGCAAATGCTTCTTGGACCCAAACCCCCAGAGCTAGCAAACCAGAAACTGTGTAACAATCTCTGTAGGGGATTTGGACACATAGTTTGAAAGCTTAGAACAGCACAAGTTGGCCTACCTACCAACACATGCAGTGGGCATCAATCAAATGCCTGCACCTTGGAGGTCTGCAGACAGACCTGAAGGCTGCCAATGAACCAGAGAGAGGACTTTTTGCCAGGATAATGAAAATGGAAACATACTCAACGTTAGCCCCAGAAGGAAATCAGAGCACCCAAAAGTGTTGTTTGCCTTATGCTCACGCCAAGAAATGCGACGGAACTCCTAAGATGAAGCTGTCAAGGCTGGCCACAGCACCGGCAGGTGGAGGCTGCCGTCTGCTTGCCTCACCACAGCAGACACAGGAACACATTCACAAGCCCACAGAGGTTAAACAAAGCCACATCCAAAGCAGTGGCCAAGGGCTGACAGTCCTAGTCATCTTTGTAACTGTGAATGTCCATGTGCAGAAAAGGCCCTTTGTCTTCAAGTGTCTGACAGAAAAAGAAGAAACAGAAAAAGACACAGAAAAAGAAACAAACACAACACAACAACAAACCTGTGGTACAAGGTTCTCTTGCTGTTTATGACTCTACTCAGAGTGCAAGTCCTCGTTTTCTTTTCTTTCTTAACAGTTATTGGGGGTGGGGGCATGCACGTCATCAGGAGAGGCAGCAAGCACCTCTACCCACTGAGCCATCTCATCCGTCTGACAGTTGCCATTTTCTTCTGGCCAAACCGCAAGGCAGCCAAAGCCCAAACTCCTAGATTTTTCCTCTCTACACACACTTTATATACGGCTGGAGACACAATGGCTCAGTGGAAAATTTCATACTGCTCTCTAAGCAAGCAAGGGTCTGGTTCCCAGCACTCCTGTCAGGCAGCACACAACTGCCTGTAACTCGAGCTCTCGGTGGTCCGAAACCTCTGGCCTCTGAGGGAATACTGGACACGCATGTGCTCATATCCATATACAGACACATAATTAAAAATAATAAAAATCTTTTTAAAGTTAAAAAAGAAGAGACTTTCACCCTCATATCCTAACATTCCACAAATTCCAAAGGAATAGAGACCTGAGAGGGAACCAGTGAAAGAGCTCCTCTGTGTCTTGCCCTTCACAGTCCCTTGGCAGCCACTTCTGAAAGAGAAATCTGATCCCTGAGCCCCAGGACTCAAAGTCTTCCTAGACTTTCTACTGTCCATAGACAAGGTCCAAACCTCAATAGCCAGAAAGGGAGCTCTCATCAAAGCTGGCTGGCTCCTGGCTGTTTCCTATAAATATGCATAATTCTATGTCAATTGAAGGTTTTTAAAGTCTATTGAATGTTTTTAAATCTTTCCCTCTAGCTTTTCCCACGTGTCCCTGCCCCACTCTCTGAGACCACACCAACCAGGCCTCGCTTTGGCAACACCATGCACCCCCCTCCACACCGTCCTACCAGCCTTACCCCCTCCCCCACCAAACTGCTCTCCTCAGCCCCTCCCTAGTACATTTTGCTCTTCCTTAGATCTTATCCCTGCAATCTAGAAACTCTATCCTGACCACCCACCTCTTGCACACACATAACATATAGTTAAGCCTTCTGTGTGAGTCCATTGCGTCTTGCTTTTCTTCCACCATTTTTATGGCAGACTACAGAACACAGATTATGGTCATAAACTGCCTGCATTACGATTCCCACACGACCACCTCAATTCTCAGGTGTCTTGGGCAAGTCATTTGGATATTCTCAGCCTTATTTCCTTAATCTGTAATGAGGTGTCTTCCTTGCTGTCTTCTGAGGGTAGATGATTCTTCTGAGATGAAAATAATTTTACCTTGTGATGGCACAGGGTAAAACAAGGTATGGCCTCCTGTGAGAAAGAGCAGGCTCTGCTATTCTTGTGCCTGTCTTGACATTTTGTAATTACTTGCCTGTGCTAAATGACAGTCTCAGAGAGAAACGTGTAAGACTAGAACTCTTAAGGACAGACAGTGCATAAATGCTATGGTTGTACCAAGGTGCTCTTCCCACTGTCCTATTAGTCATCCCTAGAGAGTAGAACTTGTTCTAATGGGAATATGGGAATTCTTAGTTACCGTCAGTTCAAGCAAAAAAAAAAAAAAAATCACTTTATAATGAAAGAAAAAATCAAAGCTATACAAATAACCAAAGAGCACATGGACAGATGCTCAACCTCTTTACAGATATAAAGATCAAAGCCTTGATGAGGGGTCAGAGTATTACTATGTAGTTCTGGCTATCCTGAAACACATTATGTATACCAGGCTAGCCTCAAACTCACAGAGACCTGCCTGCCTCTGTCTCTCAAATGCTGCAACTAAAGGTGTGTACCACCGCATCCAGAAAATATAATTTTTCAAAAGATAACTAAAATATTAAAAAAGAACACGATGAACTAGGAACAGTGACGGAGGGAATGACAAGTGAGTGAATTATAGAAAACAACTGATAGATACTTTTGAGATTCTGGGCTTCAAAAAGTCTCATTTGATTCAACAATTCCAATCCTGGGTATTTATCCAAAAGAAATGAAACGTATTTTCAAAAAAAAAAAAACCTTATTATCATATGATCTATATTTTCAGGGTTGTTTTTTACATATTATTTTTATGGGGGGGGTGCCATGACATGTATGTGGAGATTAGAGTACAATTTGTGGGAGTCATTTTTCTCCTTTAACTATGAGAGTCCCAGAGACTGACTTTAAGTCATCAAGCTTGTCAGCGAGTGCCTTTACCACTGAGCCATCTCCTGAGCCCTATACATTCTAGGAGAACTACACACCAGGAGAATACCTCAATTAAGCTGGGTTGGTATAAAAACTACAATTGAAACAGCGCTATGACAAGGTCTGGCGATATAACTCAGCAAGAGAGCCTGACTAGAATGTACAGTCCTGGGTTCAATCTCCCTGTGTGTCCCAAAAAATAATTAACACTAAGGATGACCATATCTAAGAATTTTTTTGTGCTACATAGTACCGACAAGCTAAAATTCTTTTACATACTCACTACCTGTAATTTCAAAAAAGTGTGGCTGCTTGAATTTGGACACAAGCCCATTCAGGCACATAGCAAAGGCTCAACAGTTCCCTGTCTAATGGAGTGGTCCACCAGGAGGGCACGGCCCAGGTTAGTAACGGCAGTCTCGAGAAAGGGGCAAGGCTGAAGTGAGCTGAAGACTTAAAGACAAGTGATGTGGGCAAGCCCATAGGGCTGCTCCAGGCCACCTCTCCCGCAGTCTTTGTAAAGTCGGAAGGGGAGGGCACAGGAGTTACACACAGGCACAGCATTTGAATTCCCATAGCCTGAATCCAATGTTTGCACAGGTCTCACTGGTCTTCTTTGGTTACTTCGTTGGTGTTAAAAAAAAAAAAATCCACAAGGTTCTTCTTGTAACTCCCCAAAGATTTAAATGAGTTCATGCATATTTATATATATACAAAACAGAACGGTGCCTAACATCTCAACAGTTCAGTACAGTGGCTGCGATTATGGGACACCTACCTCCTCTTTCTCCCAGTTGTCAATACTAAGGCTGGGTTGACTAGACAATCCAAGGATGAAACCCAGGGACCAGTCAAGAGGGACCATCAAGGAGGAGGGTAGGCATCACCCACTCTTGGAGGTCTCGCTGAGTGGCCATTTTACAAGTCTGAAAAACATGTGCCGCTGTGCGGGGCAGAGAGGAAAGGAGGAATTGTCCTGGCCACAATCTCAAGGTTCCACCTCCCGCGGTGGTCGGGGACAGAAGGCTCAGCCCATCTCGAGAGGCATGGGGAGGGCGGCGGAAGGGGTGGGGGAGGGCTGGTGGAGGTCCTTGGGGAGTGTGGGGGCACGGGGTACCTGGAGTCGAACTTCTGGCCGTCGAGGAATGTCCCCACGTAGTGGTAGCGCACGAAGTCGCCGCTGCGCACGGTGCGCGGACACTCATCAGGCACGAAGTTCCGCTGGATCTGAAGTTCCGAGCTCACAGCCAGGCCCAACACGGGGGCCGCCTGCCCGGTCACCCAGAGCAGCAGCAGGAGCAGCGACCGGCGCCGCCAGCCCCGGGCCCCAAATGCCATCGCGCGGCCTGCACAGGGGAGGCGAGGGGCAAGGCTGGGCGCGCCGCGGCGGTGCAAACGTGGAACGGTCTCCCGGCTGGCCCCGAGCTGCAGCGCCCGCCCCTAGCCACCCGCGTCCGCCCCCTGCCGGGCCGAGGGGAGGAGCCGCGCCCAAACCGAGGGGCGTCGACCGGCCGAGACCGGGAGCTTGGGAATTCCTCTGCCCTCCCCGCCTCTAGAAATCCGGAGAAGACTGCTCCGATTGCCAGGCCCCGCGCCTGAGCACTGCGGGTCCCAAGAGACGATATGGAGACTCCTACGTGGCAGCGGATCCAGTTTCCCTTTGCTGCTCTGGGAAAGGAAGGAAACTTAAAAGAGTCTTTTTTAAAAAACTTAGTTACTGGGGATGTACACTACAAACAACCCGGAACCATCCCTCAGGATGTTTTTGAGTGAGTTGCTGTGAACTAAAGTTGTCAGTGAATGTAAGTTCCTGAGCATGTGACAGCTTGGCCAGAGCTCCAGATCCCACAAGCGACCACTCCTAGTTAAATGCATCCTCGATTTATCAAAACTTTGGAATATTAAAAGTAAATCGCCAGAGCTTTCTCAATTCGTTTTGGAAAGCTACCAAATAATCCAGATACCGAAACCTAGTAAAGACACCAACAAATGAGAAAAATAGGCAATGGGCACCAAAAAAGGGGGGGGGGGGGTAATTTCTTTAAATAGCAGCTAAATAAAACGTAAGCACATGGAATACAACGGCTACCTGAGTGAGCTGAGTTAATAAAGTTTCAAAGGCAACTGCAAAGTGAAAATAAAACAGGATACTTAAAAAATTAGTATAGAGCTTATTACTAGAATCCATCGATCTAATAAGAAGCTACAGATGGGGATGGCCCTCAAAAAAAAAAATGTTAGTTACCAGTTTTCGTAGTGAAAAAATAAAAATAAAAAACAAAAACAAAAAAAACAACTTGGTGTGTCCTAAGTTACAGAACAAAAGATTAAAGGATAAAGGAAAAAAGAAATCCATACTAACTTAGCTTCAAGTTAAATCAACAAAGAAAAAGAAAAGAAAAGTCGCTCCACATTGCTTCCCTGGACCCTGAAGATCAAGACCACAATCTACTTTTAGAATTAAGCAACCTGAGACTCAATCGAAACCTTTCTTTACTCTGAGCAAGGGCTCTTAGCTGCTGGGCCAGCTTTCCGGGGCTCCCTAACTCCTAGGCCCACCTTTCCAGGGCTTCCTTCCAGCTTTTTCCCAATAGTTTCATGGCTTATATTTAAGTCTTCGATCCATTTTAAGTTGACCTTTGTGTACAGCAAGAGATGTGTTTCTAGTTTATCCAGCATGGAAGCGTATTCAGTTCTCCAGCACTATTTGTAGAAGAGAAGGTCCTTTATCCAGTGGGTGTTCTTGCTGCCTGGTGGGAAAATCAGATGGCTGTGTATACCTGTGGACGCTGGGGATTGAACTCTTGTCTTACAAATGCTTGGTAATGGATCCTAAGCAAAAGAAAGCCTTCTCAGAGTCTCAAGTAGGTAGGAGGACCTGGGTTTAATACCCAGTACCCATGTGGCAGCTCACAGCTGTCTGTAACTCCAGTTCCAGAGGATCTGAGGCCCTTTTCTGGCCTCTGTG
This sequence comes from Grammomys surdaster, assembly GCF_004785775.1. Taxonomy (NCBI): domain Eukaryota; kingdom Metazoa; phylum Chordata; class Mammalia; order Rodentia; family Muridae; genus Grammomys; species Grammomys surdaster. The sequence continues at coordinate 595,096 of NW_021621002.1, forward strand.
GGCATTGCAGATCTGGTACAGAGATACACAGGCAGGCAAAGCACCCATACACCTGAAGTAAATATAAATAAGGATTATTTTTTAAAAAGAAACCATAAAGAGACACCTCAGGACATTGCCCTAAACGATGGTTTTTTTTATAAGATTCCAAAAGTATAGCAAACAAAAGTAAAAGATACACAGGATTATATTAAATCTAGAGTTGGCATTAAAAAAAAAAAAATCGTGGTCAAGCAAAGGAAACAACAAAGGTCCCAGCCTCCAGGTGAGAGGATGTACTTGTATCCTGTGCAATCCACAAGGGATTCATTTTTAAAATATAAGAATCTTGATTTGTCACCTCCCCCAAAATCAACACTAAATATTCCAATTAAAAAATAGTCAAGGGTCCCAGGAAGTAGTTAAGTCCATTACAACGTCAATCTGCCTTATATGTGTGCCAGGTCCTGGATCCAAACCCCAGCTCACAATAAAATAAGTAAATGCATAAATAAATGAGTAAACAAATAGATATTTCTCAAACGGATAAATGAATGTATGCCTGTGTGTGTATATATTTTTCAAGGTTTTTAATTTATGTTCAATGACACTAATCAAAGAAATACAAATCAAAAGCATAATGAAGAGGCTGAAGACAAGGCACAGTGGTTAAGAGCACTTGCTGCGCTTCCAGAGGACTCTGGTTCAGTTCCAACTACCTACATGGTAGCTCACAACAATCTGTAACTCTCGTTCCAGAAGATCTGATACCTTCTTATGGCCTCTGCAGGCACTGTGTGCACGTATGGTGCACAGACATATATGCAGACCAAACGATCCTACACATAATTGTTTTAAATATATAAAAATTTTTAAAACTTAGTAAGGCGTCACTTCAACTCAGAATGGCTGTCGTCAAAAAGACAAAAGCATGCTGTGAGGATGTGGAGAGAGAAGCTTCTCATATTCTTATTAAAACTATAAATTATCATTGCTATTTTGGGAAATAGAAGGTTGCTCAAAATCTAGGAGTAGAGCCACCAGCTGAGGTGAGCCTGGTGGCACAAAACAATAATCAAGCTACTTGGAAGCCTGAAGCAGTAAGATTGAGAGTTCAGGGCCTGCTTGTGCTACAGAACAACTTCAAGTCAAGGAACCTAGCAAGATGCTGTCTCATAACAGAGACTGAGAAAGAGGCTGTGAATATGGCTCAGTGGCACGGCACTTGATCCAATATCCAGGACTACAGAAAGAAAAACAGGAAATGCTGTGACTATCGTGTGATCCAGTTATTCCATACTAAGTATATACCCCCAAGGAACTGAAATCCCAACCTCAATGAGAGACCTGCACTAGCAAGTTTATGGCAACATGCTTTGGAAGGATGAAATGACATCCCTTGCAGAAACAAGGATGGGTCTTGGAAGCATTATATTAAGAAAAGCAAGTCAGTCAGAGAAGAATAGATATCACATGTACTAACATGTAGTAATTGAAGAGTTCCTCTCCAAGTAGAATATATAGGAGATGGATACATATATCAGAGCATGCCTAACCTGCCCAAGGCTTTGGATCCAATGCCCAGCAGGAAGAGAAGGGACAGGAGAAGAAAAAGAGGATGAAGGAGGAGGAGGAAGAAGAGGAAGAAGAAGAGGAGGAGAGAAAGTCACCAGAACACGGGAAGGGTATGGAAGAGGGGAGGATTGGAAAAGGGATATTCAATGGAGAAGTTAGAGAGAAGCTGTGACAGGCGAGGAATCTCAACAAAGCACTCTGACAGCCGGAAAGATCTCACACCACACAACACCTTTACTTTTGAGCTCTGGGGGATATATACAGTTTTTGGGGGGAGAGCAGGTAGCTCCTATTGGTTTGGTTTGAGAGCTTGAGAATGCCTTATTTGCATGGAGGTGTTATTCCCACGTGATCAAGGCCATGGTCCTCTCCGTGGGAGGGGCTGTGGGGAGCGGAAGCTAAGAGAGCCATATGGCTTTGGGAAAGTTCGAAGCAGCCTCCCATCCTACTGGCCTTCTTCAGACCAAGGTTCCCGGGACTTCAGATCTTTTTACCAAGCTTTCTGGCTTTTTTTCATAGCCCACTGCCCCACAAATACTGACTTCCAGGTGCTAGGATGAGGGTCTTAAAACCACACCCACAGAGACATACCTACTCCACGAGGGCAACACCTTTTAATCGTGCCACTCCCTGGGCTGAGCATATACAAAAGTCTATCACAAAGTCTATTACTGACCATCAAAAAGTCTATTAGCTGTGCAGAAGAGAATAGGATGGGACTTCCTATCCCAGTCAGGGGGTCCCAGAGAGATGAGAGAGAAGGACCACAGGGAGAAACAAGTATGGATATGTCATGGTGGAAGGACTAGGAAGAGTTACCATGAGAACACACATAAAACAGAGTGAGCCAGGGCAAGATTCGGATTGAAGATAAAGGGTCATGTGCCTGGGAAAAAGGCAGCCTTAGAGGGTGAGAATAACTCAGAACCTTCCCAGCCTAGGCTTGCATCTTATTAATAAAAGCACCAGGTCTTGCTCTTGGACATTTACCCAAAAGATGACCCACCATACCACAGGGACAAGATTATGCTGGTTTAATAAGTTAGTGGTTATAGAATCTCCTTCAATAGTCATGATTTCCCCAGCACTGAGTAATTAGCTAGGTTTCTTAGTTAGGGTTCCTATTGCTGTAAAGAGGTACCATAACCACCGGAACTCCTATAAAGAAAATATTTAATTGGAGCTGGCTTACAATTCAGAGGTTTAGTTCATTATCATCATGGCAGGATGCATTGTGGCATACAGGCAGACCGGAGAAGTAGCTGAGAGTTCTACATCTGGATCAGCAGGCAGTAGGAAGAAGAGAGTGATAATGGACCTGGCTTGAGTTTCTGAAACCTCAAAGCCCACCCCCCCCAGTGACATACTTCCTCCAACAAGGCCACACCTCTTAATAGTGCCACTCCCTATGGATCAGTGGATGATATTTTTATTTAAACCATCAGATTTCACTTCCTGGCCCCCATAGACTTGTAGCTATATTATAGGACAACTTCAAAAGTTCCATATTCTATCACAGTATCAGCACTGTTTAAAACTCCCGAGTTCAAAATCTCTTCTGAGACTCATGATATCTCTTAACAGTAGTCCCCTATAAAATCAAAATGAAAAAGCAGATTACATACTTCCAACATATAATGGCACAGGATATGCATATCCAAAAGGGAGAAAAGAGAACATAATGAGGAACTACTGGACCAAAGAAAGGCTGTAAACCAGCAGGGCCCACTCCAAACTCTGCATCTCTATGTCTGATGTCAAATCTCTTCAGATCTCCAACTCCTTTCAGCTTTGCTGATTACAAAACACTTCTCTGTCTTAGGCTGCTTCCACTTCCTGTTAGCATCTCTCCTTGACAGATATCCCAAGGCTATGACATCTCCAACATTTTGAGGTCTCCAAGCAATCAAAGCTTCACCTTCACAGCTTCACATAATGTTTCCTGTAGATCTTCGTGCAAAGACAACACTGACACATGCCTGGTCTCAGCAGCTTTCCTTAGCCATGGAGAGAGATTCTGTAACCCCATTCTTTGAGAGTCTACACCGCCTTTCTTTTATCCTTGGCTCTAAAGCCAGAACCACATTGCCAAAGCTGCCAAGTTCTGCTGCTTGCTGGGGTAGAACATAGTCCCCTTGTTCAATTACATCTTCACCAGCTTTCTGGTTTTGATGCTATCCTTCGCTCCCTAAGCTTGGCTATTCTGAAGGTCATTCTGTAGGCTAGGTTGGCATTGAATTCAGGGATCCACCAGCCTCTGCCTTCTGAATGCTGAGATTAAAGGTAACCATCACCATGCCAGGCCCTAAGCTTTTCTTCATTTTTATTTTTATTTAATTCTTTTTTCACAAATTGGAAGCTTAGCTGGGTGGTAGAATTTCTTTATTCCATTCAGTATCGGATTTTTCTTTAATATCTTTACACTTCCTGGCGCCCCTTTTCTCCTCAAACGATACATTTTGTATTTTTTTCTTGCTCAGCTGGCTTCTTTCCATTATAAATCAGCATAAACATGGCCATTAATAAACACACAACAAGGGCTGGAGAGAAGGCCCAGCGGTTAAGAGCACTGACTGCTCTTCCAGAGGTCCTGAGTTCAATTCCCAGCAACCATATGGCGGCTCATAACCATCTTTAAAAGGATCGAATGCCCTCTTCTGGTGTAGCTGAAGAGAGCTACATGTACTCACATACATAAAATAAATAAATACAATGATATTTTTAAAAATAAAATAAATACACAACACAGTTAATACTAGGCTGTCTAGAAATTTCCTCTGCCAAAGCTGTTAATCTGTAGCTCTTCAAGTTATCACCAGGCAGATTTTTTGGACAGAGGCAGAAAGCAGCTACATTCTTTGTCAAGATATCTCAAGAATGGTCTCTAGGCCATATATTCTTCTCCTCTGAAGCCTCTTGAGCCAGGCCCCCACAGTTCAAATCATTCTCAGCACCATCATCTTCCATGTCTACATTTTGGCTAATTAAGGTCCACTTAAAGCATTCAGCTGCTTTTCTAATCCAATGTCCCAAATTTTGCATTTCTCCAAACAAAAGTATACCCCAGCCTATCACAGCACTACTCCAGTCCCTGATACCAACTTCTGTCTTAGTTAGGGTTTCTATTGCTGTGAAGATACCATGACAATAGCAACTCTTATTAAAAAAAAAAAAGTATTCAATTGGAGATGGCTTACATTCAGATATTAGTCCATTATTGTCATGGTGGGAAGCATGGCAGCATGCAGGCAGCTGGAGAGGTAGCTGATAGTTCTATATCTGGATCCACAGGCAATAGGAAGAAGACTGACACAGGGCCTAGCTTGAGCATCTGAAACCTCAAAGCCTATCCCTCAGCAACACACTTTGTCCAATGAGGCCACACCTCCTAATAGTGCCACTCCCTGTGGGCCTATGAGAGTCATTTTTATTTAAACCACCACAGCCTCTAATGCACCTGTAGAGTTATTGTGTCACAGAGGTAACTGATGTGGTTCATAGGCATCATTGCTGAGTGAGACAGTTGGTTGCCTCCCTTCTTTGGAAGTTTACATTGTGCCTTCTGGTACCATGAATACTAGTCTCAGGGAATGGCATTCAGGTCAGGTCTAGCTTCGCCCTGTCTCTCTGAAGTATGTGATGTCTTTAGCAAAAGGGACTTGCCTTCGACTTACACAGGGTAACCAAGGGCAACAGCAATAGGTTGTATATTTTTTGAGTCATTTTGTAGGGACTAGAATTATTAAAACCTATGAAAATTATTTTCCAGCCAGGCAGTGGTGGTGCACACCTTTAATCCCAGCACTTCGGAGGCAGAGGCAGGCAGATTTCTGAGCTCGAGGACAGCCTGGTCTACAGAATGAGTTCCAGGACAGCCAAGGCTACACAGAGAAACCCTGTCTCAAAAAACCAAAAAGAAGAAAAAGAAGAAGAAGAAGGAGGAGGAGGAGGAGGAGGAGGAGGAGGAGGAGGAGGAGGAGGAGGAGGAGGAGAAGGAGAAGGAGAAGAAGAAGAGAAAAAAAAGAAAATAAAATTGTTTTCTTCTTTCCTTCTTTCTTTTTCTATTTTTTCAAGACAGTTCTTCTTGGTATAGCCCCTACTGTCTTAGAACTTGCTTTGTAGATCAGGCTGACCTCAAATTTACAGAGATCTGCCTGCTCTGCCTCCTAGGTACTGGAATTAAAGACATGTATCACCACTACCAAGCAAGATTTTTTTTAATTAAATGATTTGAAGTGGAAAGATGTATCTTTTTTTTTTTTTCTTGGTTTTTCGAGACCACGTGGTTTCTCTGTGTAGCCCTGGCTGTCCTGGAACTCACTCTATAGACCAGGCTGGCCTCGAACTCAGAAATCCGCCTACCTCTGCCTCCCAAGTGCTGGGACTAAAGGCGTGAGCCACCACTGACCAGCTGGAAAGATATATTTTTACTCCAGATCTTTTGAGGTAGAAAGTCCATCCCTAACCTGGAACACACCTTCTGCTGGAAGCCCATATAAAGGACACAGAAGAAGGAAGCTTTGGTCTTTCCTGCTTGCCTTCCCTTTGCCAGCAAGTCCATTTCTCCACTGACAATAGAGCCAACCTCAGGATTCCAGCACTGAAGAGCAGCTGAGTCATCCAGCCCCATGGACTGAACAACTACTGTGTTTTTGGACCTTCTGTTGGTAGACAGACAACACAGACTACAGTCATTCTAATAAGCCCCTTCTATATGGAGAGATCCATTCTCTAAGTTCTGTTCCTTTAGAGAACCCTGACTAATACATCCTTAGATAGCCCTGACCAACAATTCAAAAGAAAGTGGGGGGAGATTCTCATGCCTAGTATTTGGGGTATTGTTAGATGGTCTTTGGTTCTTGGAGGGAGCACTATCAACCCAGATAAGAAACGTTCATTACAACCATATATGAATATTTATTCACTGAATTAGATGCATTGTAGTTCTTTAAGGTAAGTAGTTAACGGTATACTTCCTTGTGGCTTTTTCAGACTTCTTTATTATTGTTTTACCTACCTCTTTTTTTCTATATTTCCTTCCCTCCCCCTTCCCTAAGGAATCCCACTTCCCCCTTTCGCCTATCAGATCATTTGTATTTTACCATCCCGCTTTACCTTCTTCCCAGATTCTCCTGTATTTACCTCCCTCCCTCTCCCCAGCAAGCTTAGACTGATCAGATTATTTGTACCCTGCTAATTCCCTCTCTACTGCTCCTCGTCCCCCACCCCCAATCATGGCGACAACCTCATTTTACTTTCCTAATTTTAATAGTTAACTACAGGCTATGATTTGGACATCTGAAGATTTGGAGCTAGGAGCCTCTCTAGTAAGGGGAAACATCCTCACCAAGTTTTGATCTGTATCAGTAGTGTGCACTGTGCTGGTAACATAAAGAAAAGATGGCAGAAGCTGCACAAGAGCCACCCCGGTGGCAAAGGAAACAAAACCGGTAGAAGCGGCAGCTGTAACAATGCCACAGTGTTAACAAGAAAGCAGCAGAATAGCTCCAGAAACTGGCAGATGCAATATTCTGAAAACATCTCTCACATTCTAAGAGACTGAAATTCTGGTTGGACTTCACGGACAAATTAATCATCCACCTAGAAGTTACTTAAGACTTAACACTGCTAACCTACTGGGTCCCCAGTCTGTTTGAGAGCAATGTAACAACCTGCGGGGATGATTAGCTCACACGTGGTGTCACTGGTGTGGGTTCCTGTTGGGTGGTTGTAGTTTCCTCGGGTCTGCCACCCCAGTTGGCTGGGACCCAGACTCTGGGCAGCAGAAGCACATGTGGGGTTTTTGACTGAGTTCCCTCCACTCGGAGCTGGGCAGACCCTGCAGGGGCTCATGCCGGGGTGTCAGAGAATCTCAGTCTGAAGCTCTGCGGGGGTACAGGGCTCTTGAGTGGAGGTCTCTGGGCCAACGGCTGACCCAGGAGCTGGTGGTCTGTCCTTGGGCTCCCAGACACTGCAGCCAAGAGAGGCAAGAGGGAAAGCTCTGGTGACACCCCACGGGGTGAGACTCTTTGTTCGTCACTAACTTGGCAGGGTCAGCTAGCTTGGTTGAGTTGGCAGTCCCGGTGGCTGGAAGGAAAAGAAGTCCTTGACGGAGATTAGACAGCTAGGCGGCAATGGAGGTGGCTCGGCTCATTAAAGGACCTTCTCCGTGGTTCCCCACAGCGGGCCCCAAAGACACGAGAAAGTCCATGGTTTTTAAAACTTTAATGTCATGGCGAAAAGTAGATGGATCTAGCTGTACCCCCACTTAGGTCAGGGCGGACCTGACTTAAATAGGGCTGATGGAAAGCTATCATGTTAGAAAGTGCCATTTACTTTTGTCTGCTATTGCCAAGCAGTGCTTTCTAGTATACTAAATACAGGACAGCTGTGAACAAAGCTGCTTGCCAGTGGTCAGCCAGAGCAATAAGCATTCAACCTGAGTTTCTAGAGCTCTATGTCTTTAGATTCTAAGGCATAGAACAATCACCCCCTGACCCTTAAAGTTTGGAGCTATGAGTCTCTGGGTCTGCCAGTCAAGCATTTAAGTCTTCCACACTCAAGGGCCCTGGGTTGCCAGCTTTGGAAGAGCCCATTGTCCAATCATAAATCTTATCTGGTATGTATAAGGATCCCAGCAAACTCACCAGTAACAACACTGAAAAAGACATAAGTGGAAACATACCCTGTGCTCATGGGTTGAGAAATCTTAATATTGTTAAGATTTTAATACTGTGTGGTGGTTTTTCTTTTTTCTATCAAAATCAGCTTGCATGGCAAGGGTCAGTATTCCATAAACCTCTGCCACCATTAATCTCCATCTCCTGGGTAAAACTTGCTTACACAAAGACCCTGCTGCATTCCTGAAACTTGTGGCCTGGAAGACCTGCCCTGTCCCACTCTTCCATTATTTTCTTTGCACAGATTCTATTAAAATGTGTTAGCCATGAAAGATTGTGAGATCACACCCCAGCCAATGGGGAAAGAGACACAGACATTCCCTGATTTAAGATAAAAGCCACGTGCATGTCCTGCCCCAGCAGGCGTGTTATCCAGGTTGGGTTTTAGTTGCATCCATTTTGAAAAAAAAAAAAAAATCATCTTGTTGTCCTAGCTTGCTTCCTATTTCTATGATTAAACAATGGTCAAAAGCAGCTTTTAGAGGAATGGGTTTACTTCAGCCTTTGGGTGTAGATTATCCTTGAAGGTAAGCCAAGGAACGGACTTAAATGGGAGCTTAAACAAATGCTTCCTGTCTTGCTTTGCATTGCTTCCTAGGCCTGTTTGCTTATACAATTCAAGACCTGCCCAAGGGTAGTGTTACCACCCACAGTGAGATGGAGCCTCTAAGGTAATCATTAATGAAGAAAATGCCCTACAGAGTTGCAAACAGGCAATCTGAGAAAGGCATTTCCTCAGATGAGGTTCCTCTTCCCAGATAATTCTAGATAATTTGTATCAAACTGACAAAACCGCAAAAAAAAAAAAAAAAAAAAAAAAAAAAAAAACCAGCCAGGACAATTCATTCCTTGTGAATCTGACACACAGGGATACAATTATTAAACTGTAACCTCCCCAGTCTTGTTTATTCCCAATATGTCATAATAATACTGATGTTACAATTAGGGCCTGGGCAGCTCCACTTCTCCAGCTCTGTCATCACAGCAAAACAATTTGTTTCATAGTCTCTACAGCTGGCACTTACCCTGGCAGTCATCCCATAGTCCTGGCATTTCCGTATGTTGGGGTCTCTACTGCAACTGAGGCTACATCTTCATCAATGGCCTTTCCTAGACTCTCACAGTACAAAGCCTTAGCCATGTCCCATGATTCCTTTCATACATTCAGAAACAACATGGGAGACATATATTTCCAAGTTTGACTACTACCATGAGACACAACCTTGGCCAGCTCTGAACCACAGTTTCTGTGTGTTGACCCTGAGGGAGTACTCCCAGAAGACTTCATATTAATGATGCCAGTCTCTTTAATCACAACTAATTTCTCTGCACATTCCATGAATGGACCCCATTCAAGAACTGTACTTTTTACACTGTTGAATTTTGATTTGCTTTAATTTGACTGTGACTGTGCCTTGGTTGTTCTTGGAGCAATGAAGAATTTAACTCCAGGTTCTGCAAGAACACATCTGGAGACTTTTTATGCATGGCCATGTTGGGCCTGCTAATCTTGGGGGATGGGAAGTACTGAATGATGGAGACAGATGCTGAAAGTCACCCATAAACGTCAGGACTTCTAGCTTCTATTCTTTGTTTTCAAAACCAAGAAAACACTAGTCGGACTGTGTTCCCATATCTTTCTTGAGATCTGAAGCCTTCATCTTGCTTGACTTCCAAATGATCTCTTCTGCAAGACCTCCCACCTCACCCAATCCATCTCTGCAGGCCTCATCCATACTGCTTTCCTTTCCAGCCACCTCCAAGTCTGTGTGTGACTCATACTCCTCCTAGGAGTCTCCCTTCCCCTTCACTCTACTCTCTTTTCTCTTTCTTTTTCTTCCTTTTCACAGCCAGCCCTTCACCAATTGGCTGTTCCACCTTTTCTTGGATCTCATTTTCTCTTTTGTAGGGGCCTTTGGGCTGCCTCCTATGGGAAAGTGCTCCATAGCTTCAATTTTGTTGTTGGTGGTGGTGATATTGCTTGTTTTTTGAGATAAGGCCTCTCTATATAGCTCTGGCTGTCCTAGAACTCACTATGTAGACTCATCTAGCCTCATATTTAGAGAGAACAGCATCTATCTTCCAAGGGCTGGTATTAAAGGCATACACCACACCCCTGGCCCATAGGTTCACTTTTGAATTAAAGAATTGATTTTTAGATAACAGTGCTGCAGAATGGATGTTCTTGCATGACTTGGAATGAGACCCACAGTTCATTTTGGAATAGTCATCGGTTGTTCTACATGACCCAGATATAAAGCCTATTACTGTGATGGTTTATACCGATTGTCAATTTCACAGGGCTAGAATCACCTAGAAAAGGAACCTCTGGGGCATGTCTTAGGGGATTGTCTAGAGTAGGTTAACTGAGATGGGAGACTTGCCCACTGTGGGTTGCATCTCTCCCTAGGTTGGAATCCCAGGCTGTTTAAAAATGAGCTCAGCACGAACATTCATCACTTCTTCTTGACTGTGGAGGAATAATACCAGCTCCACCATGATGGGCCCTGAACTATGAGCCAATAGTTGCTTTTGTCAGGTAATTTTATCATAACAAAATGAAGGGAACTAAGACCTATACCGCAGAATTCCATTGCAATGTGTCACATTTCCATTTCTATGACAGAACACCATGACCAAGAAGTGTTTAATTGGGTTTATGATTTCAAAGGGTTAAAGTTCAGCTTGGCAGAACAAAAGCATGGTAGCAGAAACAGCTGAGAGCTCACATCTTGGTGTGCTAGTAAGAGATGGGAAGCACATTGGGAGTGACGGGAGGCCTTTGAAACCTAAAGCCCTCCCTCAGTGACATACCTTGTATTTGTCTGGGTTTTGTAGTGTAACAGAAGGTATAGAATGAATCTTTTTCTGCAAATATATAGAAAGAGATTTATTAGAATGACTTACAGGCTATTCTACAATGACTGGCTATGAATGGAGAGTTCAAGAATCCAATAGTTGCTCAGTCCATGAGGCTGGATGTGTCAGATGGTCTTCAGGGCTAGAATCCCAAAGAAGTAAGCTCTAATGGACTTCCTAGCAAGGGGACAGCAAGCAGGCAAAGAACCAAAACTTCTATTTCTGTGTATTTATATAAGTTTCTAACAGAAGGTGTGGCCCAGATTAAAGCCCACCTCAAGATCCAGAGTAAAGGTGTGTCTTTTTCAAGCCCACAAAGATCCTAATTAAAGATGTGTCTTCATAACTCAAAGGTCTGGATTTTAATTAAACAAAATTCACTTGGAGGTGTGCCCTCCATTTTTAGATACTTCTTAATTCCAGATATAGTCAAGTTGACAAGCAACAATAGCTAGCACACACTTCCTCCAACAAGACCACACCTCTAATAATTCCCAAAGAATTCTACCAACTCAGGACCAAGTATTCAAATGTATGAACCTATTTGGGCTATTCTTATTCTAACAACCACATTGGAATGTGGTCTCCATGAGCGCCTGGCTGTATCATATTGCACATTTAGTCCACCTTCAAAAATCCCCATGGTCTTTCAGTCTAAACACAGTTTAAAAGTCTAAAGTTCAAAAATCTCCTCTCAGTCTCAGACAAATCTCTTAATTGTAATTCTCTGTAAGATCAAAAACAAAATTATATTCTTCCAACATACAATGGCGCAGAATAAACATTACCATTTGTGGTAAGCATAATTTAAAAATGCCTTTTAGACATAGAGAAGTAGCATACTCATGAACCCCAATACATCCAAGGCTGCCCCTGATAACAAGAACCCAGCAGTATCATTTACTCAAGATAACGAGCCATGCGATGACCTAGGCAGAGAACAAGGCCCACTTGACAGTGTATAAGTGAAGATCAAGAACAATCCATTGCTCTGCACCTCTTCAGGACAGCTGGCGACATCAGAGAGATGCCACCTTGATCTGCTAGGTAGCATGCTCTGAGATCCTGACCCTCTATCCATAGTCTACCATTAGATACTGGACCCAATCCTCACCTAAGATCCATCATACAGGTTAGCAGCATTGGGGAGATAGGCGTAGGACCATAGTTAGGGATTTGGAATGTGACCCTTGTGTGATGACCCTCAGGATAATCAAATATAACTTTTGTTATACCAACTATGTGCACCTACCTTCCTGCTGGAGATAACCATTTCAAAAAGGATGAATTAGAGAATAGTAAGGAAATACTGAACCAAAGCAAGACCAGAACCCAGCAAGGCAAACTCCAAATCCTGTCACTCCATGTCTTATGACAAAGGGTGTAGATGGCTTCTACCTTCCAGCTTTGCTGCCTGCAGCACACTTTTCTTCCTTGGGCTGGTTCCACTCCCTGTGTGCAGCTCTCCCTTTCAGATATTCCATGGATCCAACACCTTTAACATCTTGGCATCTCCATGGCCACCCAGGCTTCATTTTCACAACTTCACACAATGGTCTCTTAAACCTTTTGTGCAAGAACTCTCCTGACAACACGCCTGGCCCCAATGGTTCTTCTTAATTATGGAGGGAGATACTACAACCCCTTAAATTATGTATCCTCCATGACTCTAAACCAGAACCACTTGGCAGAACAACACTGCCGAGTGTGGCTGCCTGCTTGATATGTAGCCGGGCCCCATTGAGTCACCCTTGTGGCTGCTTTCATTTGTTGCTGCTTTCAAGGGACAGAACATTCCTTAGGCTTTTGCTTTTCCTAAGCTAGAAGCTTAGCTGGGTGAAGTCTTGCTCTTTTTATCCTAAAGCAGATCAGGTGTTGCCTGATCTTCATATCTCTTTTGGTACAACCTGTGGCTCCAACATTTTATTCCCTGATGCTCTTTTCCTCTTTACACTGTACGTTTTATATTAATTTTATCCTGCTTGCTCATTTTTCATTAGAGATATGCATAATAGCGATCTCTGATAAGCGTGTGACAGATTCAATATTAGGCTGTCTTGTAATCTTCTCCACCAAAGAATTAGTCAATTACTTTTACGGTTAACTGCAAGCACCTTCTTAGAAAAAAAAAGGGCAAAAAGCAGCCACATTCTTCAGCAAAATTAAAGAGGTTGTGGAATCGTCCTCCAAGGTTAAAGAGAGCTGCTGATGCCAGGCATGTGACAGAGGAGTCGTTACATGAGGTCATGAGAAGCCACTGTATGAAGAAGCTCTGAAGATAAAACCTCGGTTGCAGTGGAGACCTCAAGATGTAAGAGGTACCAACATTGTCTCCAGCCCAGTTACTAACATTGTTTCTCTCTGAAACTGTTTGCAGTGGGACTCCACAGTTGTAAGGGACCCCCAAGGGGAGTCCCCACTCTCACCCGGAGTTGCGCGCACCCAAGGAAACACGGAGACCGGCTTGATGCAAGATAGCAAAAGGTAGTTTACTGACAAGGGCCCTTGGGTCGAAAACACATCCCATGCAAGGGAAGGATTTTGACACCCAGCTCTGACAGTTTAAAGTTTATATAGGGAACGGCGCAGGGGGAAGGGGGAGAGCGGGAAACTTTGGCGCGGTTACATTTGATTGGATATTTTAAACATCAGGAATAGGTGTAAGTTATCATTTTGGCGGGCATAGCAAGCTTTTCCTGGTGGTCATGATGACTCGTATTTTTTTGTATTTTTGGCCATGAAACCTCAGACTTTCTGATAGGAGAATAAAAACACCAGATGGCCCATTTCTCATTTGGGCATGTTTAGACTTGTCAAGGTTTGTCTTGGTTTTGTTCTTACATTCGTGGTCACCTTGCCCTAGGAGGAACTGGTTATTTTTTTTTGTCTTGGCTGTTTTCAGCAAATTGTTGGTGGTCTGGGGGGTTCTGCTGAGGTATTTTGAATTTTTGTCCTCACACAGTCTACATGGTTCTCAGCTCAGTCGTCATCCAGGCTCCTACTAGGATGGACCATTAAAGTCTGTTTACAATGTTCACTTGCTTTCCTGATCCAAAGTCTCAAAGCCTTCCCCCGTTCCTCAAAACACAGCAGTAGACCAGCTTCTGTCTTAGTTACTTTTCTATTGCTGTGCTAAGACACTGTAACCAAGCCAATTTACTAAGAAGGTTTAATTGGACTTATGATCTTAAAGGGTTAGAGTCCTTAAAGGCAGAACAAACTTGTGGTGGCAAGACAGGCTGAGAGCTTACTGTGAATGTCAGGAGGACTTTGACATCTCAAAGCCCACCAGAGTGGCTCCTCCTCCAACAAGGCCACACCTCCCAATCCTTTCCTCACAGTACCACTGACTGGGAACTGAATGAAAATGGGCACAATAAAGAAAGTAAAACACCTTCCCTGTGGGTCAAAAGGGAAAAGTTTATTCCAAACTATAAAGGTTGTCTCCTGGGAAAGCAAGGAGAAGCTGACAGGGAAAAGATTTTCAGGGATGAATGGGACCAGGGAAAGGGGGGCTTCTGAGCTGGCGTGAGGCTTGTGAGCCCAGACTGAGTGAGTCTAGAGTGTAGCATTGACCTTGACAAGTTAACGGGCACCACAGCCATAAGTTAAAGAAAGCACCGCAAGCTCCTCTTGCCAGAGATAAGGAGAATGACTCCTTTTTTAGCAAGTAAGAACTTTCTTTAAGCCTCTGAAGGAGTGGGAACTTTGGTCTAAATGTCAGCCTTGGGAAAAGACTTTCTTGGGGGACCAGAGACCAAATATCCATACATCTGAGCCTATGTACCTGGTGTGGTGGGGGTGGGGGAAGGGGAGTCATTCTCATTCAAACCACCACAGAATACTATAATATTCCCACGTTTAATTGATTTTTTTATACTAACAGCATGATAATCTACATCTTGAAAGCACTGAAATAAACCCATGCAGTAACCTCAAACTCAAAAATGTTGTGCTCAGGCCTCCTTGTCCCACTCTTTCTCAGCCTCTCCATCAGGAACATCCCTGTGACTTTAAACAGGCTTGTCTAACCTATGGTCCATGGGTACGTGTGACTAAAATATGATTGAGGCTCAACACAAAATCGTAAACTCGCTTAAAATATTAGGAGGATAGTTTTTGCTGTTGTAGTGGGTTGGCCTAACGCTGTTTGTATTCTAATGCTAATCTGGGGCCCCAGAGACAAGAGAGTCCACACCACATAAGACACTGAGTGACCCTGGCCCCAGTTAATTGTGATTGTTGAATAAAGATGCCAACAGCTAATAGCTGGGCAGAAGAGACATAGGTGGGGTTAAAATTTCATGGGCTTAGAGAGAGACCACCACGAGGAATGAGAAGGAGGGAGCAGTGGCCATGGAAGAA
The DNA here is from genome assembly GCF_004785775.1 of Grammomys surdaster. NCBI lineage: Eukaryota > Metazoa > Chordata > Mammalia > Rodentia > Muridae > Grammomys > Grammomys surdaster. The sequence continues at coordinate 610,554 of NW_021621002.1, forward strand.
GAACATGCAGGAGGGAGGAGAGCCACCACGGGCTAAAGGCCAAGAGCATGTGGCCATGTGGGATGGCCAATTGGAGCTAAGAGCAGCCCAGTTAGAACACAGTAAATAGTAAGTGGTAATTTGGGGTATCAATAGGAAAGTGTGCTCCCTAAGGCATATTAAAATATAAAGGCTGTGTGTGTCTTTCCTCTGGGAACATAAATGGTCAAAGGCAGGAAAGAAGCCCCATGCTAGAATTTATCATTTGTTTCTTGTTTTACATTTTGTTTTGTTTTTGTTTTAGATTAAATGTTTATTGGATATTTTATTTACATTTCAGATGTTATCCTCTTTCCCCATTTCCACCCCCCCACCCAGAAACCCCCTATCCCATCCTCCCTCCTCCTGCTTCTATGAAGATGTGCCCCCACCCACTCACCTACTCCCTCCTCCCCACCCTCGAATTCACCCACACTGGGGCATCCAGACTTCATGGGACCAAGGACTTCCTCTCCCACCTATGCCGGACAAGGCCATCCTCCCCTACATATACAGCTGGAGTAATGGCTCCCTCCCTATGTGCTCCCAGGCTGGTGGTTTAGGCCCTTGGAGCTCAGGCTGGTTGGTCTTGTTGCTCTCCCCATGGGGCCACAAACCCTTTCAGCTCCTTCAGTTTTCTCCCTAACTTCTCCATTGGGGATCCCATGATCAGTTCAATGGTTAGCTGTGAGCATCCGCCTCTGTATTTGTCAGGCTCTGGAAAACCTCTAAGGAGACAGCTGTATCAGTCTTCTGTCAGCATGCACTTCCTGGTATCCACATCAGTGTCTGCCTTTGGTGACTGCACATGGGATGGATGGATACCCAGGTAGAATGGTCTCCAGACAGCTCCCACTTCCGTTTCTGTCCCCCACTTTGTCTCCATATTTGCACCCACTACATTTGTAACTCAATTGTGTGGTACTCAAGCATGAACTTGTAAGGCGGCAGTGTTACTTCACAACATCAAAAGGTTGGACATGCCTAAAACGGAGCCCACCCTAAAGACCAGAGTGTCTTTCCAACACCATCATCCTAAGCCTGTAAAAGACAAACCTCCCCCCCCCCCCGCCCCAGCCCCGCCACAGCCCACCCTCCACCATAGCCCTCTCCTGGCACCCTTCCCTTCCCAGGAAATATTTACACCCAAGAGTGTTGCTCCTGTGCTAGCTGCAGCTTCCTCTATCATTTCAAAGCCAGCTTTGGCAGAATTGGCTGACTGGCCTCAGCCTGTGGCACTGGCGCTGTACTGCTGAGCAGGTTGAGTCCTGCCATACACTCGGCCGCCGCCACCCCCGCCGCCATCACCACCACCATATTTAATGAGGAATGGCAACCTGGAACAACTCTATTTCTCCCTCCTGGACAGTTTTTCATCAATGTGCCCTGGTTTCCTACCATCCTTCCAAAGAACATAGCATGGCCTCCTCCAGTTGACTGTGTGGAGGTAAGCAGGTTGTCATAGACTTTTCTGAACTCAGGGCCTCCATTTCTTGGACCTGAAGCTGATGACCCTTGGAGAGAATAGCTATGGTTGAGTCATGTAAGAGATGAAGAGAATAAAGCCACATGAGTGTGGGGCAGAGGAGGTCTGAGGAGGAGGAAGATTCTCAGAGCAATTATCCTCCAAGCTTGCATAGTGCTGACGGTGAAACGGGGCCTGGTGGGGGCTCACGATTTTGAGGCTATTGGTTAGAAACGGCATGGGAGAAGAAGGCTACAGAAGCTGTGGGCAGATAAGCAGACAGTTTGGAAGGAAAGGAAAGGAAAGGAAAGGGAAGGGAAGGGAAGGGAAGGGAAGGGAAGGGAAGGGAAGGGAA
>NW_021621002.1:612491-658810 GCF_004785775.1 Grammomys surdaster
GGGAAAGGGGGGGGTCAAAATTATTGTCCCCTTGTATGGATAAAAAGACAGAATAAGAGTTAATGGCAGACGTGTGTGTGTGTGTGTGTGTGTGTGTGTGTGTGTGTGTGTCCTAGTGCAAGTCATATACGTCTTGCATCTGCCTTATGGAAAAGATTATGTAAACTCATAACGTTATCCATGAAAGTAAATGGAGACTAAATTTTTTTCTGTGCCACCAAAATAAGGATTTGAAAAAACAAAAACACAACACAACAAAACAAATTTTGGAAAAGGAATGGCTCATTTTCCGAGTCACTAGCTCTGTGCAAAACTATCGGTGATAGTTGCTATGTTCACGTATAAGGATGCACCAGTTTTAAAGAAATGTGTTCAGTTTTAATAATCTCATTTGAGGTGGTTTTTTTTATTTTATATATTTTTTTCTGGGATCAGGGAAAGACACATTACCCCAGGCTATCAGACTTCCATTTTTGCATCCTTTATGGTTGGTTGTAGCAGTCTTATGCCATAATTCAGCATCAGGCAGCCTATAACAGTGTTGGCTTTGATCCTATTCCAGCTGCGTGTAGATCAAGTGGTAGCCACATCGGTAGCCACAGACACAGAAAACGTTCCTTGAATCCTTCCCCGTTATTCCTCTGGCTCATTCTGAATAGAATGGCGGGTTTAGAATCGGGACATACATGGGATGGGATCGCCCCCTAGTGTTGAAATTGTGGAAACGCATCAACTGCAAACCTCACAGATCAGAATGTAGACACCATCGATCGCTGACAGCTCATAGGAAGTTAGCCTGTTTATAATTTCTGGGAAGATAAGCACAAAGCCAGATTGGAAAGATTGGAACAAGCACCTAATCCCTCAATTCTTAGATGACAGAATAAACCAGCATGCATTCAGAACTTGCCTGGTGGCTGAAATAAAGAGCCAGATGATGGCCAGATAGCAATTAATATTGGAGCGCTCCTAGGTAGAAAAATTTAAACAGCTATTTAAAATCCTTGAAGCTCAGCCTAGTGAGCTATGTTTATGGCACTCTCTCATTTAGGGATGAGGACTGAGTGTCTTATTCTCAACACTGTGACCACTTATGCATCTTTCCATTGGCTGATGTCCACTGAAAAAAAGAAGCTTCTTTGACCAAGGTACAGCAGCTCAGGCCTATCAATAAGTATAAAAGCAAATAGGTAGAAGACACATTGACAGGATGACCATTCAGCAACATACCAATATCGGGTTCTACCCTATGAGCCTATGGGGACCATTCTTATTCAAACCACCACAGAATCTTACCAACTAGTGGGTTTTCTTAAGGCTTTTGTATACTCTCGTAATTTGGGTTGACCTACCCACTACATTTTCCTCTCTTCCATCCTCCTACCCCTATCCATGGATATTCCTCTAACTCCCAGTATCTCCTCCTCTTTTATTTCACAAGTTTTCTACTATCCTTTAAACTGATTTTTAAGTTGGATTGTGAGATTGTAGACTTCTACATGGCTTTTCATACACCCTTCATTTGGGTTAGCCCTTCCCCCCACCCCACTGGTCTCCCCTTCCTGCTTAGGTCCTTCCAGCCACAGTATTTCACCTTTACTTTTATTTTACTGACAGTGTTCAATATATGCCGCCCCCTTAGCATGTGCCCAAAGGCACCTCTCTAGTTTCCTGGATTCCATTGTGATCCAAGTTAAACTCACAAAAGATTTGAAGCTAGAATCCACATATACGCTGGTCAGTTTTTGCTGACTTCACACAAAATGAGTCACCTGGAAAGAGGAAACAGCAATTGAGGAATTATCTATTTGAAAGTGCCCTGGTGAACTCTGGGGCATTTTCTTGGTTAATGATTGATAATAGAACCTGCATCTGGGAGAAGGTGCTCCCGGGATGACCAGGTCAGTGAGCAGCGTCAATGATTCCCTCCTCTGCTCCTGTTTGAGTTCTGTCCTGACTTCTCTCAGTGATTGGCTGTAATTGAGACGTGTCAGATAATAAAACCCCTTCCTCCGTACACATAGCTTTTGGTTGTAGTCTTTATCACAGTAGGAGAAAACTAACTAGGACAGTGTGTACAGGAAAACATATGGTGTTTGTCTTTCTAGACCGGAGTTACCTCACTTCAGTACTTTTTCCAGTTCCTTCCATTTACCTGTGATTTTCATGTCCTCGTTTTTCTATACAGGTGAATAGTTTGTGTTCATATCTATCACATATTTCTTATCCATTCTTCAGTTGATTCTGTTTCCTAGGTATAGTGAATACAGAAGCAATGAACATGGGTGTACATGTATGGAGATCAGAAGACAAATTGGTAGAAGTCTGTTCTCTCTTTTCATCACGTGAGTCCCAGGAATAAAACTCAGGTCTTCGGGCTTGGCAACAAATGACTTTACCCACTTGAGCTATCTGCCTGGATTTTTTTTTTTTTAAGTTTTGGTAAGCAGGGTTACACTTTATCGTCTAGGCTGAGGTTCTGTGGGATCAAGTGATCTTTTGTTTCAGTTTTCACATAGCTGAGACTACAGTGTTGCTATATTATCTGTTTCACTAAGCTTCTCTAGAGAGACAGTATTGAATAAAAGGCTCTCTGTCTCTCTCTCTCTCTCTCTCTCTCTCTCTCTCTCTCTCTCTCTCTCTTTCTCTCTCTCTCTCTCTGTGTGTGTGTGTGTGTAGAATTGAACCCACAATGTTGTATTTGTCAGGCCAGTACTCCACCACTGACTGACATCTCCAGCCCTCAGTCTTCTTGCCTTAGCCTTCTGAAAGCCAAGACTCTAGGCATACCCATGCCCAGACTAATTTTTAAATTGTATTTATATATTGACTTTTAAATTACTTTTTAAGATAAGAATAAGCTTCAAAACATTATTAATCATAATACTCTCTGCTGTCGTGCTTTTTTAGCTAACTTATTGAGTTCTTATACCTCTATCTTCCTTCCAACCCTTATTCCACCCTAATCTCTTCCACCGCCCCCCCTTTCCGGAACACTAGATAGGAGAGAAAGGTTAGAAGTAGATGGGGATATAGACCTCTCTCTTCAGGCTACTTCCTCCTGATCAGGGACATTGAGTATCTGGGGCCAAGTCGAATCTTCATTGTCAGAATATCCAGTAGTCCAGCAAACCCAGCAAACCAGCAAACCAAACCGCAAACCAGCAAACCAGTAAACAACCAGCAAACCAGCAAACCAGCAAACCAGCAAACCAGCAAACCAGCAAACCAGCAAACCAGCAAACCAGCAAACCAGCAAACCAGTAAACCAGCAAAACAGCAAAACAGCAAAACAGCAAAACAGCAAACCAACAAACCAACAAACCAGCAAACAGCAAGCAAATGCAGCAGGGACCAGCAGTAGCTGCTGCCTTCTTCTTTGTCTTCATCTTCATCTGCATCTCCTCCTCCTCCTCTTCCTCTTCTTCCTCCTCCCCTTTCTCCTCTTCTACCTCTTCCTCCTCCTCCTTCTTCATAGCACCTCCTGCTCCTCTCAGGGCTCTGGCATTTATTCCCTCTCCAGAGTCCTCAGAATTAAACTATCTGCAGCTGGCAAAAAAAAATAAAATAAAATAAAATAAATAAAATTAAAAAAAATTGCTCTTCCTAGAGCACTAGGCAACAATAGTCAATGGCTGTGGACAAACTAAACCAGCCCCATATCCCACACTTGGGATTAAAACAACCAAAAAAAATCCACATAACATAACTGGGTTTTTTCCAATAATTTATTTTTATTCACTTTACATCCCAATCACAGCCCCTCCTTCCTCTCCTCCCAGTCCAAATCCCTCTCCCCGTTGCCTCCTCCCCTTCTCCCCTTTGGGTACCACTCCACCCTGGGACGTTTAGTCCCAGCAGGACTACTCCTACTCCCATCCTCTCCCACTGAGGTCCAACCAGGCAGACCAAGGGGAAGGGAATCCACTGACAGTGGATCCCCATTCTACTTGTTAGGGGACTCCCACATGAGGACCAGGTTGCACATTTGTGTGTGGGATCTAGGTCCAGCTCCTGAATGCTCCCTGGCTGGTGGCTCAGGTTCTGTGAGCCCCAAGGGTCCCAGGTTAGTCATCTCTGTAGGTCTTCTTTTGGTGTCCTTCACCCCTCCGGCTTGCCCACTTCTATCCTTCACTTTTCCACATGACTTCCTGAGCTCTTCCTGATGTCTGGCTGGAGGTCTCTGCATCTGCCTCCATCAGCTGCTGGATGAAGCCTCTAAGGAGACCGTTATGCTAGGTTCCTGTCTGCAAGCATACAAGAGCATCATTAATAGTGTCAGATGACTAGACTTTCACATGGGATAAATCATGAACCGGGACAGTCATTGGTTGGCTGTTCCCTCAGTCTCTCCTCCATCTTTATCTCTGCACAGCTTGTAGGCAAAACAGATTTTGGGTTAAAGGTTTTGTGTGTAGACTGACATACTCATTCTTCCTCTGGAAGTCCTACCTGGCTACCAGACCTGACCACTTCTGTCTCTACATACTTCTCTGGAAGGAATCTCAGAGAGATTCACGCCCGTAGACTCCCTTTATCCTCTCTTCCATCCCAGGCCTCCAGCTAGTCACCAGAGATGCCCCCCCTGCCAGTTTTCATTCTTCCTCCTAGCCCTCTCCTATCTCCCCTCACCCACCCTCCTCCTTCCGACATCTAAGCACCATCCCCACTCTCTTCTTCTTCCCGTCTCTTACCCACGTCCCTATTTTAATCCACCTCAGATGACTATTCATTTTCACCTTCTGAATGGGATGCATGCATCCTCCCTTAGGGCCTCTGTATCATCCAGTTTCTTTGGGTCTGTGGATTGTAGCATGATTATCCTGTGCTTTGTGGCTAGTGTACTTACAAGTGAGTACATACTATATGTTTTTTCTGCCTCTGGGTTCCCTCACTCAAGATGATATTCTCAAGTTCCATCCATTTGCCTACAAAATTCATGATGTCTTTGTTTTTAATAACTGAGTAGTATTCCACTGTGTAGATATGTCACACTTTCTTTATCCGTTCTTCAGTTGAAGGACACTTAGGTTGTTTCTAGATTCTGACTTTTATGAATAAAGTTGCTATGAACATAGTTGAGCAAGTGTCCCTCTTGTATCATGGGGCATCTTTTGGGTATATTCCCAGTAGTGTGATGGGTCTTCAGGTAGAACTATTCTCAGTTTTCTGAGAAACCATCAAATTGATTTCCAAAGTGGTTGTACAAGTTGTCACTCCCACCAGCAATGGAGGGGTGTTACCCTCACTCCACATCCTTGCCAGCATGTGTCGTCACTTGAGTTTTTTTATCTTAGCCATTCTGATGGATGTAAGGTAGAATCTCAGGGTTGTTTTGGTTTGCATTTCCCTGATGATTAAGAACATTGAACATTTTAAGTGCTTCTTGGCCATCTGAGATCCCTCTGTTGGGAATTCTACATCTACCTCTGTATTCCATTCTTAAAAATTGGATTATTGGTTTGTTGATGTCTAATTTCTTGAGTTCGTTGTATATTTTGGATATTAGCCCTCTGTTGGTGAAGATCCTTTTCCAATCTGTATCCTGCCGCTTTGTCCTCTTGACAGTGCCCTTTGCCTTACAGAAGCTTTTCAGTTTCATGAGGTCCCACTTATCAATTGTTGATCTTAGAGCCTGAGCAGACTTCCCCCACAGTTTCTGCTTCAGCTCTTCCAGGTTGCTGTCTTGAGCTTGTGCCCTGATTTTCTATGATGTTGGACTATAAACTGTAAGCTGAAATAAAACCTTTCCTTCTGAGGTTGTTTTTGGTCATGGTGTTATCACAGCAATAGAAAGCAAACTAAAATATATCTCAAAATGCCTGACACCTGAAGTATTTGGGATTTTTATTGTTTTGTTTTGCTTTGTTGTTTGTTGTTTGCTTGCTTTTAGATTTTAGAATATATATATATTCTAAATAGATACTTATAGATCTATTAGTAGCAGGACCCAAATTCAAATTTGAAATTCATTTGTGATTTTAAAACATAAAATATTGTATGTACATAACTTGATGATATTTGACTATCAATGTTTTTTTAGACAAGCTCTCTCAGCATGCTTCCTGGACTGGTAATCAGCTCACGAGCCTCCTTGCCTCAACCTCCTGAGAGCTGAGATTATGGGTGCATGCTGATAGGCAACCATAAAGTACCACATTGCATATAGTGCTTCTAGTACATTTTATCTCGATTGCCATCTGTCACATGAAGTCAACTGTACAATTTTTCTGCTTATGGTATCGTTTCTATGCTCAAAGAGTTTTAGATTTTAGAGCGTTTTGCATTTGGATTTTCACATTAGAGATGCTAAACACTAATCCTATTTTATAGCTGAAAAAGTAGGCGGGTATCCTGCAAATTTCCAAAGCTACTATGTATGAAAACAAAGATTTCAACTAGACTTTCATAAATCTAAGCTTGAGGCCAGAAAAAAAATAGTTTTGAGGTTGTAATTTCAACATAATCCACCAATGGTAGGAAGATGTAGTAATTGGCTTATTGGCTGAATGGACAGACTAGCGTTAATTTATATATTCGTGCCAGCCATTAGTAAAGTTAACAAAATTTGAACAGTCCTTAAAGTTAATTAATATATTAGTTATCTACTACTGAGAAACAAACTATATCCAACTTCTTGTTGGGGATGTGCATGGAGTATAAAGTGAACATTTAGTATGAAACATCTTCATTTATTGATTGATTCATTCACTCATTGTGTTTTTTTTTCCAAGACAGAGTCCCACTGTGTAGCTCTGGCTGTCCTGGAACTCACTCTGTACACCAGGCTGGCCTCGAACTCAGAGGTCTACCTGCCAATGCAAAGGTTAAAGGTGTGCAGCACCACTTCCCAACCTCATTATGAAACATTTTCTAAGGGGTCGAGCTTAAGGGACATATGACCAGGGTGACTCCAGTGCTGAGTCTCCTGTAAGGTTGGTTGGTTGGTTGGTTGGTTGGTTGGTTGGTTGGTTTTATCATGCCAGATTCAATGGGACAGGAGAATCTCTCTCCTTACTTGTATTTCTGGCCTCAGGGTATTATTGGCTGTTGACCAGATGCTTTTGTTTCTAGCCAGGTGGACCTCTCCAAAGACTCTGTGGGTGTTCTCATGCCAGGAGGCTAGTTTCCTTAGCACTAGCGATGAAGGGGTGTGCATAGCAAAATGCAGAGAGAGGAAAGAGAGAGAAGGAAAGAGATAGAGTGTTCTCCAGATGGAAGGCTACCATCCCTTCTATCCTACACATGGTGCTGGGATGGAACACACGCCTTGCTTTATGTGTCAAGCACCCTGTCACACAGCTACTCACACCTCCTGAGTCTTGCTGTATACTTCTTTCCTGTATTCGGTTCAAAGAATCGTGCAGTCAGACCATGGGCTTTACAAGAAGTGAGGCATTTATCGTAAAAATAAGTATTTAGACAATCTAACTTGAGTATCAGCTGTGGTTAGACAGTGATCTGGGGTTTAGATAGTGTTTGGCCCATTTACCTATTTGCACAGGTTGTGCAGGTCACGTGACTCCTTTCCATTTCTTGGTGTTTGGTGTTAGGGGCTGATCAAGGGCACCATGTGTACACACCACACACGCCCCCGCTGCACTTCACCTGCTGTCTGCCGTGCTGTCTGTCATTCCTTCTGTAATCCTGAAACATACGTCCTTTTGGATTCCTGAGTTCAAGATTCTGGTTCAACTACTTTATGTGTCTTTACCAGAGTCCTCTATTGTTAAGTAACAGTTTCCCCTTCTTTTAAAACAGATTGTTACTATTTTATGTGTGTGGGTGTTTTGCCTGCATGTATGCCATGTGTCACATGTGTTTAGTGCTTTTGGAAGGATAACAGAAGATGCTGTCAAATCCCCCCGGAACTGGAGTTATAAATGGTTATGAGTTGCTACGTAGATCCTAAGAATCAAATATGGATCCTCTGGAAGAGAAGCCAGTGCTTTTAAATGCAGTCTCACCTCTACAGCACTGGTACCAATGTTCTCTCTTAGTCACTTTTTCCTGTTACTATGATGAAATATCCTGACAAAAGCAACACCTGGTAGCTGAGCTTGATTGAGCTGGTCACTTTGCATTCACAGTCAGGACACAGAGAATGATGCTGGCACTCGGTTTGTTTTCTCCTTTCTGTGCCTCTCAGGACCCAAGCCTAGGGGATGGTGTTGCTCATTTTTTAAAAAAGACCTATTTACTTTATTTTATGTGTATGGCATTTTGTCTACATGTACTGAGTTAGTCAGTGACCCAGTGGTGTGAACAGACTCCATGATCACAGCATCTCCTATAAAGGAAAACATTTCACTAGAGCTGGCTTACAGTTCAGAGGTTTAGTCTGTTATCATCATGGCAGAGAACATGGTGGCACACAACAGACTTGGGGCTGGAGAGTAACTGAGAGTTCTACACTGCAAGTGGCAGGCAGCAGGGGTGGGAGGTGGAGGGGAGAGAGAGAGGAGAGTGAGAGACCAAATCTACTCCATCTTGGGAGCAACCTCCATCTTAAATGAAAAGACAAAAAGCCTGAGAACTTCACCTATAGCAGGACCCAAGCTGTACCCACATATCAGGAAGGACCCCATGGTTTATCCTTGGCCAGAGTTACTCCCTAGCTACTTCCTAGTAACAGTTAACTGAAGATTAGTCTGATCGTTTCAGATGTACTTTCAGAGAGTTTGTGATTATATTCAGAGCACCCACCTGTCGGCTTATAGTCATTCTATTAGATGCTTGTCAGACTGGACACCCTTCCCTCACCCCCTTACTTGTTCCTGTTTTCCTATAAAAACTTGTCCTGCTGAGGGTTTGAGGCTGCTCTGCCTTGCCAGGGTTGGGTTGGTGGAGAGCCCAAGTCCGAGCTTGTAACAAAGAGATTCTAGTGCTATTACATTGGAGATGGCTCCTTGGTAGTCTTTTGGGGTTCATGAACACTTCCTAGCATGAGGGAGAAAGAGGGAGAGAGAGAGAGAGAGAGAGAGAGAGAGAGAGAGAGAGAGAGCCTGTAAGTCAACCTCCAAAGACATACTTCCTCCAACAAGGCTACACCTCCTAATGGTGCCACTCCCGGGTGTCCAAGTAGTCAAATCTATGAGCATATGAATTCCATTTTTATTCAAACCACCATATATGTATGTATGTATATATATATATATATATATATATATATATATATATATATATATACACACATGCACTACATGTGTGTCTGGTACCCATAGAGATCAGAAGAAGGTGTCATATTCCAGGAATTGGAGTTAGGAATAAGCTGTGAACCACAGTGTGGTGCTAGTAGCAAAGCCCATATCCTCTGCAAAAGCAACAAGTGTGCTTAAACCACTAAGCCATCTCTCTAACCCTTATGTTCCCCATTTTTAGGGTAGATATTCCTACTTCAAATAAACTGATCACAGGAACTCCTCACAGGCATGGCCAGAGGCTAAAGCGAGCTAAATAATCTCTCATAAGTATACCCAGAAGTTTGTCTCCTAGGTGACAATAGATCCTATCAAGTTAAAAACAAGGTAGGCCACCACAGTCACTGTGACTTTGGCTCCTTCAAGTGGCTCATGTATGTGGAATCACGTGATGTTTGTCTTTTTGTATGTAGTTTATTTCACTCAGCACAATGTCTTCTATAGCAGATTTCAGTTTCATTTTTAAAAACCCTGAATAAAATTTCATTCCACTGCAGTAATATTCTGATGTATATAACTCCTTTTGGTCCCACATCCGCCTGTGAGTTGACATCTGTTTCCACCTTTCGGCAGTTGTGACTAATGCTGTTATGAATATTGGTGGACAAAAATAAGCTCAGATCACTACTTTAAATGATTTTTGGTATGTGTTCCACAGTAGAACTGAGACAGATAAAATAACCTGACTTTCTCCAATGATTTTTGACGCATTGTTAAACACTATTAAATACTATAAAAGCATTTGTTAATGTTTCAGGTTTTGGTTTTGGTTTGACACTGAATCTTGCTATTTAGCTCAGGTTGGCTTTGAACTGTCATTGACTTTTGTAGTGGTTTGAATAGGTTTGGTCCCCATAGACTCATGCGTTTGAATATTCTTGGCCCAGGGAATGACACGATTGAGAGTAGCCTTGTTGGAGGAAGTGCGTCAGTTGTAGAAGTGGGTTTTAAAACCCTCCTCTAGCTACCAGGATGATAGGTTTCTCTTGTTTGCCTTTGGAACAAGATGCAGAACTCTCAGCTCCTCCTGTACCATGCCTGCCTGGATGCTGCCATGTTTCTGTCTTGGTGACAATAGACTGAATCTCTGAACCTGTAAGCCACCCCAATTAAATGTTGTCCTTCATACAACTCTTCCAGAGGACCCAAGTCTAGTTATAGCACCTGCATCAGGTGGCTCACAATTACCTGTAAGTCTATCTCCAGCCAATTCTAGCTGATAGGCCTCCCCAGGTGCCTGCATGTATGTATACATACCCACATACATAGAATTTAAAAAAATAAAGTTTTAAAAGCCTCCATTGAAGTGATGTGTGCGTGTGTGTGTGTGTGGTGTGTATGGTATGAGTGTGTTTATGTGGTGTGTATGTGTGGTGTGTATGGTGTGTGTGGTGTGTATGGTATGTGTGTGTGTGTGTATGGTATGTGTGTGTGTGTAGGTGTATGTGATGTGTGGTGTGTGTGTGTGTGTGTGTGGTGTGTGTGGTATGTGTGTTCGTGTCGTGTGTATGAGTGGTATGTATGGTGTGTGTGGTGTTTATGGTATGTGTGTGTATGTGTATGTGATGTGTGTGTGGTGTGTGTGTGTGTGGTGGTGTGTGTGGCATGTGTGTGTTATGTTGTGTGTGTGTATGTGTGATGTTGTATGTGTGTTGTGTGTGTGCTATGTTGTGTGTATGCGTGTGTGTGTGTGAGTGTGCAGGTTCATGTGCATGCAGAGTGGGACACCAGGTATCTTTGTATCTCCCTCTGTTACTGTTCTATTGCCTCAAGACAGAGCCTCTCACTGAGACAGCGGTTCACAGTGGTTTGTTGCTAGAGTGACTGGCCAGCAAGATCTCAGGATCCACGTTTTTGCCTCTCAGTGCTGGAAAGACAGTAATGCGCCTGGCTTTTTATTTGGATTTGAGGATTCAAACTCAGGTCCTCTTCTTTCGAAGAGTGAGTGCTCTGACCCATTCCTCTATCTCTCCAACCCCCCAGGAATGGTCTTTTCTGGTCCACTTCTGATTATTTATTAGATCATCTTGAGCTGGAAACATGAAGGGGAGATGAGCGGAGATGGGGGCACGACAGGAGTAGCCAAGAAGGCAGCCGTGGCAGGAACGTGGCAGGAACGTGGCAGAGTCCTAGAAGCCAGCTGCAGAGAGCCACAGGATGGGGCAGAGGCTGCAGAGGCCGTGAAGAGCTCAAGACAAGAACTGCTCGATCCGTAAATACCAAGAGGTAGAGAGCTGTAATACAAAGACCAAAGGGTCCCAACACCTAAGGCTTGTCTAGATGCTATAACATTGGCATGCCTGTCTGGTTTTGCCAGTCATTGCTGGAAGCCTGGGCTCACTGCTTAGTGCTGAGGAAGCTGGCAAATAAAGCCCAGAGAAATCAGCCTTCAACTTGCATTCCTAAAACCCTAAGTCTCTAGCTCACCAATCCTAGAGCAAAAGACCCTTGGCTCTCATTACTCCTAGCTTCAAGCTTTTGGGTGATCTCAATCCTTAGACCTTGGGCATCCAAAGACCCCAGACTGTCAGTTCCAGAAAAGCCTCTCCTGCCATACTTGTATTTTTTATACATCTAGAGCAAAGTGATCCCAGCAGATGACTGCTAACAGAAATATTGGATTACATGGCAACTCTGACTATGAAGGGGGAAAAAATCACTATTAAGAAGTCATTGGCACTTGGGAGGCAGAGGCAGGCAGATTTCTGAATTCGAGGCCAGCCTGGTCTACAGAGTGAGCTCCAGGACAGTCAAGGCTACACAGAGAAACCCTGTCTCAAAAAAAAAAAAAAAGAAGAAGAAGTCATTGGGGAGGCCCCGGTCCTGTGGAGGTTTGATGCCCCAGCATAGAAGGATGGGGGAGTGGTGAGGTGGGAATGGGTGGGTAGGTGGGAAAGCATCCTCATAGAGGCACAGGGGAGGGGAGAGAGGGCAGATGTGGGAGGGGAGTTTGTGGAGGGGTAACTGGGAAGAGGGATATCACTTGAGATGTAAATGAATGGAATGATTTATAACAAAATAAAATTTTAAAATGTCATTTACTACATGCTAAGCACTGTTTGCATTATGTTAATAATACAGTTATTTTTATGTTGTTATACAGTGTTCTTATATAAGGTACAGATTTTAAACTCTTTCAGGATCTAAATCTATCCCGTCCTGAAATGTTGTCATTCTCATAATAGACAAAGAGTTTATCCACTCAATAAATATTTTACTAGCATCTAGATCAGTGGTTAAGCTTTGTAATGCTGTGACCCTTTAATACAGTTCCCCATGTTGTGATGATTGCCAGCCATAAAACTATTTTCATTACTACTGCATAACTGTAATTTTGCTATTCTTATGAAGTAGAATGCAAAAATCTGTTTTCTGGTGGTTTTAGGTGACCCTTGTGAAAGGGTCATTTGACACCCCCACCAAAAGGCAGCAACAACCCACATGTTAAGAACCCACTGATCTAGACAGTACTATACAAAACTGGAAAATCAACCCCCAAAATGGTGGTTTCTTCTGTAATAGAATTTACATTATAAAACCATGTTAGAGACAATAAAAGGGTAACAAGTGCAAATGAAAACAAACAAGAACAAAACCACCAGGCTCACTCCAGTATCTGTGAACTGGATTGATGGCGCATGTCTGAAACTCCAGCACTTGGGAGCCTAAGCCAACTGGATTCAAAGTTTAAGGCCAGCCTAGGTGCTCCACAGTACTCAGAGCAAGCCCCTGTCCCTGAAGCAAAGCCATGTGTGTGCGCCATGATTCCTGCTATGTTCAATTGGTTCTCCTCTAGGTTCTATGTTGTCCAGACAGGCTTCAAGCTCCTAGGCTCAAGCTATCTTCTTGCTACCCTCCAAAGGAGAAAGGAGAGAAGCATGCCCCAATCTGCTTGAACCTCCCCCATTTTGGGGGGAATAGTACACTGTAGCCCAGGGTTGCTTAGAATTCAATAGAACCCGAATATGGGACAATGTTCTTGTTGCAGCTTCTCAAAGACTGTGATTACAGGTATGAGCCAACATACACATACTGTAAAGCTTTTCCTAACAGATTTCTTCTTCTGCACCTCCAGAGCACCCTGGGCGTATTGTTTCTACAGAACTTTTCTCACAGTTTTTGGATATTTCCTCCCAACACATCCATTTCCCTATGAGACCTTCTTTCCTGGTTCCCGGGATATTAAATATTTTTCGAATGCACAAGGTTTGCTTTTGAGAACTTGAAAAAAAAGTAAATGTAATTTTATGTGTATAGATGTTTTGCATGCATGTATATCTGTGTGCCTCATGGAGAATATTTAAATACAGTATAATTTGGTGGGAACATTTTTTTGGTATAATACAGTCCTGGTGTCATCTCTGACCAAGATATAATAGAAGTCAGCAGGCTACCTCCCCTAATGATGGGTTTTATTAATTAGGAGCTAAAGATAAAAGGTTTAGGGATGCAGAGTCTGGAATAATTATTCTGGGGGATTTGGGTGAGGTCTACCTCTACAGAGAGCAAAAGGTTATCACGTTATTAACATCCACTCTCAGGGTTTTGGGTGGGATGCTAGTGTTTTATTTCCTCCACTGAGGAAACACTCTGTATGTTTAACATTCCTGCTTTCTCTAGTACTTATGTGTGAATATAAGGACTTTTGTGGCCCCCAACAATCTGGATGCTGTGTATTGAACCCAAGTCAGTGCAGAGCCATGTCTCTAGCCCCACATTTTGGAGAATTCTTTATGTTAAGATGATTACAGACTCATAAAAGGTATCAAAAATATGAGCCCATAATGGCTCAGCAGGCAAAGAAATCTGCTATGCAAGCCTGGCAGCCTTGAGTGCTATCTCTGGAAGCCACATAAAGGTGGAAGGAAAGAACTAACTCGGCAAAGTGGTCCTCTGATCTCCACACAAGCGCTGTGGCATGAACACTGACCTCTCAAGAATCATACACACACATACACAGCATAAAAAGTAATGGAAGTACAAATTCTTCAAAACCCCCTCATAGGACTTCCCATCTTAGATAACTATATTATCAAAACTGTGAGGCTTGTATTGGCAAAAGCAATTAACTGGACTACAGACCTTATTTGGGCTACAGCATCTGTTTTTGTTTGTTTGGTTGGTTGGTTGGTTTTTTGGTTGTTTTAGTTTTTGAGGCAGAGACTCACTATGTATTCCTGGTTGGTTTACAAGTAACTTGCTATTTAGACCAGGCCGTCCATAAATTTACAGAAATCTGCCTACCTGACTCTGGCATTCTGAGATTACAGGCCTGTGCCACTGTGCTCAGATTAAACTTTGTAAATTTTATCGTTATAGAGTTGTTACCTTTGAATTCCATATACGCACAATCAAGATGCAGAACAGTCCCCATAACTACAAAGAAGTTCCTTGTGCTATGGTGCTAGGTGTTCATAAAGACGTCGGTCAACTAGATTTTCTTTGTATTACCACAGGGAAGCAAAAAATGGAATGGATAGATACATTGTATACGAGCACAGTTAACTATAATTTCTTTGTATCATTACAAGAAAGCAAAATGCAGTGGACAGATACATTGTATAGAAGAGCAGTCAGGAAGATTTTCTTTGTATCCTTATTGGGAAGCAAGATAGATACATTGCATATAAGCCCTGTAACGCATTCTGAGGGCCTGTTAAACCCCTCTACCAAGCCAGTACTTTTAAATGGTCTCATGCCGTTCATGCACTCCTGTTAAAATTTGAACTCAACGAAGGACAGCCTGGAATTCCTGATATCCTTTCTCCAGCCTCCTGCCAGCTGGGATTAGAGGTGTCTGCCCCTTTAACCTAACGCTTTTTATCTTGTAGTCATCCCTATTTCCCAGACTGGATTTTATCTAACAGTGGAAGTTAGGAAGAAGATTCTGAACGGTTTTTTGTTGCACGTATCTTTAAGCAAATCTATAACAGTTTTGCTTGCTAATGAGCCGCAGCAAGTTATAAAACAGGCTCAGACCACTAGCACTTGCTGCCTCCGGGCTTTGCTTTGAAATTTGGGGCACGGAGGGTGTCTGCTGCATTGCAGTGAATACTGGCTGGAGGCGTCACTTGTCGAGACCGTCCTCTGCACCCATTCGCTTCCCAACTGCGGGGTTATCTCCGTGGTGCCTATACTTCCGAGGCCTTAGCACACTGAACGTCCGAAGGCGTCGGAGGCTGGAACTAAGGAAACAGAGCTCAGTCCTCCTCCTCTAACTTCAACATCCCGGGGTGTAGTACTGGCCAAGCCTGCCAATGTCTGTATCTCCGCTAGACACCTCAAAGACGAACAACTGCTGCTGCACACACGTCCAAGGGGCGCTGAAGAGAACTTTGGGAAGTGCTTTTTCCAGGCCACGCCTGAGGCTGGCTGGCCCCCGCGACCCCGCTCCGCGCACGCGCCCTGGCTGCCCGGCGGCGGCCCGGGAAGCCCCGACACAGACGCCAGCGTCACCTCGCGCCGCCTCCGCCCTTCCTGCTTTCCGTTTCCTTCCCGCGCCTGCGCGGCTCCGATTGTTTTGGCTTTCCGGTGGGGCAAAGGAAAAGGGCGCGGTGAGCCAGATGAAGGCGGGGTCCAGCCGCGGATACCCGGGAGCCGGCGGAGCGGCTGCTGGAGCGGGCCAGGGCGCGGGCGCGGGCAGCAGGCCGTGACGGCCCAGCCCAGGAGGCGCGAGGAAGCGGAAGCGGGGGCGGAAGCGAGCGGCCCGGATCCCCGCAGCGCCACGCCCCCGCCCGCCGTGCGTGTGGCCGCGTGAGTGCAGCCCGGCGGAGCGGCGCGGTGAGCTGAGCGGCCGGGGCCGAGGTGAGCCGGATCGGGCGCGAGGCGGGCGGCCTTTGTGGGCCGGGGCGGCGGCGGCGGCTTTCAAACTGGGGCGCTTCCGCCGAGCGCGCGGTGTTTCCGGCGCGGCCTGGCGCGAGCTGCGGGGACTCGGGGCGGCGTCCTTCCGAGGCAGAGCTGTTTTGCCCCGCTCGTGTCGCGGCAGCCGAAGAAGGGCGATCGCGTCCTTGCCTTTTTTTTTTTCTTTTTAATATTCTTTTTCTCGGCAGTAACCCAGAGTTAGCCAGGTTAGCCGGGGTCCTGTTGTCCTCGGCCTGCTCGTGCACTGCTGTGGGAAGGAGAAGCTGCCCTTTGAAACCTGTTTGCTTTAGACGGAAATCATGAATTTGAACTGGACCCTACGTCGGACGACTGTGCGTTGCTGTACTGCAGTTGTTTTGAGTTAGCGTGTGCTCTCCCCCACTTCCCGCCCCACCAAGCTCCTGGCCTAGTAGTTTTAAGATTCCATTTTATAGCTACTTAAAGGAAAAGGAGTGCGTATTCTCTGGGCTTCAGATCGCTAGAATTTCCTTGGTGGCCCCTCTTAAGTTAAGCAAGAAATTAAGATAAACTTGAAAGACTTTGCTTTGTGAACAGCTATATAGCTTTGTAAAAACGGAGGGGGGGGGGAAAGACAGTGCTGGTCACGTGTTGTTTATACATGAATCTGTAAGTCTGGCTCACTGAGCAGACACTGCCTTGTCAGCAGTGTGCTCTGACTGAAATGATATTTTCTTCCTGTGCGTTAATACATTTTATTTTCTTAATATCTTTTCAGTTGTGAATTCTTCCCCAAATTTTGAGTAATATAGACCAGGTCTTTTGCAGTTGAGAATGCCTTCGCTTGCTTAGTCAGCCTTTTATTTGTAATCTAAGGTCGATTTGAAAAGCCAAGACAGTTGTTTTTCCCAGTCTCTGTGATGTGAAATGTTGCTGTTCTTTTCGTCTGTCTGATAACGTTATACCTTTCTGCTGTGCTCTTTTGTTAGTTTAGCGCTTTTTCAAGTTCTTTTACATCAGGGCCAGATATCTTAAAGAGGGTATATAATTCTTGGCAGCTGTGGCTTTTCCATTGAGCGTGCTTTGTATGTAATCCGTGTGTTTCCACACTGTTATTTCCTCTATTCAGATAAGTACTGTAATTATTCTGTATTTTATTTCCATAAGCGCGGTGTAGTAAAATATGTTAACTTTATTTACAAATACTGTAAGGAGATGACAGAAATAAAAGGAGTCATAGTAATTAATTAGTGAGGCCACTGTAGAGTTTTCTTTTTTAGCTAGCAGAAATAATGAGCATGTCTTATTACTGTACCTTGAATATTGAACGTGTTTTAGATGTTTGTTAAATTCCTAGAAACCTGAGTTGTCTCTTGAGGTAGACTGTGTAACCCAGGCTTGCCTTAAAATCCTGCTTCAACCTGGGGTTGCAGACTGCTGCTAGCATGCCATGCCGTATTGAGTGCAGTCTTGAAAGCCAAAAGATACCTGGTTTCCCACAGATTTGCATGCTATTTAGAAAATAGTTGACACCAGCCACATTTCTAAGACAGTTGGGGCTGAGAAAATGATGGCTTTTGCTGTCCTGAAACGTGTCTTGTTATACACCAGTCTTGCCCTGTATTGCAGAGTTTGAATAAAACAGATACTTCTGTAACTTGGGGCATTGATTGGCAGGCTGGTTCCAACACTTTGATGTATGAAGGGTGTTCCTGGTGCTTTGGCAGGATTGGAGTTCTTAGATCATTTTATGGGAAGGAGAGATTGTCATGGGAGATTGGAGTCAATGAACTGGGGCCATCTTTCTTTACTCCACTCGTATAAATGACAGTCGTGACTTGTAGTGCCTTTCATTGCAAGCAGGAGCTTCCAAGAACTTTACCTTTGTGGTTTACTCATTTTTGTAACACTGGGGATGCTAAGCAAACACCCTACATTTATTACTGAGCTATAGCCCCAGCCCTTGGTTTGTCTTTTAAGTGACAAGATCTTGCTGGGTAGCCTAAGGTTGGCCTGGGCTACCAGGATTCATCTCCTCCCCTGCCTGCTGGGGAGAAGGGACACAGTCGGCATCAAAAGTTTTTGGTTTTGTGTTTCTGTAAGGAAACACATTTTAGTAGTCATAACCACTGTTAAGGGGCTCTACAGACCCTTAGACCTCTATATAAGAATGTAGAGTATCCAAGATGATACTTACGTAACTTGGGGGTATCAGGAATGACAAGTTACTTTAAACAATATTAGGTGTATAAAAACAGTTCTTGGTTCTCTTGTCAGTAATTGTTTTCCGTCGTGGTTGGAGGAACTGACCCAAGAAAACAGTGTTAATGAGAAACTTTGGGTCAATTTTGTATAAGCCATGCTCCTCCTGTTTTTTGAGACTGAGTAAAGTGGAGAGGTAAAGGAGCTGTAATCCAAAATGGCATCCTGAGCTCAATTATCCTGTCATGGGCTCTTGGTGACTTACTGATCATACTGTAGTGCAGGAGCTTGTCCTTATGCTGCAAGTTACATAAGTATATATCGTTAAGCTGATAGAGAACAAAGCTTGGGAATAAAAGGACATTTGGGAACAGACCTGAGCTCCAAGTTTTATTAGAGTAGGGAAAATTGCTGAAATGTATCAGATTTGATAAATTTAAAGAACAAAAAAAAAGCCCCAGCCTTTCTCAAAACCCTTTCACCTTTTCTTGCCATAACTCCCAAAACTCATTTATATAGCATTTGTCGTTTAAAGACTTCATAGTGAGCCAAGTGTAATGGTGTGTTTCTTTAATCTTAGCACTAGGGAGGCAGTGGCAGGCAGCTCTCTTGGAGGCCAGTATGTTCTTCATAGTGAGTTCTAAGACAGCCGGAGCTACATAGTGAGACTCTGCCTCAACAAAATAAAACAAAAAGATCGGGTATCTTTTCTAAACGTTCTCAACTTTTTTTTTCTATAGTACTTGAAAGGAAGCTGCTACTGGCATCCCATTTAGTCCTCCAAAGGGAGTGACTGCTCTTAAAGAGGCACTTGTTTAATGACTGTGCTATTATGGCTCTGGGTTTACTTTTTCTGTTCTGACATCAGCCATCCAAGGTTAATCTTGTTGGGCTGATAAATTCATACTTTGTACCATCAGAAAACTCTGTACATTTAAAAACTAATTTCACTAAGCGTGGTGGCTCATGTGTGGGTTATTGGCATTGCAGAAGAAGCTAAGGCAGGAAGATCAGAGTTCAACACAAACCTGGATTGTATGTAGAGAGAGTATATATATATATAGAGAGAGAGAGGGCTCCAGAACAGCCTGACCTACAGGGTGAGACCCTGTGTGAAAAGATAAAAATAGGTGGCTGCATTAGGATACTGTGGCCTTGTAACTAAGATCTCCAGGCCGGTTAAAGGTTTGGAGAGTTGGCCTTTGGGAAAGGATACAAAGTTTCATCAGTGATTGGACTAATAAAAATTGTTGTACAATGTATGCAGTGCTTTGTTTAAGGGATTGTTCATGGATGACCCTGAAAAGGCTGTGCAAGAGTGCTATTTTTATAGATGCACAAACTAAGGTGCACAGCTAGTAAGTTGCAGAAGTGGCCTTTCCCCCAAAGTAATTTGAACTTACGTGCTTTTACACGTGCACATGCACACACACCGTAATATCTTGGATCCTTTTCAACAAGTCTTCAGCCTTCGGTAGAGACACTTGCAGTACTGGAAGATGGCAGCAAGAGATGGATGCTTCCTACAATTGAGTGACCTGTAACCTGATTCCTAAAGGAAGACCTTCATTATTGTATCATTTATTTGAGAAAATTTTGGATGGTATCTTAGAATGTATGTGGTTCAGGCTGTCCTCCTGCTTTATTGTCCTGAGCAGCTTGTACCCCAGACCCAGTGTGTGCGTGTGCGCGCTCTCTCTTTCTCTCGCTCTCGCTCTCTGTGTGTGTACACATGTGTTTTCCAGTTTGTGTTTCCAGTACTGGGATTGAAGCCAGGACCTTACACAGCTTCTTGCAGTAGAGACTGTGCCCTATCTATCACTCAGCTGCACTTGCAGCTGTTGTTTTTCTTTTGACTGGCAAATAATTGTATATTTTGTAGGATACAATATAATTTTTTAGAGATTCATTTTTTAATTAAGTATGTATCTCTAAATATGGGTATGTCCAAGTATGTAGATGCTCTAGGAGGTCAGGAGTGTCAGATAACAGGCTCCTTATAAGCAATGGTTCTTCTCTTCCTCTTCTCTTCTCTTCTCCTTCTCTCCCCTCCCCTCCCCCTCTTCCCCCTCCTCTCCTCTCCCCCTCCCTTCCCCTCCCCTCCCCTCCCCTCCCCTCCCCTCCCTCTCCCCTCCCCTCTTCTTAGGCAGGGTCTCACTATGTAGCCCTGGCTGGCCTGGAGTTCATTATATAGACCAGGCTGGTCTCAAATTCAGAGATCCTCCTGCCTTTGCCTCTGGTGTACTGCAATTTAAAGTGTCACAACTGCCACAGTTGTCCTTTGTGTTTGTGATTTTGAGATACAGTCTATCCCTATGTATCCCAGGCTAGGATCTTCTAGCCTCAGCCTCCCAAGTGCTGCCTTTCATGTGAGCATCACCATAGTCAGGTAGTTGTGGGTTTGTTTGTTTTCTGGATTTTTGTTTGTTTTCTTCCTTGGACATGGAGTTTTGAGCTCATAGACTCCGACATTCTTAATGCCTCAGATGCTGGCTAGGATAACAGGTGCTTATGTGTGCCTAGCTAAGTGTTTTTGAGTCTGTAACAGCTTTTCTCACCATGTGAGTGTATCTGGGGAGGGTTGTCTTCCCTTCACTTTTGGGCTTGATTTTTGGAGCCTTAATGAAGGGTCCTCATATAAGTGCAAAAGTATTTCCAAAGTCCACTGAACCAGAATAGCAGTGTTTGAATAATAAGAGACGTTAGATGAAATGCAGGTGTGGTGGCTCATGTCAGAGGCTTACTATGAGTTTGAGACCGTTTTAGACTCAGTTCCAAACAACCTGGGCTACAGAAACACTGTCTCAAAAAACAACCAGCAATACCCCCCCAAAAAAAAGAAAGAAAGAAAGAAAGAAGGAAGGAAGGAAGGAAGGAAGGAAGGAAGGAAGGAAGGAAGGAAGGGAAGGAAGAAAAAATCAATTTTAAAAAGAAGTGAAGGCTATACAAAATGTACACGTAGGGCTAACAGTCGTTTTTAGTTCAGTTATCAATAATCTAAGTCTGTGCTACTCCTTGTCTTTATGAGCTAAAGAAAATATTCTAACAAAGCTACAGTATATATTTTAGTCATCCTGAAAAATTGTAAAGGCATAACATAGCACCCCAGAAAGCTGAGGAAAGGGCACCCTTAGGCTAACCTGAGCTACGTAGTGAGATCCAGCTCACCTCACCTTACCCACAGCTCCAATGTTAGAGCGCTTGCCTAGTATACAGGAAGCCCTAGATCTACATAAACTCCATGTGGTACATCCCAGCACTCTGGAGGTAGAGACAAGAAGTTCAGAAGTCCAGCGTGAGAATATGCCATGAGATACTGTTTCACACCGATACTAACACCCAAAGTAGATTAAAGTAAAAGTATGGTCCATTTTTTGTGAATAGAGTTGGGTTTTTGTTTTGTTTTGTTTTTAAAAAGTCCATGCAGTTGCCTGCTGCCATTGAAATGGAGATGTGAAGGCCGGCGCCAAAAATATATTGTCTTTGTGATGTAATAATACATGTTTTGAAAGTATACTTTAAAATTAGGGTAACTGAATTTTGTATGTTGACAAAGCCCAGAATATTTCAGTAGATAGATACTAAATAATTTTTGTACTAAAGAATAAATACTATATAATAACTAAGTAATAAATAATACTCTCATTGGGAGTAGCTCTCAGTGGTAGACAAGTACTTGCTGGGTCTGCCCATTTTACTCGTTCTGTAGTGTGTCTTAAGGAAAAGAGTAAAGTGCTTCTGCCGATAATTTGTAGTTTGAGTAGGACATAGAGATATGGGCCTATAGTCTCAGTACTAGGGAGGGTGAAGCAAGAGAGTTTCAGTATAGTCACCAGCCTTGGCTATATATAGAGATCTCTCTCAAGAAGTCAACCAACTAAAAACAAAACAAAAAACCAAATAACCCAAAAAACAGTGCTCAAATTTGGAGCTTAAACTGACTGCCTTGAAATAAAACAACCTTGGACTGGAAGTGTCCTTGGTAGGTTATTTAGCAGCTGAAAGACCTTAGGTTTGTCCCCATTGCCCCTTAGAAAAGCTCACCAGTTAAAGGAAAGCTGTATTTCAGGGAAAATGTTTCTGATCCCAGCTTCTTTCTTACAGCTACCCATTTCATTCTTTCGCCTGCCCCTGGTGTCTCTCACTGGTTTTTAAGAGACATTTAAAAAGTCATTTGTAGTTTTGGCTGTGATTTGTAGTTAACAGTAAAAGTACTTGGTGTTTGAGACCGTTAGTGGTTGGTAACTCTCAGTACCTCAAGTGTAAATGCTCATAGTAAATGATCAATAAACAATAGTTGAATTCAATTTAATATTAATTTATCTTTTAAAAATGAAACAGTTTCTTCATTACTATGCAATAAAGGATGTCACCTTTTGTTGATAAGCATATGTGATTTATTGTTATTGCTATGCTGGGAATTGAGCCTCTTGAATATGCCAAGTATGTGCTCTGTGATTGTTCTATATCACCAGCCCTTTAATTTTAGATATAATGTAGAATAATATGCAAAAGAGGTTTTGGAAAGAAACGTAAATTGTGTTGTTACATGGTAAAGAATGAGAGTGGTGTTTGAGAGCCGCTGCTGTGATGGGAGAGAACAGCTTAAAGGAGGAGAACTTCGGTCCACCATGGCTGGAGAATGTAGCAGAGCAGCTCACATCATGGCAGATGAGAAGCAAAACAGTAACAGGGAAGGGCTAGGGCAAGATAAATACTCCCAGAAACACCCCCTTCCCCAAGACCTATCCCTCCAATCAGGTCCCAGTTCTTAGAGTTTAACTGTCTCCTAGTAGTCTCTTCATAATTTGAGTCTACCAGTGGATTAAACCATCCTCTAGGTGAGAGATGACCTTGCCTCAGGATCTGCCCTCACAGACATCTCTCTTCAGATAGGCACTAAATTTAAGTGGTTCTCACACCAATCAAGGCAAAAGTCAAAATGGGCTCAGTATTAAGGATGTCTTTCTTTTTTTCTTTTAAGATTTATTTATTTTATGTATATGAGTACACTGTATCTGTCTTCAGACATACCTGAAGAGGACATTGTATCCCATTACAGATGGTTGTGAGCCACCATGTGGTTGCTGAGAATTGAACTAAGTACCTCTGGAAGAGCAGTCAGTGCTCTTAACCACTGAGCCATCTCTCTAGCCCAGTGTCTTTCATATTTTTCTTAAAGAGCAAGGAATTTTGTTACAGAAAAACTTGGTGGTGTTGGGATCTCGGTGTGTTAATTGTCCTGAACTTTGTATTTGCACAGCTCAGGTGTGGAAGTCCCAGGACAGCTATTCCATGTTGTTGCCATTGGTAAAGATGATGTGCTCAGTTATGGAATACTGCCCTAGAGTTCTTGAGAGTTTTAATATAGGATAATATGCATCACATTGCCTCTATAAAATATGTAACTTCAGATTCGAGAACATATCTCATCCTAAGAATTTTGAATAAAGGGCTGTGAGTATAAAGAATGCAAATGTTTCTAACCCTTCACTAACATGGAGCATTGCATTGGATTTGGTAGCAGCTAGTGGTCTTAGGTATTAGCCTAGGGTAGGGTAAAATCTTAGGTAGGTAGAGTTATGATGTACCTCGCAGATCTAGAAGGACGACAGAACCTCTAGGGACCTAGTCTTGCCTTGCTTTTACTTCTTTTTAGTTACGTCCATAGTTAATTTGCTGGAAACATGACAGTCTATATGGGATTAGCAGTTCTGGCAGTTGTTTAGTTGCAGCCAGAAGATGCATTGTGACCTCTTTTGGTATCCTTGAGTGATTGATACTTTGTGGAGAAAAAGCAGTGGTTCTAATTAAAGTTAAAATTGCCTCCCTTTCTACTTTTGGAGCTCAGGATTAATTGTCTAATTTAAAGTTGTGGTAGTTTAGGGGTTAATTTATGGGTAGCCACCTATTTGGATTTCCCTCTTCATTTTCTGGCTTTTGGTCCTTTGTCATCACATGTTACAAATCCTGAGTTCCAAATAATTTTTAAATTAAACTTTAATTCATTTGAATTTTTGTTTGTTTTTAAATTTTTACTATGTCTTGTTTTACATGGATTGAGCCCTGGTCCTGGAAGAGCAGCCAGTGCTCTTAACCACTGAGGCACCATCCTCGCTCCCGTTGTTGGTTCTTTTATTAAGTGGATGCTGTGTCGTAGAATATAGCTGTGGGTTTTCCCCATTGAGTGGTGTTTTATTTCTTGTTGTAGCAAAATAAAGCCAAGTGTGGTGGCAGGCCTTAAATCGCAGCACTCAGGAGGCAGAGGCAGGTGGATCTGTGGGTTCTAGGCCAGCCTAATCTACAAAGCAAATTCAAGACAGCCAGGACTGGTTACACTGAGAAGCCTTGTCCTGAAAAACCACAATCAGTCAATCAATCAGTCAATCAATAATTTTTTAGAGCATGATAAAGGCAGCTTAAGGAGGGGTTTGTTTTGGCTTACAGTTTGAGAGTATAGTCCGTGGGGGCAAGGGTTGAGGCAGCTCCACATCACCCCACAGTTAGGATGCAGCAAGTACTGAACGCTGCTTCCCACTGACCTTTCTATTTTGCCTGGGATCTACATTTATAGTAGGTCTTTTCACATTAATCTAACCCAGAAACTCCTTCACAGACATGCCCAGAGATTTGTTTTCACAGTGATTCTAAATCTTGTGAGGTGACAGTCAAGATTAGCCAGCTAACTGTTCCAGTTTTACTTGTTGAAATAAGCTAGTCTTGATTTCAAGTCCCATTTGATCATGTCTAATTTCTTATGGGTACTTGGGTTTATTTGGTGATTTATAATGCATTTTAGTGAGAGAGAGTCTCAGAAGGAGCTTGTTTTTCCTTCAAATATTCTGACAACTTGAATTCCCACATTAGTTTGGAAAACATAATTTGTATGGTAAGGGTGTTTCTATGTGACATGTTAGTCTCACTCAAACATTTCTAAGAAAGAACACACTACAAAGAGATAAATTATACAGACTTGTGTATAATTTAGGGAAGGGGTGTGACTCAGTGGAAGAGTGCTTGCCTGGTATGTTGCAAGGTTCTGAAATATCTTCATCTCCTCAACAAAATACATGTTTGATACATATACAGACGTCTATACAGTAGAATTTCTTCGAATTTAGAAATAGCACAGTTTGAATCCACTTGCTGTGCAGTCTTTGTGAGCATATGAATATGTTCAAAGAGTGACACCCATTGCCAAAGAGGGCTTCTGTTTGAGGTTTGATTTTTCCCTTAAGCTGCAGTCAGATGTTGTTGTTAAATAACTAAAATATGTGGCTTTTGCAATTTAAATTCTTTAAAGAACCTTAAAATTGAACAATTTATTTTTCTTCTGTTTAATTTTTGTACTAATATCTAAAATTGATTGGAAGTTCACATAAATATAATGCATATCAAAGGTTGTTGATTTAAATATTGTGTTCTAAGAGCTTGATCTGCATATTCTAACTGAACTTTTTTCTTTTTAGTTCTGCAGAAAACCTACTGAACATAAGATGTTGCAACAAAATCTACCTCCTGTATTTTTCCCCTTTCTTCATGAGCTTCACAGTTGCAAATTTGAGCAGGATGTTTGGAGAATCTGTTGAAAAACTGTAGCGCAGGATGACCTAGCAAAGATTGTGAGCCTGTAACTAGATACTCATGGTGGCTGTGTCAGTTCTGTTCTGAATGCTGCAGATAACAGCAAGTGAACTCCCTCCTTTACTTCTGAAGTATTCATTTGACCTTCCATCAAGACGGACTTTTCTGATCTGTTCTTAGAGACATTAATGGAATATAATCATGTCCACTCAAGAGGAAAGGCAGATCAATACCGAATACGCTGTGTCCTTGTTGGAACAGTTGAAACTGTTTTATGAACAGCAGTTATTTACTGACATAGTGTTAATTGTTGAGGGCACTGAATTCCCTTGTCATAAGATGGTTCTTGCAACATGTAGCTCCTATTTCAGGTAAGTAGTTTTTTGTTTAGTTTGTAATAAAAGTGTTATTTAGATTTCTTTATTACTCTCTGTGTGTGTGTGTGTGTGTGTGTGTGTGTGTGTGTGTGTGTGTGTGTGTGCGTGCACGCCAGAAGGAGCAGCGGAACCCACTGAACATCCCACTGGAGATGCTGCAATGATGCTTCGTCAGTACAGAGTCTTGAAATACTAAAGCTTTTGGGTTTTGGGTTTGGTTTGGTTTGGTTTTTAGACAGAATCTTACTATGAAGCCCTGACTATCCTTGAACTCATTAGGAGGACCAGGCTGGCCTTGACCTCACAGAGATCTGCCTGACTCTGCCTCCTGCATGCTGGGATTAAAGGCTAAAATGTTAAAATGTTAAAGTTTTTAAAACTCCCATCTCCATGTTTTACTTAAATTTTTATTTCAGAAGATGCAGTGTTTGTCAGAGCATTTCCTAATGTGATTAAGGGGCAGATGACTTCACAAACGTATTAAAGGCACAGAAATTGTTGAAATTGACTAAAGTTTTACTGTGGGAATTCAGAAAAATTCAAAATACTGTTTTTCTTGGAAAGAAAAATAAGGATAGACAGCTTACTCTTTTAGAAACTCAGTCATTATAAACTGAAGAGTTATACAACACACTCAAATAATTTCTAGGGGAAAATTGCTGCTATTTAGATACTAGCTTTAACAACAACAGAAATAGGCGCCACCTCACTGTAACAAGCTTTCTCTTCTTAATGACTTAATTGTAAGTTATAAGCCATTATTGGAAAGGGCTTTATGCTTTTGTTAGAGATTAATATCTGTATAGTCATGGAGTTGGTTTGTTTGTTTTTTGTTTTTTTTTTGCCCAGGTTGGTCTTTATTTTATGAACTTGTACAATTCTGCTTCAGCATTGTAAATAGAATAGAATAGTTAGAATTAGTCATCTTAGCAATCATCTTGTATAATATTAAACTATGCAAGAGAAATTCTATTAATATTTTCTGTGTTGCCACTGCATTGTGTGCATTCTTGTTTGTGGTTGTAAAAATAATATATTTTATGCTATGTAAATTTTAAATCACATTTGTGTGTGTGTGTTTAACAGTTCATGTGTGGAAGTTCATGAGGAGTTGGTTCTGTCCTTTCACTCTGTGGGCCCCAGGGATCAAACTGAGGTCATTAGGCTTGGCAAGCAGGGATCTTTAGCTGCCAAGTCATCTTGATGGTTTTTCAGTGCTATCAAGTTACTTACCTGAGTTAAGATTTTTGAAGACAGTACAACTTTACTCTTTCATTAATACTGTTTAATGTTGCAGTTTAAAGGCAACAGTATTTTCAAGGCTTCCATTATTTATTAGTAGCCAGTTCATTTTATTGATTGATTTATTTTGTGTCTTCCAGAGGTTTGCCTGCATGTTAAGTCTGCACCACATGTGTTCTTGGTGCTCACAGAGGCCAGAAGAGAGTTTTCGATCCCTTGGGACTGGAGTTATAGATGGTTAGGAGCCACCATGGGGGAATTGAACCCAGGTCCTTGCAGAGCCTGTGCTGTTGAGCCGTCACTCAAGCCACCTTTTAAAAGTTTTGATGTTTTTATGTATGTTTGGCTGCGGGCATTGCCCACAGAGGCCAGAAGAGGGTGTTGGATCTCCCAGAATTTGAGTTACACATGGTTGTGAGCCATCATATGGGTGCTAGGAATAGAACCCAGTCCTCTGGAAGAGCAACCAGTACTCCTACCCACTGAGCTGTCTTCCCACCCTGGAGTTCCTTTCTTTCTTTAGCTTCCATTATTTTATGGGAAAACATGATCTTCCTAAAGCAACTGCTTATATTTATTGAGAACATAGAATAGTTCAGTACATGTGTATAATTAAAGCTTCATATCATTACGATCTTGTGATAGGACTAGTTTTATAGCCACAGAAGAAAATATACTAATTTATTTCTTATGTGTCTCTTGTTTGTATTAAGTAGATTATGGTATATGGCTTAATAATACATCTGTGTCAAGTATTTTTAGCTGGATTCTGCCTTCAGAATTCCGGGTTGTTACATACACAGCTAATTCTGCTTTTTATTTTTTTGCTTTGTTTTTCTGTGTGTTTACGGTGTGTTGCAGAGTGGACATGCCACTTTATTTGTATTGGTCAGGGACAGACCTCGGGTGTCAGATTTAGCCTCCCATTTTGTGTGAGATTGTTTCCTTGTTTGCTATCACATAAAGCAGACTTGCTGGGCATTCTCTATCTTGTTGTAGAAAACTGGGACTACAGTTGCTTCTGGCCTGCCTGGATTCTGAGAATGTGAACTAAATCCTCACTGTTTGTGCAACAAGCATTTTACCTATCTCCGCAGTACCAAAATTCTGGCTTTAAACTAGTTGTGGGTTTTTATTTATTTTGGTAAAATTTACTGATTATTTTATACTCAAAAGGACTGAGTTACTACTTGAGAATTACTCAGCAGTTTTATGATACTTGTTACGTCATTACGCGATTTATTATTTGTTCTTTTTTTTTGTTTTTAAAAGATTCATTTATTTTATGTCTATGAGTACACTGTAGCTGTCTTCAGACACTCAAGAAGAGGGCATCAGATGCCATTACAGATGGTTGTGAGCCACCATGTGGTTGCTGGGAATTGAATGCAGGACCTCTGGAAGAGCAGTTGGTGCTCTTTTCCAGAGGCCATCTCTCCATCCCCTGTTTTTGTTAGTTTGTTTTTGTTTTTAAGCCAGTTTAGAACTTTGACAAAGGGTGAGCAGTGTGGTTCAGTGGGTGAGTGTGTTTGCCACTGAGCCTAACCCTGAGTAGGTTTTCCAGCATCCACATGGTGGAAGGAGAAAACTGGTTCCCACAAGTTGTCTTTTGACCCCCATATATACTCAACATGGCACACATTGGCACAAATGCAATCAATCAATCAAAGGGTCAATAAAGGGACATTTTTAAAATGTCTGTGGTCACATTGATTAGGCTTGTGCTATTTTTAGTGTTCATGTTCAGGAAACAGTCACTTTACTGAAGTCAAGTGTTCTAGTGACAGCGTTAGATAACCATTCTCACTGTCACCCTTGCTTTATGTCTCTTTTCTACTGGGGTGAATGGAAAACCACTCATCTTGTGCTCCTTTTCAAGGGTTTTTACAGTTCCTTTTCAGTTTGAGGGTTTTGAGGGAATGTGATTCATATTCCTCCCTCCCTCTCTCCCTCCCTCTCTCCTTCCTTTCCTCTCTTTCCCTCTTTCTCTCCCCCCTTTTCTTTCCTTCCCTCCCGCCCTTCCTCCCTCCCAACAGATGAAGCTGGTAGCAGTAGATGTTCTGGGTATCTTTTCTAAGAACACTCTCCTGACTCAGTCATGGTCATTTGTGTTCATCCTTTGGCCTCAGGTGGGACTTAGGAGCCATGCTGATTGACATTGGTGCCTGTGTTCCCTCGTTGGATCTTAACATCTGTCCGTCCTTATTGCTTATTTTGTGTTGTGTCAGGAATCACCAGTATCTTCAGTTCCTTCTGCAGTATGTAATTTTAGTGTGTGTGTTGGGGGAGTAGGGCTACTATTTCAGCTTCTAGGCTACAGTCCATCATGAAAAGAAGCCAAGGCGAAGGACCTGAGGCAGAAGCTGAAACAGAGGCCAAATGAAGGGCTTCGCTCCACAGCACAGCTGTTGTCTGGTTCTTAGGACTGATGTAGGCCAGCTTTGAACCCACAATGATCCTCTTGCTTTAACCTCCCAGGTGCTGGGTTTACAGGTGCAAGCCTGTGCCTGGCAACAGGTGTATTTATATTATTGTTGTTGTTGTTTTCTGTTTTATAGTTACTGGAGATTAGTGGGCAAGGATTTTCCCATTGAGATATGTTGGCCCTTTTAAATTTTTGAAAATTAAAAAAAAAATAGGCTGGCTTTGAACTTGGAGTTCTCCGGCCTTGGCCTCAACCTTCCAGATAGCTGACTCCACAGTTTGATAGCAACACCTCAGTTGTGCTGAGTGGTCGTGTGTGCATCTCACTGGTGGGGCTTTTTTTGGGGGTGGGGTGGGGGGGTGGTTGGTTGGTTGGTTGGTTTTTGTTGTCATTTGTTTTTCAGAAATCTTTCAAATCCCCCCTCTCCAAAAAAAAAAAAAAAAAACGCAACAACAACAAATCCAAAAAACTAAGTTTTACTACAATATTGTCTACAGTGTTGTGATTTTTAAACTGGAATTCTTAAGTATGGTTTTCTTGAATTTTCTGGGATGGGGGAGGTATCTTGAATTTTCTGGGATGGGGGAGGTAGGAGGGATCTTCTCTATATAACTGGCTACTTTGTAGGTGAGTCCAGGCTCCTGCATTAATGCCTAACCTCCAGTGTTTCTCTATTATTGCATTCTTTACTGGTAATTATACTATTTCCTTTTGACTCAACTGGCCTTCACATATGTACAGCCTGACTTGCCTTTTTCCAGTGATGAACTTTCCTTCTTGGCCTTACAACTTGTTAATGGTTAACATTTTTTCCAGGTATTTTATTGAAAGTAAACAGGTAGCTTTGACCCTTATCTGCTTTCCGAGTATCCTGTTTGGTGTTCAGAAAGTAGCTCAGCTTTCTCAGCCTTGTGTACTCACTCCTGGCATCATCTGTCTCCAGCTAAATGCTTGCTCTGGTTTCATAGCCACTCTTCTAGTCTTCAATGTTTGGCTCTTGAGCTCTGTGTGTAGAGGATTCATCTTAGAGAAGAGTTCATCATGGTTAATGCAAGCTCAAAGTACTGTCTCCTTGACTGTTTACAAGATTACTCGGAGGCAGCGGGGAGACTGGAATTGAACCCAAGGCCTCATGTATGTTACACAATGTGCCTACCACTGAACTGCCTTAACAGACCTGCCATGTAAAGGCCTGTAACCTACTAGTCTTTTCAGTTTTCTACTGCATGAACTTTATTCAGCTATGACCCTGCCCACACTATCTTATCCGAATTGAATGTCTTCCTCATCTCTTTGCAGGATGCAAGTTAGTGACTGTTTTGGTACTCACTCTTAATTCACTGCATACAGGGGCTTTTTTTTTTCTCTCATGCATTCAGTAATGTTTATTCTTCCAGCTAAGTATTCTAGTAGGTGTGGTGGCAAGATGGCTCAGCACTTGCCATCAAGCCTGACAGCTGGAGTTAGGTAGACGCTCTAGTTAGTTCCACACTGTGGGAGGGCAGAGCTGACTCCCAGAAGCTGGTCTCTGACCTCCCACATGCACTGTGGTCTGCACCCACCTCACACACAGTGTAGACACGCACAATAAATAAAAGTAACTTTTTTTTTTTTTAAGTACACTTTAAAAGTTGCGGTCTAAGCCATATATAATGGTACATGCCTTTAATTCAGCAGGAAGCAGAGGCAGGTAGATCTCTGAATTCCACAGCCTATTCTACATAGCAAGTTCCAGGACAGCCAGAGTACACACGTGAAACAGCTGACTCAAGACTTGGGGTGTACACTCCCACAGTGTGAACAGTCTTTCTAGCAACGTTTCCTGCATACTTTTTGTAATGGAGCTGCATGGTTTTTACGAAACTTAGTGATGTGTGAGCTTTTTAAAGGTGGAATTTATATACCATAAAATCCACCCATTTTAAGTGTGCAGTCAGCTCCCAGCAGTGTTCTTACCACATAGTCAGCTGCAAATAGAAAATGTTCTAAGAGAGAAAACCTTACAGCCTAGCTCCTTTTCCTGTATTTACATTGTTTGAGGTATAGAGGGCTGGATGGCGTTGCAGTTGAGTGGGTATGCTGTCCATGTATGCAGTGTCCTGGAGTCATCCCCAGCACCACATGAACCAGGTGTGACAGTGCATGTCTATAATCTCACCACTGGAGGGAGAGGCAGGAGAATCAGAGTTCAAGGCCAGCTTAGATAGGCAGGTTGGTACATAGATGAATAGGTAAGTCAATAATTTAAAGGTGTGTACCGATTTTATACAAATATGCCTCTTTTTTTTTTTAAGGACTTAGTATCTCTGTTTGTGTGTGCTGTGGGTGTGTATGCAGGAGCCGTCTTCCTCGGGTTCTGAGGATGACAGACTCCTGCTACCGTTTGCCCTGCTCATTGAGCACATTCCTGTTACCTGTCTTCATGTTTATAGTCATTCCTCACCCCTCTTGCGGCTCTAGTTAACTGCCAGTCAGCTTTCTGTCTGGATATTTGGCAGTTTTTTGACATTTCATGTAAATGAACTCAAATAATATGTGGTCTTTGTATCTAGTTTCTTCACTGAGTATGTTTTTGAGGTTCATTTATTTATCAGTACTTGTTTTATTGCTGAATAGTGTTCCATTATGCGACTGGAGAATAAAGTAATTTTGATGTCCTCCATCAGAATAGTTATTGTATGGCTTGTCTTCAGCCCTGGATTATATATGATTTTCTCATTGTCTTTGAAAGTGTTCTCTATAAGTAAAGTGAATTAACAACTTACTAATTAAATTAGCATCCTGTGGTACCTAGTTTGTTTTCTTTTGTTAAGCTTGTTTCCTGTGTCTCTGGTAGAGCCATGTTCATGAGTGGACTAAGTGAAAGCAAGCAGACACACGTGCACCTGAGGAATGTGGACGCCGCCGCCCTGCAGATGATAATAACGTACGCGTACACGGGGAACTTGGCAGTGAATGAGGGCACTGTGGAGCAGCTCTATGAGACAGCCTGCTTCCTACAGGTAAAGCAGGCCTCGCCCTGATGTGGAGCTGTACCTTATTTTTGTGAGGAAACAGTATTTCATTGATGATATCTTTAGCCATACAGTCTTACTGCAGATTTTATATATGTCAAATTTTGTATATAAAATGTTAAATTTAAATAAATAGGATTTTTTTTTCAGTTGGTAAATAGTATTATGACATGCATATAATTTAAAAGTGGTGTGTGCCAAAGTAACAGTCATATTGGTGTAAAAACATTAAATTTGGGTTCCCTCCCCCATTTTCCAAGGGTAACACTGTATTTAACACAAGGTCATAATCTGTGTGGGTTCGATTACAGAATTAAGTTAAAATTAAATATTAATAAGCTGGGTATGGTGGTACACACCTGACAGTACTGGGGAGGCTGAGACAGGAGGATCACAGATTCCAGGACACCCCAAACTATCTTGAAAGAGACAGAGATAAGTTTCATACTTTTTAGAATTTAGATTTCAAGTTAAGTATTGGTTTTAAAGTGTTTGTGGTTAAAAGCTTAAATTCATACATGTTTGATAGATTAAGATTCTTATAGATTTAATATTTGTAATGGTAATGGGATTATATTGAGCTATTAAGCAGTTAAATAAAATTGATTAATGCATTTTATTATGATTAACTGTTCTAGTCTATATTTCTCAGATTCCCCTTTTAGATTTTAATAGGAATGTGGGTATTTTCCCATCTCTTCCCCGTTCAGGAATAATACTTTGTATGTTGGAAACTGGTTTCAGCCAGGCATGGTAGCACCGTGCTGTAATCTCAGCAGTTGAGAGGTGGAAGTGAGTGAAGGATTGAGAATTTGAGGCCAGCCTCAGCTACTGGTGACAAGACCCTGTCTATGAAAACAAACAGGATCCGGCCCTAAGTAGGCATTTAGAGAATTTAGACAGCTCCTTAAATCTGAGATTACCAGTGTGTAATGTCACCCAGCCTGAATAGAACAGTAAAATGGCCGTTAGGCGAGAGGAAGAAATGGAAAGCTGCATAGCCTAGAAGTCTAATTTTGTTATTGCAGGAAATTGTCTCTTACCCCAAATGTATAAAACCCGATGATACTGGAGAGTCTGCTGTGGGACCTATGATGTCTTAGATAGAAATAAAGCCCGATGATGCTGGAGAGTCTGCTGTGGGACCTATGATGTCTTAGATAAGAATAAACTGGAGGTGGGAGTATGGAGCTCAGGGCAGAGTCCTGGGTTCAAATTCTCACCGTCTTTTTACTTTTTAATGTTTTTCTATTAATCATTCGTTTTTCCCTTATTTTAGGTAGAAGATGTGTTACAGCGTTGCCGAGAATATTTAATTAAAAAAATTAATGCAGAGAACTGCGTGCGGCTGTTGAGTTTCGCTGACCTCTTCAGCTGTGAAGAGTTGAAGCAGAGTGCGAAGAGGATGGTGGAGCACAAGTTCACGGCTGTGCACCGCCAGGAAGCCTTCCTGCAGCTGTCCCACGACCTCCTCGTCGACATCCTCAGCAGTGACAACTTAAATGTCGAGAAGGAAGAGACCGTGCGAGAGGCGGCCATGCTCTGGCTGGAGTACAACACAGAGTCCCGGTCCCAGTATTTGTCTTCGGTTCTTAGCCAGATCAGAATTGATGCACTTTCAGAAGTCACACAGCGAGCTTGGTTTCAAGGTCTCCCACCCAACGACAAGTCTGTTGTGGTTCAAGGTCTTTATAAGTCCATGCCCAAGTTCTTCAAGCCCAGGCTGGGGATGACTAAGGAGGAGATGATGATTTTCATTGAAGCTTCCTCAGAAAACCCTTGTAGTCTTTACTCTTCTGTCTGTTACAGCCCCCAGGCAGAAAAGGTTTACAAGTTATGCAGCCCTCCAGCTGATCTGCACAAGGTTGGGACAGTTGTAACCCCCGACAATGATATTTACATAGCAGGGGGCCAGGTGCCCCTGAAAAACACAAAAACCAATCACAGTAAAACAAGTAAACTGCAGACCGCCTTCCGAACTGTGAACTGCTTCTACTGGTTTGACGCACAACAAAATACCTGGTTTCCAAAGACACCGATGCTCTTTGTCCGTGTGAAGCCGTCTTTGGTTTGCTGTGAAGGCTACATCTATGCAATCGGAGGGGACAGTGTGGGTGGGGAACTTAACCGGAGGACCGTAGAGCGATACGACACCGAGAAGGATGAGTGGACAATGGTGAGCCCGTTGCCTTGTGCCTGGCAGTGGAGTGCAGCAGTTGTGGTTCACGACTGCATCTATGTGATGACATTAAACCTCATGTACTGTTACTTTCCAAGATCGGACTCGTGGGTAGAGATGGCCATGAGGCAGACGAGCAGATCTTTTGCTTCAGCTGCAGCTTTTGGTGATAAAATTTTTTATATTGGAGGGTTGCATATTGCTACCAATTCTGGCATAAGACTCCCCTCTTGCACTGTAGATGGGTCTTCAGTAACTGTGGAAATTTATGATGTGAATAAGAATGAATGGAAAATGGCAGCCAACATCCCTGCTAAAAGGTATTCTGATCCCTGTGTTAGAGCTGTGGTGATTTCAAATTCTCTTTGTGTGTTTATGCGAGAAACTCACCTAAATGAACGAGCTAAGTATGTCACCTACCAGTATGATTTGGAACTTGACCGGTGGTCTCTGCGGCAGCATATATCTGAACGTGTACTGTGGGACCTCGGGAGAGATTTTCGATGCACTGTGGGGAAACTTTATCCATCCTGTCTTGAAGAATCTCCATGGAAGCCACCAACTTACCTTTTTTCACCAGATGGAACAGAGGAGTTTGAACTGGATGGAGAAATGGCTGCACTTCCGCCTGTATAGGGGAGTTGAGGGTGTACGTGCTGAACTTGGGATGTCCTTTGCTAAACCAGAGGATAAAAAAGGACAGTGTATGAGTACAGAAAAATCTATCTTTGATACATTTTATTTTTATGCCCTACTTAATATTTGCATCAGTATAATATATATCAGTGTGTCATACAGAAAGATATACTTCTGTAATATGAAATAGGTTATTTGATAACTGAGAAACTTAAGTGTATCATGTGAGCATAAGTCTGGGTTATCTAACATGGTTAGCCCTGTGTATGTACAGTCCAGAACTTCACTTTTAAAAGTAATCTCCTGTTCCCAGTGTGGTATCTCAAAATTGTGCCGAGATTATTTTAGTATATGTATTGAATTCCCGTACTTCCAAAGCCCTGGAATATAGGTTGTTGGGTTTTTTTGTTTTTTTTTTTTTTTAGTATAATTCCGCTGCACTTAACACTAATGTTCATGTTGGTATAGAAATGTCTTTTAAATCCTATACTATTGTTAAGCAAGATCTGCTACCCGTCTATGGTATTACACAGGGAAAGCTGTGACTGCAGGATCAGTCTCACTATTCTACTAGGTGCATGGATTCCCTTCCCACTGACTTACACTTGTCTAGCTAGAATACAGGTTGTCCAGTCAGCTGGTCATTTGCCAGGTGTGGACTTACGTTGCTGGGCTTGCAAATGAATTGCTAGTCCCTCATTGTGCGGGTCTATGTGGAGCTTTAATCAGTAAATGTCTCCACTTCCTATATTACATTAACGTTGGCTCATGCATATAACCACCTGCTGCTGATGTAGTTTTCCATCTTAAAAAGATTTAGAGTGGATTAACCAGGTCATTACATCTTAATTTAATAACGAGCATTACTGTAGAGTGATTGTGTGTAGGTATCTAATAGGTGTGTTTTTTTAACCTGATGTGTGTATGTTTGGGGGGCTAGGATTAGGAAGGTGAACCGTGCAGGAATTGTCTGCACTGTGCAGAAGAGCAGATACTAGTGCTGCTCTGGCATTAATCCCAGGAACCACTAGCAGTAGTGGGGCGCCACCAATGTAACATGAGCACGGGTGCCTCATGACAAACATGGCTGGCACGTTCAACTGCATAATGCTCTGGCACTGTATTTTGAATGACATTAATTTATTAAATAAATTGTATATAATCGATATCTGGTTTTTTTTTCTTTTGTGATGAGAATGCTATGCTGCTATGCTTTTTTTGTTGTTGTGTTTTGTTTTGTTTGCTTGTTTTTGTTTTTGAGACAGGGTTTCTCTGTATATCCCTGGCTATCCTGGAACTCACTCTGTAGACCAGGCTGGCCTCGAATTCAGAAATCCGCCTGCCTCTGCCTCCCAAGTGCTATGCTTTTATTTGAGGTTTTGCCAGGCCAGATCAGGTACTTATAGGTGGTTTCTCAAAAATCTGTTTGAGATACAATCACACACACACACACACAGAAAGACGATCCCCCTTCACTGCTGGCTCACTTGTCTTACGTCCCACCCTCCAACATCAGTTTTGGTTTGAAAATACTAAATAGAGCATTGTAGAAATAAACAGTTTGTAGGTTTTAAATTGATGCAAATTGTCCCTTTAAGCTGCTGCGTATTTATACTGAATAAGATACATAGCTGTTAGTCACTTAGAAACAACTCGCTTGAGGCTTGCTATGGCATATAGAGGCACCACGTTTAAGTAACTTACGCCACCATAATTGTTGATCTCCTACTTTTCTAATCTATGAAATAAGCTTTTATAATAAAGGCATGAAAATGGTATATGTAAGATTTGATTCTATGCCCAGCTTGAGGTAATAGCAGTCTTAGGATATGTCTGCAGATAGAGAGAACTATGAGAATTCTCTGGGGGAGTTCTTTTAAACTTGAGATAGGGCAGGATTGCATGGCCTCTAGGAACACCTTGAGAGGGTAAAGCATTGTGCTTGTACTGTTAGTTCAGGCCTTAAAGTGTTGGAGATTGAACCCAGGGTGTCTGTGTATGCTAGAAAAGCATCCAACCACTGAAATACCACACCCCATTCCTTGGCATATTCAAGGCCTATCTTAGAGTCTATTGCTGCAGTAAAGCACTGTGACCACAAGCGCTTTACAGGTCTGTCATGTAGATAAATCTGGGCAGGAACTGAAGCACAGGTCGTGGAGAAGTGCTGTTTACTGGCTTGCTCATGGCTTGCCCAGCCTACTTTTACACAACTCAAGACCACCTGCCCAAAGATGGCACAGCTCACAGTGAACTGGTCCCTCCCACATCAAGAAAATGGCCTACAGGCCAATCTGGATGCCTGGAGTGTCCATTTCCTCAGTTCTGTTTCCCTCTTCCCAGATGAACTAGTTTGTATCAATTTGACAAAAACTAACCAGCACACTGTATCTTGGAGAGTTTTTCTGAGTGTGGTGGTATATGTCTTTAACCCCAGCAGCAGCAGGTAAACCTCTTGAGTTCTAAGCCAGCCTGGTCTACATGATAATGAGTTCTAGCACAGCCAGAGCTACATAAACAGATCGTGTCTAAAAAAAACAAAACAACTTTCAAAATTCTTGTTTGGTAAATAATTTGGGGGCTATAATCTATACCATATAATCCACCCATTTAAAAGCACAGTTGTGTGGTTTTTAAGAATACTTAGAGGTATACAACCATTACCATAGACAGTTGGAAGATGTTTTTGTGGCCCTCATCCCAACAGTCACCCTCCAAAGGGCCCCTCATTGCTCTTTCACACTGAACCAGATTGTCTAAAAAGAAGCCATGCTTTTGCTCTGTAGCTTTGTACCCTTGGAGTAAAGCCAGGGTTTGTTTCCAGTTTACAAGGCTTGAAGCATTTCCTCCACTGGCTTTGCTAGCCTAGTTTCTCCCAAGTATGTTGGCTCACAACATCAAATGCTTTGCTTATTGGGCCTTATATATATTTTTTTTCATACAGCTGTTTTGTTCTTTTGTTTTTTGTCTTGAGTAGTTTGTGCTGGCATTCACTTTCACCTCCCCTTCCCCCCCTCAAAAAAATGCCCTGGTTTGGTTGGCAAATTGTGTGATAACGCTGATTAAATTCTGTTTACATTTGGGGTAACTTCCTCAAGGAAGCATGAAAAAAATATTGTATCTTGGCCTACTCCTATAAGCTCACAGGACTGGGGGCATCTGTTACCTTTATTTAAATTTAAAGTGTGTCACAAACTGTCTAACGTTCATCAAGCTGTTATCATTACTTGCTTGAGTTGTCTTCACTACAATCAAGGTGGATTTGTGTCTAGTTCTTTTCTGCTTTGAAATTAGAAATTAATATTGGGATGTCTCTGACAGTATGCAAAGAGGACTCAAATTACCCTTAGATGCCCTGGCATAAACAGAATGAAACATAGGAGCTAGAGAGGTGACCTAGGAGCACTGACTGCTCTTCAAGATACAAGTTTGGTTCCCAACACCCACATGATGAACTTCTGTAGTGGATCCAGGACACACAGACTGTACAGACATATGGGGGGAGGAAAAAAAAACATAAAATTACAAAGGAAAAAAAGCATTAAAACCCCTTAAGTTTATAATATTCATATTAACAGTAAAAGAAAAACCACATGATCATGCTAATAAATACAGAAAAATAACTTGACAAATCCCAAGGCCATTTATGATAAAACTCCGCTTAATATGGACATGGTGGCACATGCCTATAATCCCAAGGCTCATGACTGTTAGCCTGGGCTACACGGTGAAATTTTGTTTCAGGAACAAAGGGAAAACTATAAAAATTTCAGCAAAGTTACAAATAGGGAATCTCTATAAAGCAGTAATAGTGGAAGATTGAAAACGTATACTACCCTGCCTAAAACAATGGATAAAATAATTTTTTAAAAAAATTAGGGCCTAACTGGGGCAATAAGGCATGCCCCAACCTTGAGAAAAGAACAGCATTTCTCAACCTGTAAGGTCACAATACTTTTGGGGATGGAACAACCCTTTCACAGAGGTCCCCTAAGATCATCAGAAAACACAGATATTTACATTACAATTCATAACAGTAAAATTACAGTTATGATAGCAACAAAAAAAAATTATAGTTGGGGGTTGCCAACATCAGGAACTGTATTAAAGAGTTTCAGCATTAGGAAGGTTGAGAACCACTGGTTTAGAAGGAATCGGTTAAAACACTAGAATCAACTATACCCAATTTTACTAACCACACCCACGCAGTATAGCTCCAGGTTGAGGGGACCCCCTCTGCTGGGCAACAGTCACAGGTAAAGTGACTTAATTTTTTTTTTTTTAATACAAAGCCTGTCCGATGTAGGAACTCAAGGTAGTGTGACGCTCCTACAAGGATCATAGCTCCAGAGAAATTAAAGTGGATGAAATGTTAGGAAAAGAAAACATTTTTTTAGTACAAAGGCAAACAAACAAAACCATGAACTTTCATGTACAAGAGGATTGTAGAACTCCAAATACACATGACCAGAAAAGATGCTCATCAAGAGAAGATAGACTACCTGAAGGTTAGTATAAAGAAATAATTTTAAAATCTCAAATAGCACCAAGTCACATTTAAAGGCAACACTGTTAGACCAACGAGATTTCTTAGCTGGAATCCTACAGTCCCAGAGGGAATAGAGCATATTCAAGTCCAGAAATAATTACCCAGCAAGGTTAACTTTAAGAGGTAAAAGGAAAAGAAAACCTTCTAAGATAAACAGGAACTAGGGGGAGTTATGATTACACGACCACCCTTACAAACCATGATCAAGAGAGTTCTAGGTCTAGAAGTGAAAACTATAACCATCCTAAGTACATGAAGGTACAAATCCCACTAGAAGAGTAGATACAAAAACAGAAACGAGTCAAACGTCAGCACAGTAAACTATCAAACCATGGAGCTTAATAAATGAAGGAAAGAACAAAGAGTATGCAAAAGAGCTAGAAGGAAACAAGCAAATGACCCTGAGTCAAAGCCTCTGGTGGTTTGGATGACCATACCTCCTATACTCATATATTTGAATGCTTGATTGCCAGCTAGTGGAACTGTTTGGGAAGGATTAGGAGGTGTGGCCCTGTTGGAGGAGGTGTCTTGTACCAAGGGTGGGGTTTGGTGTTTCAAAAACCCATGCCAGACCCAGATTTGCTCTTGCTCTTGCTGTCTGTCTCTCTGTCTCTCTGTCTCTCTGTCTCTCTGTCTCTCTGTCTCTCGCTCTCGCTCTCGCTCTCGCTTTAGCTAGCTCTCTGCTTGCAACTTTAGGATCAGATGTGTGCTCTCAGCTACTGCTCCAGTACCATGCCTGCCCGCCTACTGCTACTCTCCACAGTGATGATAATACACTAACTCTCTGAAACTGTAAGCAAGCCCCCAATTAAATGCTTTCTCCTATAGAGTTGCCTTGGTCTTGGTGTCTCTGCATAGCAATAGAACAGTAACTAAGACAATACTATTCAATAAGTGGATTAAATTCTCCAAATAATAGACAGATCGTCTGAGTGGATTGAAACAAACACAGAGTTGGAGGTAGTTCAGTTTTCCCTGAGAGCGTGGGTTTACTTTCCAGTACCACAAAACCAAACACCTATAACCTCAGCACTTGCCAAGAAGGTTGCTGTGAGTTTTAAGGGCAGTCTGAAATAGTTTAAGGGCAGCCTGAAATACCATGTCAAAGAAACTACAAACAAAAGGCTGTCAAGCCCCAAAAGTATGTTTCCTATAAGGAACTCATTTCGGT
Source organism: Grammomys surdaster (assembly GCF_004785775.1). Classification (NCBI taxonomy): domain Eukaryota; kingdom Metazoa; phylum Chordata; class Mammalia; order Rodentia; family Muridae; genus Grammomys; species Grammomys surdaster. Next base: position 653,890 of record NW_021621002.1, read on the forward strand.
AGTGAGAACACACAACTAGAACTGATAGGAAATGATATTCCAGGTGTCTGAAAATTGATTCCTAAAGCCAATGGAACAGCTGCACTTTCTATCTAACCAAACAGATCTTAATACAAAATAAGTGAGAGGCAAAGGCCACCCAGGAGTAAATTATCAAAGGTAGTAGGAGTAGAGTGTGGTAGCCATGCTTGGGAAGCAATGTAGAAAGATCACAAGGTAGAAGCTAGTCTGGGCCAGATAATGAGGCACTGTCCCTAAAAAAATAATAAATAAAAACATAATGGTTGTAAATCAATATGGACCAAATACCAAAACCATACACAATTAAACCTGAAAACAGAGGTGTGCAGATAGTGTGTTGTGGCATATGCCTGCCCGTGTGTATCACACTATTTTTGTAATACTTAAGATGCAGTGTCGGTCAGCCTAGGTACAAATAAATGAACAGGTAAATGACAAAAAAAAAAAAACCATTTCCTATGTACATAGTGGAGTATTATCCATGACTTGCAGCAAAATGCATCAACTAGAAGATATTATATCGAACAACAAGCAAGACCCAGAAAGAACAGTATTACATGTTCTCTCATATGTGAAAACAAATTTTGAAAGTAAACCTGAAAGTAAATTGTAATGACTGGGCGTGAGACATGGGGCAAGAGTGGAGTAGGATCAACAGTTCGATATCATCAATTCCATGGTACAGGAATATATACAATCCCAGAACATAAAAATAACGTATGCCAAAAAATAGTTGGAAAGGAGGCCCCCCGCAAGATGGCTTTGCAGGTAGAGCATGCAGGGATGATGACCTGAGTTAAGTTCCTGGATTCCACTCCCTGGAGTTGTCCTCTGATCTCCTTCCACATGTGTGTCGGGTCATATGTAAGTACTTCCCCCCAAATAGAAAACAACAGAGGAACTCTGTTTCTTACGCTGATAGACGATCACATATGGGACCATGTTTCCAACAGGTGTATAATGTGGCTAAAATAATGACTTGTGCCTAAGGAACACTGAAGCCATACATGATATGTTTGCGACGATGCCAAAGCAAGCCTACTACAATGCCAGTTGTGAAAGCGCAGCACAGACCCGGCTAAGTTCAGCACGCAGGAGAATGAAGCAGGAGTCCAAGTTTAAGCTAAAGTGTTTTAAACAAGGTACAAACAGCATAGCAATGTGGTTACCCAGCTTGGGCGTGCAATGGGCTGAACTATGCAGGTTTATGTAAATGCTCCCTAGTGCTGCCACAGTAACAGAATTATTCTTCAGAGAGCATCTCCATCCCTAAGTAATCATGTATGCTTTGAATTGGCAGAACCTGAAAGTCTGCCATAGCACTGGGTGAACAGACACATAAGACAAACCTTTAAAAAGTGGTTAATCAGCTAAAAAAAAAAATACCAGAAAATGTATGGGTATTAGTTTATTATCCGCTCAATGTAGCCACAGGACCCAACAAATAAGACTCTCCACCCCACACAGCAGGGAAGGCACACACCGCAGCTGGACCCCATAATGAGCCCTCCCTGTTCCAAGAGTGTGTCACAGGAATGAGGCCAGGCCATGGTCATCAGAGGTCATTCATTACTAGAAATCCTCCTAGGCCTCATAGTACCTGAAGTGGTATTCCTTTGGTCTTCCAAAATAGAAGTATCAGCTGGGAACAAGTATTCAAAACAAGAATCTGTGTGGGGAATATTTTTGATTCAAACATCAACAGTGTAATTTCATTTAAAGGAAATGTTCAGAAAAGGCAATCTATGGACAGCACTGGCGGCTGGCAGGGCCTGCTGGGAGGGAGGGAGTGCTAGTGGACACAGAGTTTCCTTTTGGAGTGGCAGAAGCAATAGTTAGATAGACCGTAGTGATCGTTGTAGATCTTTCTGAATATCCTAGAGGCTATCATAATTTTTTATTATGCTTACTTATTTATGGGTTGGATGTGAAAGCCAACTTTGTGGCGTAGGTTCTCTTCTTCCAAATGGGTTCCAGAGATCCAACTTAAATGATCAGGCTTGTCCTCAAGCTGAGCACCTTCCTGTTGACCCATTTTACATGCTCCTGTAACTATTTTAAAAACGTAAAAATTACATACCATAAATTCTATGGCACGTAAATTACATTGCAATAAAATATGGCATTATAAGACTAGACAAAGTGTGCTGTTTTGCTACATGATCATATTTAGAGAAATTTTTATTTTGAAATACAAAATCATTTATTAAAAAAACCCTCCATCTTGGGCTGGGTGTGGTGGTACACACTTTTAATCCCAGCACTGGGGAGGCAGAGGCAGTCGGATCATGGTGAGTTTGAATCCAGACTAGTCTACAAAGTGAGTTCCTGGACAGTCAGGGTTGTTACACAGAGAAACCCTGTCCTGAAAAACAAAAGGCAAGAAACAAACCAAACAAACCAAAAAAAAAAAAAAAAAAAAAAAAAACCCTTCATTTTTGGTGCTGGAGAGACGCTCTTCTGGAGGATTTTATTTTAAGTTCCATCCTGAGGCTTCACTGTGTCTTGGTGTAGCAGAATACATCTGTAACACCAGCACTTGGGCCACAGAAGCAGGAGTAAATTTGAGGCCATCATGGACTATATAAAACTTTGTCTCAAAAAACAAACAAACCAGGCCCACCCAAATCCTCCCTGTGAAACTGAGCTCAGAGTTCCAGAAACAGCTATTGGAGGCTGCAGAAGCAAAGAAGCTGTTCCCCATCCCGGACACCTGGTGGCTGCCAAAAGAAAGTACACGCTGCAGTCAACCAACTCTACACACCAAGCCCCCGTTTCCTATCCTTAGCTACAAAAAGCAGCTCAAAGCATGTACTCTGTGATCTAAATTCTGCTCATTGAATGACTGGGTCCCACATCCCCATCATGGTGTGGCCAGAACTAGAGACTTTACTTCTCTGACATTAAATAAAGACTTTTCTAGCTGCTTGAAGTCATCTAAATCTCATCTTTTATTACTCATAAAAACGTATTTCTTATTTAACTTTGTACTATTGAAAATACCTTGTTTCACTTGGGGACTACTGTAGATTATAAATCACAGTGTTTACATGCATGCAGAGATTTTTTTTGCTCATATAGAAAAATGATTTTTCATTATAGAAAACAGAGATTCGCCGGGCAGTGGTGGCGCACGCCTTTAATCCCAGCACTTGGGAGGCAGAGGCAGGCAGATTTCTGAGTTTGAGGCCAGCCTGGTCTAGAGTGAGTTCCAGGACAGCCAGGGCTGCACAGAGAAACCCTGTCTCGAAAAACAAAAACAAAAAAAAAAGAAAAGAAAAGAAAGAAAGAAAGAAAGAAAGAAAGAAAGAAAGAAAGAAAGAAAGAAAGAAAGAAAACAGAGATTCTAAATATCTCCTGCCTCATACTTCAGCTTGTAAGTATCAAACTATCAGACTTTAGACAGTGTTGTGTTAGAATGTAAGGTATTTTATTTTGAAGTTTTGAAAAATACTTTTTAAACTTTCATTTTAGCATGTATGTGTACACTCCTGTTCTCATGCCATGGCATATGGGAGTTAGTTCTCTACTTTCTCCATGTGGGTTCTGAAGACTGAGCTCTGAGCAGCAGGCTTAGCTATCTTGATGCTCCTGGTTCTTTATTTTTTGAAATAGGGTCTCATGTAGTCTATATAATGGTCTTGAACTTCCTCCTGCTCCCATGTCCCAAGTGCTGAGACTATATCCCTATATTTTATGTGACACTAAGAATCAAACCTAGGACTTCACTAAGCAAAAGAGATATATGCTCAGCCGAGAATGTTTGATTCTTAAAATTGTTATTTGATGCTGCCACCATGGGTCATATTGATATGATTTGTGCTGCCATCTGAGACCATGGTGATGTTCAGGTCCATGCTATCACCAAGAGCCATGTCTGGGTCCATGGTACTCCTGCAGCCTGAGTCTTTGTTGATGTCTGTGGCCTGTGCTGCCACCAAAGGCCATGAGGCTATCCATGGTTAATGCTGTAGCCTGAAGCCATGTTGATATCTATGGCTTGTGCTGCAAACTGAGACCTTGTTGATGCTCTTGGCCTGTGTTGCCATTGAAGGCTACGATGGTGTCTGTAGCTGGTGCAGTGACTTAGGGCTGTATTGATGTCTGGTCTGTACTGCCACAGGAGACCATGCTGAGGTCCGTGGCATGTGCTAATGTTTATGTCTGTGGTCAGTGCTGTGGCTAGAAATCATGTGGAAGTTCATGATCCACTCTCCACTGACTGTAAAGAACAAGGAAGCTACTTCTGCCACAGTATTGTTGATTACAGACTCATAGTTGAGAAGGAAGACATAGAAGGCTTCTGTGACAACTCCTACTACCCCCATATGGGAAAAAATGTAATAGCCTAGACAGAAAGCTGTCCAAGAGAATTTTTAAAAATTGTGATAAAGATGGTGAAATGTAGCTCTCTCTCCATGATTGATGGCTTCTGTCTTGAGGGCAGATGGGAAGGACTGTTTTGTTTAAGGGATCAGCCACCAGGGTTTGATCATACCCCAGTGAGTACATGAGCAACACAAATTGAACATATTCTTTTTGTTTGTTTTCGTTTTGTTTGGTTTTGCTTGGCAGATGGGGAGATCAGGGGAGGACCCAAGGATAGGGTCAAGGACCTGGAGGGTCAGGAAAGTGAGAGTGCTCAGGGTATACAATATGAAATTCTCAAATAATCACTGAAGATATTATGAAAAAGTTGTTATTTGATGGCCAGTTCCATGGCTCAGCAGGTAAAAGAACTTGTGCCAAGTTCCAAATGTGATCCTAAGAACTCAGAGCATGGTGGGAGGAGAGAACTGACTCCTGAAAGTCATGCATGCTCTGGGATCTCTCTCTCTCTCTCTCTCTCTCTCTCTCTCTCTCTCTCTCTCTCTCTCTCTCTCTCCCCTCCCTCTCTCCC
>NW_021621002.1:659210-718118 GCF_004785775.1 Grammomys surdaster
CACACACACACACACACACACACACACACACACACAGGCGCAGGGGGCAGGGGGAGAGATTGATTTTTGGCATTTCGTTTTAAAACAAAAGTAGAGAGTGGGACGCCCAAGAAATTGACCTCTGACCTCTACATGTTCCACACATAGAAACTCAAATACTCTAAGAGTGACAGTGCATCTTTAAAAGAAAGAAAGAAAGAAAGAAAGAAAGAAAGAAAGAAAGAAAGAAAGAAAGAAAGAAAGAGAAAAAGAAAAAGAAAAGATTTATTTCATGAGTATGTTGTCACAGTCTTCAGACACACCAGAAGAGGGCATCAGATCCCGTTTCAGTGCTCTTAACCTCTGAGTCATCTCTCCAGCCCTTGACAGTGCATCTATAAAAAAGAATTCTATTTGAGTCTCTGACTTTTTTTTTGTTGTTGTTTTTTGTTTTTGTTTTTTGAGACAGGGTTTCTCTGTGTAGCCCTGGCTGTCCTGGAACTCACTCTGTAGACCAGGCTGGCCTCGAACTCAGAAATCTGCCTTCCTCTGCCTCCCAAGTGCTGGGATTAAAGGCGTACGCCACCACGGCCCGGCGAGTCTCTGACTTTTAATTAACTAACTATTATTATTATCACTAAATAAGGGGATGAGGAGGTAGATCAGTAGTTAAGAACATCTAGAGAAAACCTGCGTTTGACCCCCAACACCTAGATCAGGCTGTAGTGATTCACTTGGAACTCTAGCTCTGGGTCTGATACTTTTCTCCTGGGTTCTGAGGGGACCTGTACTCACATGTGCACATTCTTAGACACAGACACAGGTACACATGACTAAAACTAAAAATATATCTTTTAAATCTTTCAATGGCTTGCGGTTAGGACAGAATTCCTAATAATTTTCAAAATGGCCCTAAACACATTTGTGGTATTTGCACTCTGCATCTGTGCTAGGTGGTATTCTCATTAATCAACTCTGAAAAAAAATAAAGATTTTCTATGTCTTGTATTATCAAGAATTCTGCCAAGATTTAGTTCTTTATTTAAAAATAAGCATACCCAAGCTGGGTGATGGTGGTGCATACCTTTAATCCCAGCCCTCAAGGCAAAGACAGGTAAATCTTTGAGTTTCTGGTCTACAGAGTCAGTTTCAACACAGCTAGGACTACACAGAGAAACCCTGTCTTGAAAAACAAAATACCAAAACCAAAAACAACAAAAAGCATACCTTCTCATTAGTATTCAAGTTCTGTTTAATATTTTATTAGTGGTACAATTATACTACTAACTTAATTATATACTATGGTACAATTATATACTATGCTGATCAAGTTTTTTTTTTCTTCCTCCACTTGAAACAAAGGTCATCTAGGAAAAGAAAAATTCAATTGAGAAAATGCCTCCATCAGATTGTCCGGTAGGCAGTTTGTGGGGGTGTTTCCTTGATTAATGGTTGATGAGGGCCCAGCTCACTGTGGATAGTACCACTCCCAGGCAGGTGGTCCTGGGTAATAGAAACTGAGCTGATTATAGAGAGCAAAGCCAGTGAGCAGTATTCCTCCATGGCCTCCAGGTGGATGTCATCACACTGGCAGGCTATGGGTAAGGTCACTCAGCAGAGAGGCAAGGGTTGGGGGTTCAGTGATTTTAGTAATCTAACATCTTCACTGGGCCCATCTCTTAACTGTCTCACTTCTCATTCTTGCTATGCTGGTGATTAAGGTCCTGCTACATGAACCGTAGGCCACACACTTAAATGATGCCCAAACCACAGCATCTCCACTGCTTACATTCTTGTATATCTACATATTGTCCACAATGTCTCAATTGGAAAAAAATGCACTTCAAAGGTTGTTGAACACACACACACACGATTAAATTTTTCTATTTTATTTTTTTTATTTATTTTTTAAGTAATTTAGTTTTTCTCAAATTGTAATTCATTCACACAGGGGATATAAACACAGAAAGGCAGGATGTGGGAAGGGGATGACACTGGAGTGTGGGTGTTCAGGGGGAATACAGATATCTTTCAGAACCAGGTATCGGCTGGGTGAAGGTTCAGGAGACAGGTCACTATGAGTCTGCCTTTGACTCACTTGTCCTTATCTAAGTTGGTATTGTCTGCCAAGGCTACCTATTTACAAGATCTATGACTACTCGGGCTGGTAAATTTCCACAAAAGCTGCCTGTTTACATTAGCTTATAGCCATCTGTTTCAATGTTTTTTCACAGAGACCTAAGACTTGGTGTTAGTATACATGTATGACAGGACTACTGCTGATTTTAGGCCTATGGCTGGTTTTAGGCCTTCAGTGTGTAATCAGGGCTGCCCCTGATATCTCCTCCCTTCTCTAAATTTTTCTATTTTAATTCCTGTTAGTCCAATACTTTTGTGAGACAATGTGTCATTATGTAGCCCAGGTATGGTAGTATGAAAAGGTTTGGGCCCCACAGACTCGTGTTTGAATCCTTGACCCATTGGAAGTGGCACTATTAGGAGGTCTGGCCTTATTGGAGTGGGTGTGGCTTTGTTGGAGGAAGTGTGTCACTGTGGAGGTGGGCTTTGAGGTCTTATATGTGGAAGCTCCTCCCAATAGAAAGCTCCTCCTTGCTGCCTGCAGATCAAGATGTAGAACTCTCAGCTCCTTCTCTAGCACCAAGCCTGCCTGGATGGTGCCATGCTTCCTGCCATGATGATAGTTGACTGAACTTCTCAAACTGTAAGCCAGCCCCAATTAAATGTTTTCCTTTATAAATGTTGCCTTGGTTTTGGTGTCTCTTCATAGCAATAAACCCTAAAGCATCTGGCTGGCCTTGAACTATTCTCTGGAGTCTGCAGTGCTGGGGTATGGCTATGTAACTACACCTGGCTTTCAGCCTTGTGATTTTAATAACAAAAGTACTGATTTATCTGTCAAACGTCTACCTGGGGATTTCCATCTCACAGACGTGTGGTGTGAGCAGAGATGATTTATCTAGGGCAGAGGTTTCAGATTCTAAATGGATGCATGCTATTGAACAAAGAACCAATTCAGGCCATGGAAGGGGAGAATGGTGCAACAAAACTTGCCTCAGAGCTCTACAAAGTGCTCAGTGATTGCTTTCTGGGGCAGGGCTGGCCTAGGCAGGTGGGAAGGCTACTTTACTCCCCAGAGGAAGTACAAGTTCCTGCTTAAAACAGGCTCATGGATTAGGTTGGCTAGAAGAATCTAGATGTTAGCTATTATAGATGGACTTTTCACACATGCAAATTAACCCCAATGTAAAGCATGCAGAGTAGGTTTCTTTGAGCACTGTGATAAAGCCAAGTCTCTAGGGTCTTTGCTCTGCTGGAGACAGTAGCTGGGGCAGTTGCTCAGGCCCTCAATATGACACCCCCATAGCTATAGTGGCTTACAGTGCCTTTTCATTAGTCACCTTACTCTCTAACCTCTGGTGAAATCTAAGCAGCTATGTTCTCACAGTGACTGGATTTTGACTGAGAACAGCTGTAGGAGTTTTGCTTTGGGGCTTATTGTGTTTTGGACATGTGTTTTTATTTGGTTGGTGGGAAGCTGAGATTGGGCCAGTGAAAAAGGCTGTAGTGGATGAATTAGAGATGGGCAGCTGAGAAACACTGAGCTCATAGTTCAGTTAAACAGGCTGTGGTGATCGGGCTCCTGAAGCAGCTCCCCATGATGCTGCCTGCCCCTAGGAAGCCATTACCTTCCAAATTGTTTACATTCACCATCCCGACGGGACTCTCCTTGTGCTGACTTGGCCATATTTCTTGGTTTTATTTCCTTTCTGACCCTTGTTGCCACTCTGAACATATGATTTCTCCAAGACATGCTGCTCCCTAGCTGTTCTCATAGCTCTGGGGTCCTTAGTGTCATCAAGTTCATCTTCATCTCCCTCCATGCTAAAACTCACAACCTTTAGGTCTTGGCTCAGGTTCATAGGGACCTACTTGTTCCTCACGAACAGTTGCCACTCCCCTAGGAAGGTATGCTGGTTTAGTACCCTGGCTGGTAAGTCAGTATGCTCTACCCTCTGGCAACTGGCAACCTACCTAAGGCAGCAAGCTATATTCAGCCAGATAATGCATGTTATCATGCAACGTACATGACACACAGCAGGTAATCAAATACTCCACAAGAAAGGCAGAACTTAATATGCAGTCTGAGGGACTCAGTTTATGTTAACAGCAACTTCAAGCGGCCACAGACTATAAAAAGTTTCCTGGGGGGAAATTGAGTAGTCTCTGGTACAGTTAAAAGGTCCTCAAAGTTTGTGGCTGCCCAGGACAGGTTTGGAAACACTGGAACCACTGTGAGACTATTTGACTTTGAGGACATCAGACAATCAGAGTACCAAAACAAGGTCTCTTCATCCATCTCTACGAAGTGGTCCTGAGGTAATACTTTGCCAAGACCTGAAACAAAATGAGAAAAATATGGATAAGTTAAATGAGAATCTCGGCTAATATTTACCTCTGTAAATTTACTGTTGTACTTAAAGGCTTCTCTTTAACTCAGACTCTGATCCTATGTTCCTCTTGTGGTTTTGTGTGAACATACAATGATGAGAAGTTAGCACCACAGGAGTTTTCCCTTGAAGAAATAAGCAGCAGCAAGATACACTATTCTTGTACATCTTGATTTCGCACAGCTCTAATAAAGAAATCCCAGGTAGTCCTGAATGTGAAACTCAAGACTAAATAACTTCTACAACATTGTAGAGTGTCTTCTTAAAGAGAACACAAAGTCTCTAAATGTAAATGGGTCAATGCGACTAGATTAAGAATTTTATTCATTTGCTGAAGAGAAGGCCAAGTAGTTAGAAGGGCACGCTACACTTGAAGAAGACCAGAGTTCAGTTCTCAGCATCCATTTTAGATAACCACCTGTGACTCCAGCTCTGGGGGACTGGATTCCCTCTTCTGGCTTTGATGGACATGGCATTGTGAACACCCACCCCTCAATATGCACATAATTAAAGATAATTAGAGGAAAAAATAACTATCAAATATTTGTAAACCACAAAATGATAAACAGTATGCAGAACACATAAACAGTGTGTAGCACCCACGTGTGCCACAGTTGAGAGATCTTGTCCTGTTGTGGTAGTCAGTTAATCCTCTGGCGGCTGTGCTGGCGCTTCTCACTACCGCCCCAATGTTGTGGATTCTTGAATGAAAGACACACATGGACTCTATTTTAATATGCCCCTAAGAAGCTCAACAGCTGGCTATTCCCAAATTTCCACGTTTCTAATGCCTCCCCTCCGATACTCCTGAATTAGTACTAAAATCTAAACTCTTATCTTTGTTACCCTAGACCCAAACGGGGAGTGGGAGGGTTGGGGCTGCCTCTTACATGGCTGTACCCTCTCACTTCTCCAGCTCTCAAGCCCAATCTTCCTGATTTCCCGGCATGGCAATTATAAAACCTTCTTCTTCCCATGGTTCCCTTGCCTGGGAGTCCTGCCTCTGTCTCCCTGCCCAGCCATTGGCCACAGCAACTTTATTTACCAATTAGAGACAACTGGGGCAGAGACCCTCAGTGTCTTTCAGGCAGAAGTTAGATTTCCCTGTGATTTTGGGAGCTGAATTAACACAAATAGCATTAGAACCCATCTACAACAATTCACCCTTTTCATCCATTAAAAAGGCCTTTTCTCTCAGATATACACTGAACACAATTATAAGTTATGTAAACTATAAGGTAAGATATACATTAACAACATCCAGTCCATCAATTTTTATCAATTTAGTACATTACTGTAACAGCTATCCTATCTTAAGGAGTTTATAATTTTCTACCTGAATTCTGTTTTGATTTTAACTTGTATTATCGTCTGAAAAAATGATCTTTTTAAATCTAGATCACCTTCCTTAGTGCTTAACAACTTAAAGGCCACACTCATACAACCCCAGGAAAGGGAGGTTTACCTTCTTACTCCATGAACAAGCTGTAACGGAGCCACGGTGCACAGCAAACACCCTTGGAATCCTCAGTGTACTCGTCTGACCAATCCAAGTGGAGGAATGGACTGTGGCAATGCAGTTTCTCCTTCCCTGGCCTGTCCATGAGGTGATCATATCACCAACGTCCTTAGAACTGCAGCATCCCTTCAGACTTCCCCAGATGCTACACAGGGCTCTTTCCGCAGAGGTCACAGTTAGAAAGCTGAGGTTCCAAACATGAGTAGTATGAGGAGGAAGCTAAATTGGGCATGGAGTCCTTCAGTTCACCTATGTGCTGCTTTCTTGACAAATGACGAATGCACTGTTGCCCAGGTGTGAAGGCCAGAAATCACACAGACAACATGCAGTGAAGTCTAGGAGATCAACAGCACGTGTGCAAGAGAAACAGGATAATTTTATTATCAGGTTTTCTTAAAAAAAAGGTACAATAGAAGCTCTACAGTTCAGCAAGATTAGACATGATTTATAACTTCAATGTTCTAAAAAACAAATGACAACAGAAAACTAGCAAAACTACAAAGCTACTAGAGAAAAGAAAAGCTACAGCTTAACTTCCTTAAAAACTATTTTCCAACCAGTAAGTACCTTCACCAAGTCATTAATCAAATGCTTCCTACATCTAGAAACAGATGATCAAGCGGACTCAAACATGTAATGCGTAATCTTGTTTTTCCAGCTATAAAATAGCAGTATCTCAACAAAATAAAATATGCTCTAAGCAGTTTTCTGAAAACTTCAATGACCTTTTCTGGCTCAGTACCTGACTTGAAATGTTCAAACCTTTATATTGCACACAAAAGGAACTTTAGCAGCATACTATGTGCATGAGAAGCTGATGAAAAATAAGATTGGAAACCCCTTTAAATTGTGTTCCATTTACATGATTTAAATATATAGTTTTCTATATCTTTAATTAGTACAAGTAAAAAGGTAAATTTCTGAACAGCACAGAAATACAAACATATTTAGAGTTTTACAAAATATATCCAACCCCTTAGACATGCACAATCTTTTAATTTCGGAGTGTTATACCATACGAGGGAGCCAGTTTCTTCTTCTTCATAATTCAGGTAGGAAGTCATTTTTATGAAGCTTTTGTATGAAAAAAAACACATACCTTTGTCTCTAAAAAAAATTTTTGTGGAATGTTGGAAATTATGGAAAAACAATTCCAAACTAATGAAGTCAGAAGACTTGGAATGAGAAGATCCTAGCGCCACGTTATGAGGAATGATGGTCATCTTCAGGTGATTCAAGGAGCATTCTGTCATAGTTAAAGGCTACCAGGAGATGTCGTGGAAAGTCATGAATGCTGGGCCACTTCTCCTTAAAGAACCACAGTGTACAAATGTTTCAGGGATCCTAAGCAATACCTCAGTACATTAACAGGCTGGTGCAGCTAGCACCACAAGCAGGAGCAAGCGGCTTCTGTTCTAACAGGCTGCCCTCTGAGGAGGCTGCAGCAGACACTGCCTGTGGGTATAAATCAGGACGCTGGCCTGCAGAACTTCTAAACTTATCAAGAATGAATGAGGGGCCACTGGCTATTAATTCCCACAAGGTTTTCCCCATAGAATATTTAACTTCAATAACACCTGCCTACCAGGAAAAAAAAAAGGTACAGCTTCACATACAAATGTAAATAGCAAATTACAATTCTAACTTCTGTCTAAACTCATGCCTTTAGTAGGTTAAGTACTGGGTGTCAAAATATTCTCCATTCAGACTTTAAGTGCCCTGTTTCTCAGCTATGTAATAGCTTCTTATTTTTGTTTTCCTAATTTGCTTTTTCCTTGAATTTCTAAAGAAAACTATTCTAAAAAACAGTTAACTGCTTAGTACAAAATTTGAAAGGCAGAAGGGCTGAGGAAGTCCTGTCATGTGCTCTATTTTGCTGTGCAAGAAAGCCAACTGTTTCTTAATGCAAAAGGAGAGAACTCTTTTCAGGCTTGTAGCTAGTGAAGGATTTGGGAGTGGACAATTCATATTGGTTATAAATCAGATGAACGTATACAACTGCTCCACATCTGTTAAACATGCAGCTTCAGAATTCCTATTCTACTCTAGACTCACAGCTTTAATTCTCTCCCTTATCTGTGTCATTGTCGTTACACTAGGATCATAATGGGTTTCCTGAAAACCACCTGAACAGCAGTACAGCTACTGACAATGTCTGCCTGGTGAAACTGAAAAATGTTGGTTGATTTTCACTCTGGCAGGTCTAGTTACACTCAGTTCTTAGACACAAGAGTATTGGCAATCACTGGAGAAAGTGTGGTTTCCAATAGCCACATCACCTGGAAAGAGTCAAAAGGCCTAGTGTTGGCTAATGGGCTACCTTGCCAGCACTGGAGGGAGACTACGCGTCAGAGTTAGCCTAGCTCACTGGACACTTCACATGTGTGGGCTCATTGGGTGTATCTCCTATTGTCCATGACACTCGCTGCTGCATTAGGTGATGCCCCTGCCAGCAACAAAATTGTGTATGGCCCTTGAAAAGCCAACATTTCCAAGAACCTAAAGGAAGCAGGCATATGGTCTTTTGACCATTCTAAGATGTTTTATATTCAAAGGTAAGTTATTTTATGCTGACCAGTTAAGTGACTATTTTAAGAGTTAAGTTTTTAACTACATTAAGAGAAAGTTCAATTAAAATATACACTTGAGCCTGGCACAGTGGTGTGCTCCTATAATCCCAGTTGAGACAAGAGGGAGGAGTTTGGCAATTTTAGAGACCTATGTGGTAAGACAGTGAGACCATACGCAGGGGAACCCATACACACTCAAGTGGGGAGTGTGAGACAAAAGCAGTTACATATTCCCCCTCCGAGTATATTTCAAAGTGAATGTTGCATTGTTTTTGTTTAAGTGACAGCAGGCATTTCCCCAAGTCATACAAACCTGGTGCAAACTAAAGAACACATCATCATCTTACTAGCTAACCCAGGCCGGGCTCCTAGCAATGCCAACTACCATGGGTATAGCAATATGCTTTAGCCACATGAAATGATATCTAGCCATGAATTCTCAGGAGTCTCAGCACAACATTAACGTTCCTTTCAGTTTTGTGTGGCTTTATTTTCTTCTCTTTTCAAATATTTACTGGCTAAAGACAATTAATATTGTTCCCCCATTAACCGATTAATTTGTTGTCACTGGAATCTCTCAAGTTATTATGCCCAATTGGAAGTAGTTCGTGTTAAAATGCAACTTGCCAAGTTTTAAAAATACTGAATTATGCCCTATTTTCTTTTTATAGTCCTTAGGGAATCTCATACGGGATAAATGAAATATAATCGCCAGGCAGTGGTGGTGCACGCCTTTAATCCCAGCACTTGGGAGGCAGAGGCAGGCGGATTTCTGAGTTCGAGGCCAGCCTGGTCTACAGAGTGAGTTCCAGGACAGCCAGGGCTACACAGAGAAACCCTGTCTCAAAAAACAAAACAAAACAAAAAAACAAACAAAAACAACAAAAAAAGAAATATAATCAATGTCCTTAATTAGGCCCCTGACTTTGCCAACGCTTGTTAAATCATATGTTATTCCACATGCCTTCTGTTACTGAAAAGGCAGACTGTTTTCCATAAGCACTCCCTGAGAACACCCATTCAGGATCCCCTGAAAGGCAAATGACAGCTATACATGACAAGCATGAATTTAAATGACAGGCTGGCAAATTCATGCCTGTGGTAACATAAAACTAGCTGTACTGATTTACCAAACAAGTGACTCCTGGCATGGGTGTGAATTCATTCTCTTGTTTCTTACTGTTCTTTTATTTGAGGTGTGTGTCTTTGTGTGTGTGAATATAAGCATGCACTCAACACATTCCCTGGAAGTCAGAGGACAATCTGGTTCATCTTTTCCACATTGTTTTGAGGCAGGGTCTCTCATTTTTGCCAATTCATTGTTCACTCTAGGCTAGCTGGCTTTCTAAGATTCTCTAGACTCTACCTCCCACCTCATTGTAGGAACACTGGGATTAGAGATGTGGCTTTTTATGTGGGTTCCAGGGATCTGGATTCAAGTTGTCATGCTTGCACAGTAAGCACTTTCCCTCACTAAAGCATCTCCTCGGCCCACTTCTTGTTTTTCTAAATGTGGGCTAAGTCATGGTTTATATTTAACTTTTATTGGTCATTTTGTTTTTCTTTAGAAGGTAGCAGCCCTGACGACAGGAGGATTTTCAGTCAGGAAAGCAGGAAGGCCAACTGCCTTGAAAAGCTCAATGCAGAACAAGACTAAGAGAAGGCCTGTGGATCTATGCAGATCCAATGGACGACCACTTACATGAGGAAACAAGGCACATATTTTTGATAACAAAGTGCTGATTAAGACAGCAACATAACTGGAGTTGACTGAGCTAGCATGTGGGTCGACAAAGTACTGTCCTCCAGACACTCCAGACATGTGCCAACCCTTCAGTGCTGCTGAATCACCACTGCTGCTTCCTTGCACAAGCACTGCCAGTAGGAGAGAAGCACAGGGGCATCTCTGCTGCTTCACACCAACTGTGACAGGAGGATATTCATAGAAAATGACATCTTACCCTCAGCTTTCCCCTCTTGAATTTCATAGCTCTGGGAAGAAGTGTTCAGTGGGTAGAGGATTCCCTCTAACCACCCCATAAAAGCCCACCCTAGAACTCAGGCTGGAATGCATAATCCCTATATGTTACAAATACATTTTAGGGCTAACTTCAGAGATAGTGAAATAGTAATATAACTTAATTTTAGTCAATATAAATTACAATGACCATCTAAATATTTAAACAGCAAAATAGAACAAAATATACATATGTAAAAATTCTTCTAAGTAAACAAATGTACAATCTCAGAACTTAAAATTCACTAGAAGGTTCATTGTGTACATTAATTAGGCTCAGAACGAAGTAAAAGTAGTCAATTTAACCCCCAACCTGGAAAGCTATTCTGCTATGGTTGTGATTTCATCCACTTAGTATCCTGCAACTTTCATTTAGACAGAGTGCAACGGTCCATGTAAACAGTTTGTCATCTTGGTCCCTGGGTATGGACCTCTGGATAGAGGAAGAAACCGTGGGAGCAGCAGAAGGGGAGGGAGCATTACACCTTAGAAAACAAAGCAGCTTCTGCTGCTGGACTCAGGGCTTCCCATTGGGTGGCTCAGGAAGACTCTGAGGGGTGGATGTGGTGAAAGTAGACAGCCATGAAGACATAGCTGTCTTTGCACTGGAAAAAGCTCCTCCAACTGATTGGCCTGTTGGAGAAACAGAAAAACAAAAGGAAAAAATGTATGAATTTAATAAAAGGTTAAGGTTTTTTGCATGCTGGGAAATATAACGTAGGCAGGTTCTTTAATACTGAACCACATCTCCAGCCTATATCTAACATTTTGTTAGACAATTAAAACCCGACAAACAAGAATAAGATTAACTCATTGAAACACAGTAAGATTTGTAGTTACTAAGATACCACTTAAATTTTTAGTTCAAAAGACTATCTTTCCATTTGAGTGTCTTAAAGAAAACAGTCATGTTTCACCACAGGAGCCCACACTAGGTACTTTGTGGGGGCTTATAGCATAATTTTACAGCCACAGCACTAGCAACTCTGACTATGATCAGAATTATCTGGAGAGCTTAAATAGCTAAATATACAGCTGGAGAGATGCCTCAGGAATTAGAATTGTTTACTGTTCTTCCACGACCAAATTCAGTTCCTAGCACCCATATCAGGAGACTCAAAACTGCCTTTAACTCCAGCTCCACGGGTCCCAAAGCTTCAGGTCTCCATGGGTACCCACACTTCCATGCAGACAGAACAAACACACTTCTCTGAACCTACTTATATTACAAGAATAGTACTATACTGGAAGAGAGCCTTGTAGGTCTTGTCATGTTGTTTTTAAATAGTATCTTTGAAGTTGCTGTGAAAGTGAGATTATTTGAGTCACTGCTGTTAGAGAAAGGGCGCACAGAAGAGACTTGTGTTGCAATTTAATTAACAGCAGCGACACTGGAAACCAAATATAGCTCTTCTCCTTGACCGTGGGTCAGTTCTTACACTTCAGTTCCCCGTCGTCTGAATCTTCAGACAATAATATTCAGGTGATAAATGTTCAATAGAATATTTTAGAAATAAATCATTTACAGTCTGTTTGAAGTGGTGATGGCCCATCCCACTTTCCAGTTCTGTACCTACTCATATTTCCTTTTGTCAAATATACAGCTTCTGCTCCTGCCTACCAGTCACTTGGTAGACCCGTGGTTATCAGACTCACTCCCTTGGTATGCAGGTTGGTTTTCATTAACTTGACTCAAGCCTAGACAAATCTGGAAAGAGGGAATCTTAATTGGGAAAATGGTCTTTAGGTAAATTTATAGAGCAGTTTCTTGATTAATGATTAGTGTAGGAGGATTCAGCCCACCGTGGTTGGTACCACTCCTGGGCAAGTCTTCTTGATGGTGTAAGAAAGTAGGCTAAGCAAGGCACTGAACAGTGTTCCTCCACCGTCTTGGCATCAGTTCCTGCCTTGGCTTCTCTCAGTGAACTGTGTCTGTCCTAGGACATGTAAGCCAAGCAAACCCCTTCAACTCCAAGTTGCTTTTGGTCATGATTATCACAGCAATGCAGTGTCTACGTTCCAATAACCCTAAAGGCAAGAGCAGTGGAGTTGGCAATATGAACACATCAAAGAAGAGCTGTAGTGATTTCTTTAAACAAAAAAGTAAAAAACTTTTGAGTGACAGAATACATTTATATAACTTTTACTAAAATATACTGTCATAACTCTCTCATCCTACTATTTCTGTGGTTAATTTACATGGTAATGTTTTATCATAGGTTGGATGTCCAAGAAAAATCATGGCATATCCATAGTTTTGAGTATTCTCTGCGATTCTTTGAAGAGATCTCTTTTGGACGGGGGGGGGGCCGAGGGGGGGAGACATACTACTATAGTGATACGTATGTCTTCAACAAAGCTAAATTTTCCTATTAAATATAAGAGTTCAAAATAAATAAAATGTATAACCATACAGAAACAAATATATCAAATTCCATTCCTCTGGCAAAAAAAAATGTACCTAGCAGTAGGGCTATGTGTTCTGTGTCTTTTAAAAGGAGCCCAGAGAGTCTTTTTGCCATCTTTCTATAGGTGTAAGGACTGTTAGCTACCAAGACCATTATGAGGCATTCTTATACTGGGGCTTTTGAGTTTTGCTCACTAAGAGTTAACAGTTATTTCTGTTATGGTCCCACATGGGCTCGTATGTTTGTATACTTAGTCTCTGCATGGTGGTACTGCATTGGGAGGTTAAAGAACTCTGGGACCTGTGGTCCACGAGAGGTGTTACACAGGGGTCTGAAGTTGTGACTATTTCCAGCTTTGGCTCTCTGCTTTTGGATCTACTATGATATAAGGAGCAGCAGCCACATGCTCACACTGTTATGAATGGCATCCTGACTTTGCTGACCTGATAAACTGTGCCCTTTAAAGCCATAAGCCAATGCAAAGCTCTCCCTTGAGTTGTCTGGAAGGTATGGTCAAAGTAATAAGGGAAGTAACTACCATGGTTTCAGGTTTGAAACCGGATCAAAACAACAAGTTAAAAGTACAGAATAGCTTTACTCCCAGTACTTGGGAGGTAGAGGCAGGCCAATTTTGAGTTCAAGGACAGCTTGGTCTACATAATAGGTTACAGGCTACCTGGAGCTCCAACAACAAACAGACAAAAGGGAAAAGTGGAAATAAGGAATTTATTCAGACACAACACAGAATAATCTTCAAAAATTTTTGAGTGAAAGCATACTAGGCACAGAATATATGCACATGCTATGATTTACCTAGCTATGGGTATCTGGTTAATACTGGCCTCATAAAGTGAGTTGCAAAGTATTACCTCAGTCACTACTTTATGAAAGGTTTGTATTCAATTTATGTTATTTGTTCCTTAAATATCTAATAGAGTTTGTAATCTCAGCACTTGGGGTGTTGAGTCAGGAGAATCGGGAGTTTGAGGCTAATCTGGACTACAAAGTGAAGCCCTGTCTTGACAAACCAAGGGGGGTTGGATAAGAGAAGAAAGGAAGAAAGAGAGGCAGGGAGAGAGAAAGGAGGAAGAAGAGGAGGAAAGAACACAAAAGTCAAGCCAACATAGATGTAATTAAATTAGAAACCTTGCATCCGGTTGTTAGTTCTTCAGCAGATCCAGAGCTATTCTGACTTTACTGGCTATCTGTAGTAGCTCTTTTTATTCTTTCACTTACTTAGAAAAACATAAATTCCTCTTTTAGTTTTAAAACTGAACACTTTAAACACCTCTTGTATTGTTCTGTGATCCAGAAATCTCTATAACTCTACTGTAATGAATATTACATGCAAGACAGAAAATGGATGCATATAACAAACAGTTCCTGGTGAGGGTGTGCCTTACCAACAGCTTTTCCTGTTTGTACCACATTCCGGCTGGTTGTGACCATGACACTGCCAATTTTTTTGCCACGTTCACTGTTCTGAACAGAACTAAGAAAAGAAATAAAATTTTTAAAAATCTCAAACATTTGAGAACACCTACAACCAAACTACTCTATTATCATCCCAAATTAGTATTGAGAAAATAAAAAGCAAAAGTATCATGAATAAATACTTGAATGTACTTGAAAGAACACAGAAATTAGCTGAGGTGAGGACAGAAAGATTTATGGCTAAATATCCTTGACATACATGGTTTCTGAGAGGATATCATCAAAATAAGAATAGCAAGACCTGATATTATTTCATACTATTGTGTATGGACAGAGCTTCCATTCTGAAATACATGCTGTTGAGCTACAGAATGTTATACACACTGGCTTACTGTTTAGAACACTATCAAGTAAACAAAATACCCAATTGGCAACATATAGCATATACTTAGAATAATTCCCCCTTATTTTCTCTAAGTACTCACTGTGAGAATCTGAGTTTCATGTCTGACACCGAGTACTGGCCTTGGAAAGGATGGCTGTAAAACAAAGCTTACGTTTATATTATGAATACATCAATAATGCTGCAAAGAGCAGTCACATGAACTGATAGTACACCTTTTGGGAGACACAAGTGGACACAGTACTCTGAAACTGACAGGAGGCCCTGTGCATCATTCCGAATATGAACTCTCCAAGTCACTCAACAGTTTTGAGTTCTACCTTCTTTCCTTGTACAATGGATCAATGTGGCTAGAAGTGTGAAGTGGGGGACGGAAGTGCTACCACTACTCTTACATAGGAATTACTTCATCTGGGGTAGGGACCAAGCATCATCCCATCTTAAAAATACATCAGGAAATTAGGTGAGTAGCTAATTAAGGCCACCATCACGACCTTGATCCTGGTCACCCTGTAAATATGTGTCATTGGCTATGAAAAAAAATTTTTTTTAATTTGGTTTTTTGAGACAGGGTTTCTCTGTATAGCCCTGGCTGTCCTGGAACTCACTCTGTAGACCAGGCTGGCCTCGAACTCAGAAATCCGCCTGCCTCTGCCTCCCAAGTGCTGGGGTTAAAGGTGTGTGCCACCACTGCCCGGCTGGTTATGAAAGTTTGCCAGTGAATCAGCAAAATCTGTAGTTTATTAGAAAAGCAACTCAAAATGCAGAACTTAAAGTGACACTGTAGTTTTGTGAGAATTTCTGCCACACCAAAGGAAAAACATTTTATTGAAACCAAAACCAAACCAAACCCAGGACTTAAGCCCAGGTAAGACTGGAGGAGCCCAATAACCAATTCTTGTCTTACACTCAAGGTCACTCTGTGATACAGAGAAAGAGACATTCACAGCTACTTTTACAAAATGCTATAGTTTTGTTAAATGACAGCAAAGTGCTCTGGGTCAAAGACAGCATATAAAACAGTTCTTCCTTCTACAGATCACAAACTAACCTAACAAATCATATGCACATGCTGTACTTGAAGCTGCCTAACATGTTCAAAGCCCCAAGTTCAGTAGCAAACCCTGCGATATCACAAAAACATCCCTAATCAGTCGTTTTTCCTATTCCTAAGACGTGTCTGATGCTTGGTGAGTTAAGAGGATTCCTCTTTAGAAGCTAAAAAAGTATCAGGTAGATTTCAAGGTAATTAGTTTGGAATGTTTCAAATTACACTTCCTGAAAATTAATGAAGACTATTTTTTTTCATTTATTTTGAATATGGTGAAAATGTTTAAAATCTACTGACTATCATGACTCCCTAATTACTACTCTATTGGGCCTCTTCATCTTTGATCTTCTCTCTTTTTTCTTTTAAAAATGTAAAAACAAGTATCTTTTTTCTATATGTACTTTTATAATTTTTTTTTGAAATTAAAATGTAATTGCATTGTTTTTCCTCCTCTCTTTCTTCCCTCCAACCCTTACAATGTAAATCACCACCTCGCTCTCTCAAGTTCATGGCCTCTATTTTTTTAATTGTTGTTACACACACACACACACACACACACACACACACACACACACACACACCTTACCAGTCTGTATAATGTATAATGCTAACTGTATGTATATGATTTCAGGGCTGACCATATTTTGGGGGCTCTTCCCTGGGGAGATTTTTTTCTCCTGCTTCCTCCATACTCTGCATTCCTTGGTCTGAGTGAAGCCAAATGAGATTTCTTCCTTTCATGTTAGCATATCTACTGGTGTCCTCTTTGTTTATTTTTGAAGGTAACTCTCCAACATTAGCCTGAGTGTGGGATTACAATTACAGGCATGTGCTATCACACCTAGTTATGAGTGCTTTCCAGTCTGCTTTTGAACCCCTATAACCTTAGTTTCTTTTTTTATTGGATACTTTATTTATTTACAATACAGATGTCATCCCCTTTCCCCATTTCTCCTCCCTAGAACTTCCATCCCATCCCCCCCTCCTTTATGCTTTTATACCATTTTGATTACAAGCATGTAGTAAGGTCAGTTCTAGGCTGAGGGTCTAGCAATACAATAGATGCAAATAGTCAAGGAACAAACAAGACAATAAACACAAATAGTCAAAGAAAAAGCAAGGCACTAAACCCAATTAGGTGAACACATCTGTGATCACTGTTTCTAAAGGCTTATCAGGATGACCAAAGTATCTGAGTTAACTTCCCTGTCCTAGCCCAGGGTCATTTTCATGTCTGAAGACTACTTCTTTATTCTAGCCTAGGATTTAGATTCCTACCTGAAATTACTTCTTTGTTCTAGCCTAATGTCAGATTCCTGCCTGAAGCCTACTTCCTAGTCTATGGAACTTTAAAACAATATCTTCATAAAATAAAAAAGGGGGAGATATACCCCTGTACACCACAAATTTATTTAAATCATATTCTTTTTATTTTAAAGTTTTGTTTTTTTTGTTTTTTTTTTTTTTTAATTTGGATGCCAAGGAACTTTCTGCTGACTGCCTATGGCGCTCTACAATTAGGCATACTTATGCATAGGTGAAAGGGAAGGATCCACTTACTGGCATAAGGCATGATCCTGATCAGGTATTAATTATGGGGAAGAGGGCATGTTTGTGTTTTTTCTGCAGGATGCTGAAGGAGCATGGTGGCTGCCAGAGTGATGGGTGAGACATGCTGATGCCAGGACAAAGTATGATGCTGACTGTGAGCTTGCTGAGTACCCTGACAATGGTGACTGGGAAGCTGTATTGGACATAAGTTCCCAACCCACCATTGCTTACCTATACATGGGACAAGCTGCCTTACCTCAAGTTCTTAGACCTTGTGGAACAGAGAGTCAAAAAGAGAAGTTATAATGCCCCTTAGTTTCTTTACACATGTTTTGGTACCTTTTTTTAAAAAGCCCAGTCTAGCTAAACCTATGTAACCATTAAGATCTGCAGAGCTGGTTCAGGTTAATAGAATCAGGCTCAACGATTGAGACAGCTCACATACTGGATAGCTGACTTATTAGGGTTACCCAGCTTGTAACCCTGGCAAACCAGCTCACATACCTGTTTCCCTCCTTACGCTTTAGTACCCAGACCTTGTAACTGGTGAGGTAGACTACTTTGAACTCTTATTTCATTCACTTAATAGCACTAAACGTAGTCTACTTTTTAATTGTTTTTAATATATTCAGATAGCAATATAGGTTTTGCTGTAGCCAAAAAATTTACTGAAGTTAGAGTTGAACCTACTCATTTTCTTTGAGCGATAATATAAAGATAATAACAGACTTGTCCACCAAAATGTTTTGAAACCATGTTCCCTACCAAATGCATCTAGAAGTTTATATTGTTTAATCTGTATGTCAGAAAGTGTGTGTGTTGTCCTTTTTTTTTTTTGGTTTTTCGAGACAGGGTTTCTCTGTGTAGCCCTGGCTAACTCACTTGATAGACCAGGGTGGCCTTGAACTCAGAAATCCGCCTGCCTCTGCCTCCCAAGTGCTGGGATTAAAGGTGGTGTTGTTATTTTCTAGCATCACTTAAATCACATTTCTGCTTTAGCTAAAAGCAATTAACGATAGCTCCCACATAGCATAGTGTTGAATACAAAGTTGATTTTGTCCATTTCCCTCCATGAAATAGAAGTTCAAAGTACAATGAAAATAGCCAAATTATGCTTGTATCATTAAAAATAGTATTTAAACCAGGAGTGGTAGTAAACAACCTTTAATCCAAGCACTGGGAAGGCAGAGGCAGAGGCAGGTGGTTCTTTGTTTGAGGCCAGCATGATCTACACAGTGAGTTCCAGCTTAGGCAGGGGCTACAGAGTAAGATTGTCTCAATAACAAAAAGGCTCTCTTTGTAAAGCAACCATTTTCCATCCTATCAAGTCCAGAGGACATACTTACTTTGGATTTATCTCTGAGAGTGCTGGATGCTTATTGCTGTTCCATACCCTGTAGTTGTGAGTATTCTTCCAGGCGGCAACAAAAGTGGTTCCATAGTCTGACAACATCTTTTCATTATCTGCCAAGAAAATGGTTGAAGAAAGTTAAGCTGGATCACGGCCAACGGGGCATGAAGATTAGTTTAGTAACTATAAAGGGTGAAAGTCCCTTTATGGTTTTAAGTCCCACACCCACATTGTGGGGACATACAGATGTAAGCAGATTTGGCTCTAGTTCCAGAAACCCTGTTAAGAAGCTTTGAAGCCCTTGGCAAGTCACTTAATCACTCAGAACTTCATTTTCTTAACTGAGAAATAAGAGGACTGAGCCAAACATTGCCGAGGGCTCTTTACAACGCCAAAATGTTTCCATGTTTTCCTTACAAGGATCATATTATTTACTAAACAAAAACTACAGACATGACAGTGAGCAGATATACTGGCCTAAGTATATGGTGAGGCAGTTAGAATCTCTTCCCAAATGTTAAAAGAGGTTAAGCACAGCAAGTATACGACTTCTTTTACCCATGTTTCCTTTGTTTGGACTTTGTCTCAGCATTTGGTGCTTCATTCTTGAATTACTGAAGCACTGTACTGTCAAAAATACTTAAAACATAGGATTTCACATTACTGATAAGTAGTAGCTCTTGGCTATATTGATACCATGGGGAAATGTCAACGAACATTTCTTTTGCTTGGAAGGACAGAATAGCTCTGGAGAACTGATTCAAGTAGTTACTGTCTCACATTTACCACACATGAAGGTTTGCTATTTTGTTTTTGTCACAAGGTCTTGCTATGCACTCAGGCTGGTTTTGAACTCTAGTGACCCTTCTGTCTTGGCTTTCTTCTGTCCAGGCAGATGGTATCTGAGGTGTGTGCTACCATGTCTGGCTATGTTGTTTGCTTTTAAGGTGAAATGCCAGTAGCTTTTTGTTGCTAGGAAAGGACTAGGAGACACACAGTTCCATTTACAGCATAAAGGTAAGCTACCCCACAATATTTCTGCATCTCAACCTCCTCTGCTGATCATACATAAGAACGGGCTTTTGAACCCAACGGCTGAAGCCGCTCAACCAGACGGATGACCAAGTTACACAGTATTGTTTCCCGTCTTCTGGAAATTGTAATTTCTGGGATTACTGTTAAGGCCAAAATTAGTAACTAGCTGTAAAATGTTCAGAACACACCTTGCGTGTATTAATTTTCTTAATTTTAAAAAAGTTGAATGCTGGACAATTATGGCACATGCTTTTAATCCCAGTACTTGGGAGGCAGAGGCAAGCAGATCTCGGAGTCTGAGGCCAGCCTGGTTTACAAAGTGAGTTCCACAACAGCCAGGGCTACACAGAAAAATCCTGTCTTGAAAACAAACAGAACAGTAATTATTCATGAGACCAAATAACTAGTAGATATCTGGCCTTCTTTTTAAGATTAGTAAGTAAGTTTGGGTTACAAGATTTAATTTTGCTGCTTCTGCTGCTATATTTGTAGAGATGATGTACATTCAAAAATATCCAACAAGAAAGTAAGGACTTGACCACTACTGATTCTTTATAATGAGGAACATCCCTGGAATCTAGACTTAAGGCTACGCCTGCAGGTGAAAATGACAATAATGATTTAAAAAACAAAAAACAAGCCTGCTGACACCAGAATGCAGGCAAGCCGCACGATTCTGCAGACATGCACTTTCACAGGCTAGTAAAGGAAAGCTAATGGCATACTGTACAGATTTCACAGCTAGTTTTTTTTAAAAAGCAGTGTAATTTTCAGTAATGACAACCAAAAAATATTCTGAAATCTATTTTTGCTACAAGATTACAAGTATTTGCCAGAGTTCCAAGGTAGAAATGCTTACTGCAAAGCTCCACTTCTAGTTAATATTGTTTTCTAAGTAGAATGAACTTTTAATGTATTTTCACCTGCCCCATTTTAACCATTTAACAGGAAAAATAATATTTTTTAGAATGGGATAAAACTTTGAAAGTCTAATCACTCAGAATATAATTTGCAATGATTCCTTTAATTTTTTTTAATAACTTGAAAATAGGTAAGCAGAATTTATAAGGTTACCAAATACTGACATTTCCTTTGATACAAAGTAATCAGCAGCCAAGTTGAAGTGAAAACAATCAGTACTGTCTTAACATTTTTATAATAAAGAAAAGAGTAATGGTCAGACAACATGCTCAAAATAGACTCACTTTTGTAAAGACTACCCCAAGCCATAAAATCAAAGTCTAAAACATTTGTAAAGAAAAAGGTTTGGAAGGATATAAAGCACTCAAAATGTCAAAGAGTCATTATCTCCATATGGGTACCAGTGATTTTCTAACTATGAATACCTATTTCTTATGCAACTGAAAACATCCATAAATACCAGAACATGAAGGTTTACAGAAGAATTGTGGCTGAGTGCTTCTTACCTAACTGCAGTGTAGCAGCCAGCAGAGCATGGATGTAGACAGCAAACTGGGCCCGGATCCATTCGTCACCTCCTTCCCAGCCTGTGCCATCCAGGAAGACGTCATCCCGGTTCTCAGTCACGTGCCTCACCAGGTAATCTGCGAACCTCAGGTCTGCAGTCGTCGGGTTAAGCAGCTTCCTAAGTTCTGGATCATGGATCTGGATCAGGGCTTCTTCTACCTAGAAGAGTACCCAGGTACAAGTCAGAGTTGGGACAGAAGATATCCATGCCACATTATGAAAAAATACTGGGGAATTAGAACTGGAAATAAAAATATGAGTAACAAGATTCTCAAAAATTTTTCCGTTTTGAGGGCATGCATGAATCTAAGAAAGAGGCAGCCTAATACACTGAGGTTTCTATATACTTTCTCTTTTTATGGAAAAGAGTGCCTTTTCTAATTTTAGAAATTAAGGTAGAGGAGGACAGCTGACTTAGTGGTTAAGAGCATGTGCTACTCTTGGAGATGATGTGCATCTGCTTCACAGCCTCACATAGTTGCTTATATCCACTCAGTCCCAGGGGATCTGGCACCCTCCTCTCACCTCCATGGTCACCGAGTGTACACACAGTACACGCACATATATGCATGCAGGCAAAATAAGCAGACATATAAGTAAGTCTTAAGAAAAGACTTACAGAAAGTATATGTGCAACTAAAAACATGACTTTGAACTGCATAAAAGTAATTCATGTTTTAAAATCTTTGACAGTATAATCGCTTTGGAAAATATAGATATATATACAATAAAACTTGCCCTTATACTAACAGGAAAAAGAATAAGCTTAGTTACAATTCCTCCAAATTTTTCCATTTTGAGGGCATGCATACTTTGAAATATTTGTAATACTATATATATATACATATACATGCTATATAGTCTGTATATATACATACTGACATACCTAGCTGGCAAGGGTTTGTTTTGTTCTTTAGCTGCTAGTGATTAAACTTAGGCCTTTACACATACTTAGCAACTGCTTTACAAGTCAACTCACCCCCAAAGGTTAGTTTTGGAGTGAATTAATAAAACATCTATCAATCAACTCTGAATGTGAAAGCACTATGCTTCTCTCACCCGTACCCTCCTATCTGGTATATAAAGTCTTCCCCTCACTTATATTTGGGATAATAATAAATCTGTCAATAATCATAAAAACCTGAGTGCAGCTAAAAAAAATCCCAACATTTTTCAATTGTGAAATTAAATAAATAATTAAAAAATTTAAAAGTATTGATACAGTACTGAACAATTGCTATGAAGTTCTTTAACATCAGGAATATACTAAGCAGGGTATGTGTTTAAATTATTCTGATGAGACCATGATAGGCCTGGTTTGCTCAGGCTGGACTCCTTAGTCAAGCATTTATCAGTTGTTTGATAATGTGACAGTCACTTAACTTGTGTCCCTCAGCTTATGTATGTGCAAAACGTAGATAGTACCTATCTTATAGGGCTGTTAGGAAAATCAAATCAGCTAATATATATAAGGTGGGCATAGAGAGGTATACCTTTAATCCCAATACTTGGGAGGAAGAGGCAGTTGGATCTCCAAGTTCAAGACTAGCCTTGTCTACAAAGTAAGTTCCAGGACAGTCAGGGCTATATAGAGACCCTGTCTTAAAAATAAAACAAAACCAAAACCAAAAACCCAAACAAATATATATTTTTTTGTATAAAATTATTTTTATAATATATAATTATTATATATATATAATTAAAATATATAAAATATATATAATTAAAATGACTAGAAATCAGTAAATATTTTTCTTATTAATGCTGTTACAATAGGTTCATAATTATATTTAGGAAAGGAATAGTGAACCAGCAGGCCAAGTTCATATACTCAGACATAAACATACTTCCACAATGGCATCACTGAGGTGCTTCTGTTGTCGAAAAAGGATGTTAGTAGCTCCAGCCACAAATCCCCGAACAGTGACATCAGAGAGGAGATGATGCTGCTGCAATGCCATGTAAGGCAAACACAGATATCCCTACGGATTACAAGAGCAATAGAAAACAACAGAAACGTGAAAAAAAAAAAAAACAACAGCTACACCGCTTTTCATGAAAGAAATGTCCATTCTTCCCTGCCAGCTCATTTAATCTGACTCATTAAAATAACATTCACAGAGCAATGTCTTGCCTTGACTGCAGTCAGTGGTTAGCTAATTTTCTTCACAAACGGTCAAACCTCTGCAAGGCTATCTTACTTAACCCCTTCACTCTTGGTCCAATTTAAAGTCTGACTTCCTTTTAATTTAAGGAATTAAACATATTACATCCATTAAGAAGTATGTTGTCTAATAGCAAGCCGTTAAGAACATTAAAGCATGTATCTTCACATAGCCACCAATGTGCAATAAGAACAGTTAAGCATCCAGTTTACTGTCCAGTTGTCTTAACAGGATGCAAAAATATGTCAGAATATTTGCCTCAAATTAGTTAAAGCAAAAGTTATATTGGCAGTATCCGTTTAATTTCCATTTGAAAAAGTACTGCCTTAAAATTATAGTTGAATCACTAATCCTCAATAGGCATTTAAGTCTGCAAACCAATCAACCAAAAGCAAGACCAACCCTGCCCAATTCCCAGAATTAAGGGTGTGGTCAGTGGTAATGATTTGTGCATAAAGGCTGGATCTCTGATCCTGTTTGTAGCCTCAGGTCATACATAAACCATCACATGTATTGAAAACCTAATCTGATTCAGAATCTTTCAGCAAAGTTTCTATTTTCCTGTGAATATTTCAACTGGGCTTCTTACAAAGAACCTTGTCTCGAAAAATTACACATACCCTTTACCTAAATTTATCCTAGAGAGACATGCCTGCTCATCTGTTAGCATATTTTTAAATTATTTAACATAGCACTTTTTAATCATCAACAGGATTTATAACTTCATGAAAACTGGAGTAGATACATTTCTAGCCATATAATGGAACATTCTAAAACTATAAAAAGTGGTGAAGTTCAATTCTCAGAAATGTAAATGTGATCAAGGGGTAGAAAAGGACGGGCACAGACTGATATCATTTGTGTAAAAGGGGAAGGGAAACATCCGTATTTATTACCAGAAGGAAATACAACATTGGCAATAGTCACAGCTATCAGAGAAGGCAGATGGGTAGAAGAGATGGATACATTTCTTTTTGGTCCTAGGAGTTGAATCCAGTGTTGTGTGTATGCTAGGCATGCATCCTACATCCTCAGTCCACAGAAAATCTTATTACAGGTGCTTTGGACCTTTTTACTACTGAACTATGTGGAGATACTACATATTGATACGACTGTTCAAACTAGCTTTAATATGGTGTCATTATTTTTCTTTTCATGACATTCAAGTTAGGTAAAATGTCTGGAGGTGCTGGAATATGATTACAGAAGAATATAGGTCTGTTTCCAAAAAAAGCAGATTTCATATCCAGACCTATTCCTGGCTTCCCACTTATCTAAGACAACTCAACATCCATAATTAGAATGGCACCATATACTAAAAGAACAAGACAAGAAACAATTATCAGTGTATGATAAACATACACTAATACACGAATTACAAAAATAAATATTATAAGCAAACACCATTGAGATATTTGCATATCAATATTCTCAGTATTTATACTAGCCAAAAGTTAGAGGCAATGATCAGCTGATGCATGAATTAATAAAAAGTAGGGTAGAGTATAATGGAATATTATTCATCTCCCCTTCTCTCTCTCTTTCCTTTCTCTCTCTCTCTCTCTCTCTCTCTCTCTCTCTCTCTCTCTCTCTCTCTTTTTTTGGTTTTTTTCGAGACAGGGTTTCTCTGTGCAGCCCTGGCTGTCCTGGAACTCACTCTGTAGACCAGGCTGGCCTCAAACTCAGAAATCCTCCTGCCTCTGCCTCCCAAGTGCTAGGATCAAAGGCGTGCGCCACTAATTCCCCGGCTCATCTCCTCTTCAAATATCCAAATACTAAAAAAATTCTAAATATTTAGTTACAAGTTGAGAAGTTATGTGGCTTTTTATTTTCTGAGATACGATCCTGCTATGTATCTTCAGCTGGCCTCAACTCAGGATCCTCATGCCTCAGCTACCAAAGTGTGAGGTCACAGTCATGTGACACCATACATGGCTGGGATAATTAAATTTCACAATTTAAAATGCCTTGTTTTAAACTGGCATACAGAAATTAAAACAAAGTAACTTCTAATCATAGTTCTTATGATACATCAACTAATTTTATTTACTAAAAGACTTGTGATTGGAGAGGAAAGCTGACACAGGAAATTAAACAGAAAAGGACCCCAGTCCTTTCTAGACATTCCAACACTTAACTATGCCAGCGTGTGCCCAACTCCAGTACTAAATCAGGAGGAAATGGAAGGAAGGCCCTAATACTGGACTTCCACACCCCAAATGCTATTCTGTCTCTGTCAGTTTATCTCACTCCATCCCCCCTTTCAGTGTTCTTCTGCTCATTCGTTTGCACAGCAGCAGGGCATGAGGACACAGGCATGATTTGTTTGAAGTTTTTCTATTTCTCTTGGTCTGCTGGACAGATGAGTCTAGACTCATCATTTCCTTAGCCCTTCTATTACTTCTTTAAAAAAAAAAAGATTTATTTTATATATGAGTACACTGTTGCTGGCTTCAAACATACTAGAGGAAGGCATCAGATCCTATTACAGATGGTTGTAAGCTAGCATGTGGTTGCTGGGAATTGAACTCGGGACCTCTGGAAGAGCTCTTAAGTCAGTGCTCTTAACCATTGAGCCATCTCTCAGCCCCTTCTGTGTATTGCTTAAATAAGCTCTCAGAAAAAGGTTATACAAATTATTTAACAATTTGATACAACCTCTAGTGCTTACATAGTAAACCTGGTCTGTAAGGCTGATATGACATTATTCTCATCCAAGTTCAAATACTAAGAGCTGGGAAATTGGCTACAAGGTTGAGAGTACAGAGTGAAGCTGGGAGGCGGTGGCACATGCTTTTAATCCCAACACTTG
The DNA here is from genome assembly GCF_004785775.1 of Grammomys surdaster. Lineage (NCBI taxonomy): Eukaryota > Metazoa > Chordata > Mammalia > Rodentia > Muridae > Grammomys > Grammomys surdaster. The sequence continues at coordinate 685,463 of NW_021621002.1, forward strand.
AGAGGCAGAGGCAGGAGGACCTCTGGATTAGAGGCCAGCTTGGTCTTCAAATAGAGTTCCAGGAGAGCCAGGGCTACACACACATAGACACACACACACACACAGAGGGCGGGGGAGAGACAGGGAGAGAGAGAAAACCTTCTCAAAACAAAACAAAAGCAAAAACAGAACACAGGCTATTAGCTACACCCACATGGTAGCCCATAACCTTCTGTCACCTGAGCTCCTGGGAATCTAATACCCTCTTCTGACCTGAGCAGGCACTGTATGCATACATATATATATATACAGGCAAAACTTTATACATATAAGATAAAAATGAATAATAAAGTAAAAGAACCCCAAGAGGAAAACAGCTTAAAGACAATTTGGTTTTTAAAATATCTCATCTTCCAAAGTTACTGACCCAAAGGATCAGTATTTGTAGTTAGAAATGTGATTAAACAACACACTGGGTTTTACTCAACACACAATAAAAGATGAAACCAAGAGGAAAAATGACTTATTTATCATAGTAACAGTGGTAAGGCTATCACATATTTAGAACTGGCATAAAGCACATAAATCTAACAGCTAACATGGTTTATTGAAAAGATTCAGATCACTTTGAGTAACCTGACTCTCAAAACCAAAATTCTTCTTCAGTCCATTTGCCTCCTGATAAGTGCTCTTAGAGATGCAGAAATAATGGCAGTTAAAGAAAGTTTACAATTTGGGGTTGGAAGGATGGCTCAAATGCTAACAGCACCTGATGCTTTGCAGAGGACCTGGGTCTAGTCGTACACTAACGGTAGGTCCCAAATGTCTGTCTCTCCACTTTCCAGACATCTAATATTCCTTGCACACTAGGTACACATGGCATATGTATATGTATTTTCTTAGTTAGGGTTTTTATTGTTGTGATAATATACCATGACCAAAAGCAAACTGGGAAAGAAGGGGTCTATTTCACCTTACAACTCTCAGGTCACATCCATCACTGAATGAAATTAGAGCAGAAATCATGGAGGAATGTTACTACTAGCTTATTTCCCATGGCTTGCTCTTTAAACAACTCAAAACCACCTGTCCAGGGATGGCACCAACCATCATGGGCTGGCCCTCCCACATCAACATTTGATCAAAAAAAATGCCCTACAGACTTGCCCATGGCCAGTCTTATGGAGGCATTTTCTCAATTAAGATTTCCTCTTCCCAGGTATGTCAGGATTCATTTAACCCCTTGTCAACTTCACACAAACACGCCACTTATTAATCATAACCTTTCCTTTCTTGTTCATCCCCCAAGATCTCATATTAATAATCACAATATAAACACAATAATTTTAAAAGTTCTTTAGTCTTTAAAATATTTCAATACTTTAAAAGTCCAGGTTTTCTTGAAAAGTCCAAGATCTTTATCTAACAGCATTATCCATTATATATTTCTCAGTTTTCAAGGAGAATTTTCAGGCTTGAAAATGTGTTCAAACACATAAAATTACAACTAATGTCCTCAATAAAGGATACTCCAATTTTACCTTTGTAAAGATGGCCAGAGGCATGCCATATTGGTCTTCTTCCAAACCAGAAATGAGCCCTGGTATCAGGACCACCTGCCTGGTATTAGCTTGAGGCTGTACAGTAATTGGAGGACTGTCTGAGGGCACAGAGTCCTTTTGGAATAAGTGTGCCTGGTCTGACCCCATCTGTTCCCTTTCTTTCAAGTTGGCATCCTCTAAGACACTAGGATCCAAAGTTTCCCAGTCACTTTCTGAAGACTCTGGAGATGGACGAGGTGGAAGTTCCAAATATCGGCCAGTATCACTGTGTTCTTGTCCTTTGTTGTTGTTACCTTCTACTTGGAAGTAGGGCTTCTCTGTCTGGGGAACAGCATCTTCTCCATGGTTTTCTGCCCTGATTCTTGTGACAGTTCCCAAGTTGGTATTTAAAATGTCAGAAGTAGACTCAGAAATAAAATCATCTGCAGACGGATTACATTCCTGAAGTCCAGCATCTTCAGACATACTCTTTCGGGGTCTATATTGAGAACAGTCACTGAGGCCATGCTCAATCATGCCTAAAATAATAAAATATTGAACAGCTTGGCTTATAGTAATATGGAAGAAAATAAGGTATAGTTTCATTTTATAAAGTAGAAATTTTCTATAAAAAAATTTTTAAAAGCTATATTTGCATCTTTTAAAATGAAATTTCTATTAAAAAAGGAAAAACTGGGAAAGTTAGTTGTGATAGCACACAAATTAATCTCAGCACTTGAGAGGCAGAGGCAGCAGTTCTCTGAGTTTGAAGCTAGCCTGGTCTACAAAGTGAGTTATGACAGCCAGGGCTGCACAGAGAAACCGTATCTTGAAAAGAACAAAACAAAGCAAGCAAGCAAGCAAGGAAGCAAACAAACAAACAAAAAAAAACAAAAAGGAAAGATGGGAGCTGGCAAGAAGGGTGAGGGTGCTTGTTGCCAAGCCAAGCCTGACGACCCAGGCTGAATACCTCAATACACAATGGAGGTACACTCACACAGGTTGTCTCTGACCACCAGCATGCCATGGCTTACAGCACCTCCCCAAAATGTTAAAATTAAAATAAGGAAGAAAAAAAAAAAAACAGGCTAAAGGAAAAAGAACCTATTGCCAAAAGGAAAATTAAAATGGAAATGTTAACTCTAATGAGTTTACTATTTGTGTACTTTTCTTATTGAAAAGTCAAAAAATTAACATTAAGCAAAAGTAGCAAAGGCTATCCTCTTACCTGGAAAAAGGGATAACACGGTCATTAGTGCGCCCACCAATCTATTCACTGGAGAAATGTAAAATAGAACCTGAAATGGATTCAAATGAAATTAAATTAGAAAAGTCACAAGGCAGTAAGTAATACTATATAAGGGAAGGATTCTTTGCCTAAGAATAATACTGTAAAAAGTCCATGAACAGATACACAGCTTAGTCTTCATGTGGAACCCCTAAAGCTGGAGCAGAGTTGTCTCTGACTCTGTGACCTGCCTTTGGATCCTTCCCCCATCTAGCTGCCTCCTACAGCCTCAACAGAAGATGCACCTAGTCCTGCTGCAATTTAATATGCCATGGTGGATTGATATCCATGGGAAAGACTGGGAGTAAGAGAAGAAGCAGCTGCTATCAGGATGCAAAGCAAATACATACATACATACATACATACATACATACATACATACATACAACATGAAAAATAATTAGTAGATTTGTAAATGACACCCCTAAAAATGACAAATATAACAATTTGGGTGATTTGAGGACCCCTTCCACAAAACAAAAACAAAAAACCCATGAGTCATGATTTAAAACAACAACCACAACAAAAATCAACTACCCACCACAATTCAGATAAAATTTGCCAATGAGGCCAAGGATAAAAGTGCCACCAAGCTGGATGACCTCATTTTAATCTGTGTGTCCTACATGGTAGAAGAAGAAAAACTACCTGCAAAAGTTGTTCTCTGACATATACATGTACATGTACATATATATCCTTGGTGACTGTGGGAATGCAAACACACACACACACACACACACACACACACACACTGAATTAACTAACCAGACTTTTGGTCTGGTTAATTTCGTGATTTTTAAAAAATTTTTTTCAAGTTCTTTATAACAAGCTTTCAATAAATAAAAAAAAAAATATAACTTAGAAAATACTACCAACTAAATGACCATGGTAGATTGTTGGGAATAGAATAGTCACAACATTTTAGATTCATTGTCCCACAAATTATTGGTTACGGTAGTTTGTCAACTTAACCAAATGGTCAAAATTCTTATTACCAAGAACCATACAGTTGTGTCACATTCTGAGGTCATATCATCATTGATCTAGCATCTTGCTAAAAATGTTTAAAATTAAAGTAACCACAAGAAAACAATCACACATTTAATTCTGTAATACTCAACTAGAGTCTTTTTTAAAAGTGCCAATCACACCTGCTTCAACACCACAGATACTAAAATTGGAACTATACAGTGAAATGGCCCCTTGCAAAGATGACATATGAATTCATGAAGCATTCCATAATTTAAAAAAGTGTCAAACATGAGGACTGAAGTTCAGGTTCCAATGTCCCCGCATAACAAACTTGTAAATAGAGCTTCAAGGTGGGCAGAGCCTAGTCAATTGCTGAGGTTTGCTGGTTTCTTGTATATCTGAAGAAATACAAGTCCCAGATCCTGACTCAAAACAAATAGGGTGATTGATAGACAAGGACACCCATTACCCTGTGCTAGCCTCAGCATGCAGGCACAGGTGCTCATACCTGCATATACGTGTATATACACCATAGATACAGTCAATTAAAAAGTCCCAATGTCATGAAATTCAAGAAGAAATGGGGAAAAGCGGCAGAACTGGGAAGACAGTTCAATGGTTAAGAAAGTATACTATTTTAGCAGAAGACCTGAGTTAGGTTCCCAGCACCCACATCAGGTGGTCAAAAAATGCTTATAATTCAGTTCCAGAGGATCCAAAAGATCTCCTGGATTCTGAGCATAGCTGCACTCTCATACACAGATACACACACAGACACATAGTTAAACATAAGATAGACTTTAAAAAGTGAATAAACAGAAGAGTATGAAGTGATAATGGTACAATTTGACTTGGAGTTAGATGTACTATCATTGTGCTATAGAATAATTTGAGATTAGCAGGAACTAGAAATGTAATATAGGATTCTTGACTGGTTCCTAGATGAAAAAGAAAAATTGTCTATATATTTTATCTATAAAGTTAGAGACACCCTCATTTATTATCTTTCTATAAAGACATTAAGAACTCTGCTCCTTACCATTCTTAAGTCTGTAATTTTTATACAAGATAAATTACTAAGAGATTGATGGCATAGGCCATAGATTTCAGAGGAATAGATGCAAAGGCTAAAGCACAACAGAAATAAAATTTAGAGTGTGAAAGTCAGGTAGCCCAGGCTGCTCTGAAACCTGCCACAGTTCTCCTGCCTTAGCCTTCCAAGGGCTGAGATTACAAGCCTGTGATACTATGTCTGGGTTTCTTTTTTCTTTTCTTTTTTTTTAACAGAGCACAAGAATTTTTAAAAATTAAATTTTAGTTTGTGTGTTTTGCCTGCATGAACAATATGTGCTGCTGGGTACTTGCAGAAAAACAGAAGAGAACATCAGATACCCTGGAACTGGAATTATAGATGGTTATGAGCTACCATGTGGATACTGGGAATCAAATCCCGTGACTGTGAAAGAATAGCTAGTGCTCTTAACTGCTGAGTCATCTATGAGCCAGTCCCTATTCCTGGGTTTTTAATCTTTATTTTGTGTCCATTTTTGTAGGTGTTCATGTACACATCTAAGGTGTGTTGAAGCTGGAGTGAGACATCAGGTATCTTTTCCATTTGCTTCTCCCCCTTATTACATTTTAAGACAAAGTCTCTTACTTAAATCTGGAGCTCATAGACTGGCCAGATGGGCTAGCCAGCAAGTAGCAGAGACTTTCAATCTCTATTTCTCCAGTGCAGAGATTACAGGAACATGCTACCATGACAGCTTTTCTTTGCACATGGGCACTGGGGATCTGAACTCAGGTGCTTATGCTTGCATCACATGCACTTTACTGACTGAGCCCCTTCCCCAATCCCTAATATCCTAATTAGAGTAAAACTCCATTCTCCTAAGTCCCCACAATGACACAACACTTGCATTGACAAAAAATTCTCTACTTCGCATGGTGTTATTATAAGTACATTATTTCTAGGCAAATCAAATTAACATAAGGCACTGAAAGAAAAATAAATCAGCTATCAAGGATATTATTATAGCTACAAGTGGTAATGTATGCTTGTAATCCCCGGATTCAGATGTTAGAGGCACCAGGATTATAAGTTTTCAAACAGCCTGGATCACATTAGAGATCATGTCCCATCCCCACCCTCCCACCTCCCCAAAAAAAGGAAAAAAGAAAAAGGAGGTTAAAACATCTAGGAAAACTTGAAAACAGATTGTACGTTATGTTCTACAAACTTATCTCAGAGAATCTTTATTTGTTTATAAAATAGGATCATAGTTAATAGAACACATGGCTGGAGAAATGGCTAAGTGATGAACACTTATTGCTTTTGCAGAAGATCCAGGTTCAGTTCCCAGCACACCCACACAGCAGTTCACAACCTTATATAACTCCAGTTCCAGGGGATCTGATACCTTCTTCTGTCCTCTGGGGGCACTAGGTACACATGTAGTGCATATATACAAATACTGGCAAAACACTCATACTCATTAGGTAAAAATAAATAAACTTAAAAACTGGATCAGATTTGAAAGTTGGATAACTTTTAACTTTTAATGTGCCATGAACCATCTTGACAATAAAAAGTACTTGGGAATTTTTATTGTTTGGAGTTATATGCAACACACAAAATAATTAGCTACTGATTTATAACTCATTTTAAATGACTCTTTCAGGTAGTTTTGCATCCAACTGAGATTAATTGTAAGAAAAACAAAAAACCTCCATTGAAAGAATTACTGGGGCAAAGGAACGACTGGCTTAAGGTAATGAGCCATAATGAACACAGTGCACGGCGGGTCCCTCAACATCCCCTTACCTTAGCTGCACTGAGTACAGTTAATACGGGATAGAAAACTAGTTGTACTTCAGAGTTAGTTTCTTATTAGTCTAAAGCATAATTTCAGCAAGTGTCTGCTATAAAGGGCCAGACACATGTGCTTTGTGAGCCATATAGTCTCATAACTACTCAACTGCTTCTAAAGGGTGAAAACAGTACAAACAATAAGCAAACAGTAGGTATGCCTCTTTTCCAATAAAACTCTTATCATGGCTCAATAGTTAAGAACAGCTGCTGCTCTTGCAAAAGACCTGAGTTCAATTCCTAGCTCTCACATTAGGTACCCTATAACCACAATTAGAGTATCTGACGTCCTGTTTTCGGCTTCTGCAGTAATCTGTAAGCAGATGCATATACCTACACACATACACATAAATTATTATGAAATAAGTCTTAAAAATAACAAACTTCTATAAAAGAAAGTGGTAAGCTAGAATGGGCTATTAGACCTAGTTCATAGACCTGAGGTCCACAATGACCATGGCAATCCCACCTCTTTGTAGTACACAGCGGTCTGGAACCCAAGTTTAAGCCAATTAGTATAGGCAGACTTTTGATAACAAATTGATGGGACAAATTCATATTCAATAGCTTGGGAAGTGACATTATGTCTTAGGAAGCAAATAGCCAAATTATTGTTGGCAGTTTATTATATACAAGAGAGATCAGCTCTGAGTAAAACTAGTTGGACTGACTGTAGGACTAGGAGAAAACCTAACATTGTGATACCCTGGAAGCACCAAGTCAACCACAAACTCTGAAGTCTCAGTGAACCAACACATTTTCTTTTCTATTTAAGTTAGTTTAAGCTTCTTATGGTGACAGTACAATTGAATGTACTATCAAAGTATCTCCAAAAAGAACAGACAAATTTACTATCATGTGTATAATAGCAAAAAAAAAAGAATTTTGTGTTTCATTTGATAGACAAAATATGTCTTAATACTTAATCCTTAATTCCCACATTACAATAGTATATAAAAGTGCCAATAAAAAATAAAAAATCTGTTCTTCCTTTTATCCTTCTGTATCTCACCTTCTTTTCAAGAAGAATTAGCTTAAACAGAATCAAGACCTGCAGAAAGAGAAAGAAATAGTATTTTAAAACAAGAACTCAGATTTATTAATCATTTGCTATTTCTTTTTTCCAAATATAATCATGCATATAATATTAAATAATTATACTTCTTAAGATACATGAGAAACTCTGAACTTGAACTGAGAAATTAAGCATTAGCTATGTCCTCTAAAAATGTGAATCATTTAACCTTTAACTGAAATAATCTTTTTTGGAAGGAATAATATTATCTCTGCTTGAAAATTTTCAAGTTTCTGAAGAAGCAGAGATTTGAGCCTGGGGAATGGCTCAGTTGGTAATGTGCTTGCCTACCATGCATGAGAGCCTGGTGTTCAGATTCCCAGAAACATGTAAATTAGGCATGGTGGTACACACCTGTACCTCAGCACTGGGAGGCAGAGGCAGGAGAGTCACAAATTCAGGGTAATCCTTACCTACACAGTGAGTTCAAGGCTTGTCTGGGATACATGCATTTACATGGATAGTCAATAAAAGTTTGGTAAATAAATGACTCTGTGTGTGTGTGTCCTTGGCAACTTATGCTTTAACAATAAGGACCAGAATTCCTGACACCAAGACCTCAACAAAAGAAAAAGTAATTCATGTAGAAAAATATTCCACTTTCAGGGAAACAGCATTGTTTCTACCCATACTAAGTGAAACTGCAAAGACTGCAGAATAAAGACATTAAAAGCCAGCTCTATTGAGCAAGCGGCACTCCCAGATCTTTACCACACAAACACCCTTGACACCTCTAGCCTTGTATAGCTAAGAAGCTGTCTTAGAAGAGCAAAACCACAATTAAGCCACCAGCTGACTGTGATGCTGCCCACTGAGTTCGCAGGAAAAGGAACACAAGCACAGCCTCTCCCATTTCAGTACATCGAAAGTTGAAGGATATCTATCACACCTTGTGTCGAAAATGAAGGACAAGATCTCGAGGAGACAGACCTACAATGTAAACAGGAGAGCTAAATGTGAAAGAGAGTATCTAAAGAAGCAAATGAGAATGTGTAAATATTCAAACATTTATGTAATATCTGGTGAAAAACATATATACTCAGAAAGAGTATTGTCTAACAGAATCTTCCCCAAGGATGAGATGTTTAAAATACTCCCTATCAGACACTCCCTGTTAGCCATGAGGTCACTGAGCACTTTAAATGTGGCTTTTAAATTTTATGAACTGTAAAATAATTCAGTTATGTCTATACTATTAGTGGATACAGTTTTAGACACTGGGTCTAAGACTTCTTCTTTTTTTTCCCCCCTGAGGGTCTAACACTTCTATTCTACACACATACACCACATAAATGTAAAAATCATAAAGCTTACACCATAACGACAGCCAAGTCTTTTAAATGTGAACTCTGGTCACTGCATTACATATACCACACTATTTCTGAATCACATACCTCTAACATCATAGTAAAAGGAAAACAATTCATAAATACAGTCTCAGAACAGGACTATCTAGCTGGCTTTCTAGGACTGCACTAGTAACCACAACTTGGCTACTGCACATTGAAATGGAAACTGAGGAAATACAATCACCATATCATTACAACTTTTTTTATCACAAAAGAGTATGTATTGACTACCTCAGCTGACAACAGTGTACATTAACAAGCCCCCCCGCCCCAAGTTGAAGAATCTCAGTCAAGAGCTAAGCAGCACCTGTGTCCATTCTATTGGAACTGAGCCGGTCAGCATTAACGGAACAAAGTCTAGTACTATTCTAAAAAGCTGAAACTTGCCTCTGCAATACATGCAAATATCACCACCAGTATAAAATAGTGATCCATCTCAGTATGAATGCTGGGTATTTAAGGAAGCAAACTTAAGAACTTAGATCCCATACAAAGACTGTGAATATTTATTAGCTGTGTAATATTCAATGGAACGCACATGTGCTTAACAGTTCTCTGGCATCAATAGTTACATGCAACTCAGTGTGACAACAGAAAACTTTGAGGACATAGCTTGACCTGCAAGACTTACCAAGGTACACCTGCGATCCTTCTAATGAGGCCCCTCCCAAGGAACTGTTCATATGTTCATAGAGCTCCTGTGGAATGCAGACTGGTTTTAGAACTTTACACTGTCACTTTAGCCACTGAGCTCCTAGAAATATGATGACCAGAAAAGGACTGTGTAGGTTTTTCTGCCACCTACTAAATAAAATAAGCAACCACAGTCTCCAAAACCTGCTAGTTTTCGGCACTCAACTCATTCCTTTTCTTGTAGACGTGAACAATAACAGGGTAGTATCTAAGCAAAAAGAACAAAAAGCTACTCAGGATATTTTCTCTTTTTTTTTCTCCTTTTCCTTCCCCTCTGTCTCTCCACTAAATTCCTAACTGCTCCAACTCTCACCAATCCCCAGGACAGATGGAGAGTGGATACTGATGCCAGTCCTGAGAAAAGTGTTATCTTTTTTCAATAAAATACCAGGAACTAGAAACTAGACTCAAATTTTATAGACACATGCCATAGCAAAACATTACTCCTCCTAAGAGACACTGATAATAGTTGTTTACAGTCACTGCCTCATTAAAGATAGTTTGAATTTAGTACTTGAGTAAATCTACTAGCACTTCAATGTTTAATGCAGATATAGTTTAAATAAAGATTTATTATATATTTAAAAAAATTTTTTATCAACATGCATGTGTATGTCTGAAGAAGTCAAAGAAGAAAGACATCAGATCAGGGATCGAGGTGGTGGTGAGCCATCCAATGTGGACACTAGAAACCAAACTTGGGTCCTCTGTAAGAGCTCTTAAGCACTGAACCATCTCAGGCCCACGCAAATAAATCTTCATGTAATGTTTTTCTTAACCTGTCAGGACTATCCTTCACAGCACTGCCACAAGAGCTATGTCATTCAGCTACCATCTGCCAACGACATCAGCATGGAAATTGGTTACCTTTAGAATAGAGATTTGGGAAAAATCTTTCTCTTCAAAATAGGCATGTGTAATGAGTTGAAGTTTTGCTTGAAGTAAGCCATAAAGAGGCTAAAAAAAAAAAAGAGAAACCATCATTAGGTTGATCATAGTAAAAAACAGCAGCAAACAAATCCCTACAGCTTTTATTTTGAAGATATTAGAGAGGAAAGTTAGGAACTACCAACTGTAGGCCTACATTCAGAAACAGAAGCTGTGATACCACCTCGTCACACTCTGGCAGCAGGTGAGATCTATCTTGGCAAGGTTGCTCCATCTTTCAGCCTGCTTAATTAAATGTCCTTAACCTCTTCATACGACCTCAGCGTCTATGGCTGTGTTAAGGATTAGGTAAAACACTTAGCAGAGCCTTTGACACATAGCAAGAATGTCACCAGCTACTGCATTTCATTCTGCTGTGGTGACATTTAATCATGCTTAAGCAGTCTGGTTCTTATACCAAGTTGAACCCTCATGATGTGATGTATGCTCACATCCTTTCTCATGATCTGTGGGTGGTAGGAGTACCTAGTGTAGGTCTTCTACAGTACTAGTTTGTGTATTTGAACAAAGTTATTCCTCAACTCTTATTTTTCCTACCTAAGATAGATCATATACACCCTTTTATTTACATTTGAGACATTTTATCATTTATTTCTCCCTTTTAGAATGCAAGCAATTAATACTGAACTAATACCCATCCCTGTGAATATATGACTGTTATCATTAAGTACAATATCATTACATTTTCATATCCACTACAATGCACTATGAACAAGTGAACCTTTCTAAGCTGTTTTCATTCCTTAATTTGTTTTAGATACAACAAAATTGTATTTTTATTTTATTTTGTTTTTTTATTTTTTTGGTTTTTCGAGACAGGGTTTCTCTGTGTAGCCCTGGCTGTCCTGGAACTTACTCTGTAGACCAGGCTGGCCTCGAACTCAGAAATCCGCCTGCCTCTGCCTCCCAAGTGCTGGGATTAAAGGCGTGCGCCACCACTGCCCGGTACAAAATTGTACTTTTACCCTAGTTTTATACTTAGTAGTCTCATATGAGAATTAGATATTGTTAGTCTAAAATATGGGTATTTGTAACACAAGACTAGCAAAGATATCTCAACATTTTTAGGAAAATAAAAAAGACAATGTTATATAAAATGTCTGGTAAGAATTAATACTAGACACACAGAAAACTCAGTTTCTGTTATAAAAATTGCCCTTTGAAGGGTAGCCTCTCAGCATGTATCTACTTATATATGTGATATTATTCCTATGTTTTGGATTACTGGCCTCATATACAAATTAACTAAGGGGTACTTTTAGGCTATCTTTTTAGAAATCTGTGTTACTATTATGAATTATGATTAGAGTTATTATGATATGGCATGGCATGGTGATGCACACCTTTAATTCTAGTAGTCATGAGGCAGAGGTAGAGGCAGGTGGATAGATGTGGTTCAAGGCCAGCTAGGGGTACAATAGTGAGACTCTGTTTGTCCATGCAAGAAAAAAAGTATATATTGCTGTAAATTATTATTGTTTGAAGTTTCTCTTCACCCACTTCTCTATCCCTTTTTCCTCTTCTTTTTCCTCTTACTCTTTTTGGCTAACAATAAAATCCCAAATAAATCATATCTTGCAAACCTTGATTAACATTATACAAAGCTTTTTGTTTGTTTTGAAACAGGATCTCACTATGTAACTCTTGTTGCCTGAACTCACTATGTAGACCAAGCAAGTCTTAAACTCACAGAGATCTGCTTCAAGTACTGAGATTAAAAGTGTGTGCTGTCACTTTGTATAGCTATACAAAGACTATTTAAACTGTATGTGGATAAGGAAATTAGATAAGTATCCAAGAAATAATCAGACAAAACATACATATATCTAGTAATTGGACCAATAAAATATTCTCAATTTTGGTTTGGAGCAACTACAGAATGGCTAAGATAATAATCATAAAATATAGGTAATTAAGATGATCAGAGTTAGACTATTCCTTACAATTTTTTTTGGGGGGGGGAAATAAATTTTACTTTAGAATTAGGTATTTGATGCAAAGGTGTCAATATCTCCTTCATTATCAATAGACATCAAATATTGTAAATTATTCAACAGAAGGCTATGAAAACCAACACTATCACTGTATATACTATTTCCTTCCTCTCTCAGACCTCTCCCCAACTCTTCCACTGTGGTGCTGGGGATCAAAACTAGGACCTGCATATGACAGATTAATACCCTAGTTATATGCTTCTTTTAAAAAATAAAATAAGCTGAATGTGATCATGCACACATGTAACTCTAGAGGTGCAGGTAGAGGATCAGGAGTTCAAGGTCTTAGCTATACAAAGAGTTCCCTGTCTTAAAGACAAAATGATGTTACAATAGGGGCCATGGCATTGGCTCCGCTGACAGAGGTACTTGCAACTTGATAGATCCCTGATGAGTTTGATCCCTGGAACATACATAAAGTCAGAGGGAGAGCAGTAACACCATAATGTTGTGCTATGACCTCCACATGTGCACTCTGGCATGTACTTCCCCTTCTCTAGCAGTACAGATTTAAAAAATAACATACGTGTTTAAATGTGTAATTATTAATGTCAACTTGAAGACTATGCACCAAGAAGAAACACAACTCTGAAATTTTGTTTTAGTACAGTTTTACCATGTCATTGGCTTTTCTCAAACATTCTAAAATTTAAGGCTAAATTTCTTCACTGCAATAGTCACGAACTTCTGTATTATCAATAAAATTGGAACAGCTATGATTTTTTTTAAAAGTTGTTAAAAGAACAGTTATCCAAAGTCTTAGGAACAAACAAAAATCAATGAATGAAATATAACAGCTGTTTCATTTGGGTCAAATGTCAACTTGCTTATCTTAGAGTCTTCAGCAGAGCAGAAGTGAGAGCACACGGATGGATGCAGAGGCCACAAGAGAATATTAGCAAGCACTTGACTAATTTTAGCAATTCTCACAGTCTCTTACTCAAAAAACCTTCTGCTTTGAATGTTAAAAGGTAAGTAAGTTTCTAGATCTCTTACCAGCTTGCTTAAAACACAGACACTTTTCTGAACCGTCTCTCTGGTGATGTCAGCTTGCCTCACTTTTAATGCCTATTATAAGCAAACAGTTATGTATTAGAAATACTTTATAGCAGCATTTACGAAACAGTTTTCAGTAAGAACATAACAAAAAGTGTGCACTTGATTAAAGAATGTCACAGTAATCTCAGATATGCTAGTTGAGCCAGTACCTGCCAGCCTTGTACTAAATGTCAAGCTAGGCCCTAGGTAGAATAGTGAAGGGACAATCCCTACTCTCTCAGAATTTACTAGCTGATGGAAACTGTTTTATGTACAAGTCACATACCAGACCAACCATTTAGTGAGAACCAACAAACAAAAACTGACTGGATTAAGAAACAAGATTTGCTGTCTCCTAAAAAAACATAACTGTCAGACATCTAAAAACTGAGAGTCACAAGGATGGAAATCAATCTACCAAACAAATGGGAGCCTTCAAAAAAAAAAAAAACTATGTTGCTAGACTTATAGCTGCTAAAGTAGACTTCAAAGCTAGTCAGGAAAGATAAAGAGGGCCATCATAAATGTGTTGTTAGGAACGGATGCTCACATTCACTATGGCTGTATTTCCTCTTTTCATTAGTAATGCTACTGAAATGCTGTAACGTTTTGTTTTTGTATATTTCTATACATTTAACTACTATTGAATTTAATTTTTAATGTAATTTTGATGCCTTCCATCTTTTACTAGTTCTCATTATGTAAATTTTAATATGTTAATAAAAATAATGCATGACAAAAAAATGGTAACAAATGCTGGTACTTATTTGAAGAAAGAAAAACCCCTAATCACTGTTAGTATGGGCACGGATTGTTCTGGCCATTATAAAAATCAGTATGGAGAGTCCTCAAAAACCTATACATTAGTAGCTGAAACAATGGCTCAGCAGTTAGGAGTACACACTGCTACGGCAGAGGGCCCGAGTTCTGTTTCCAGAACCCATGTCAGGTGAGTCACGACTATCTATCACTCCAGCTCTATGGAACTAACTCCCTCTTCTCACCCACGCACACACGTACTACATGAACGTTAATGACTGTGATTCCCCAAATGACCAAGACCCAAGAAGGGGCTGGAGGAGCTTTCTCCTGCTGCTGTTCATCATCAACCATCATACCTTGGCTTCAATTTGTCGATAACAAGAGATACCATATACTGTGGCTCCATTTCCATTTCTGGGTGGCAAGTGAAAAAACACAGTATCTAAGAAATACATAGAAAAATGTAAGTAGTGATATTAATTACTCATTGCTGAACAATCAAATTATAATGCAGTCATTAACACAAACATGATGACACATCAGAAACCATGGGATACTTATTTCTGACATAAGACTTTTTCCCAATCGTTACAGTTACATGTCTGCCACAAAACCTAAGAGTGTCAAAGATAACAAGTCAAATTGACTATACAATTACAGAAAATCTATACAGGGACTATTCCAGACTAAAGAAAAATCAAATCATAAAAACTGATGGCAACATATGAATTCTTAAATTTTCTGAGTGAACTCAAGAAATTTTAGGAAAAACTGAGGAAATCTGAACACAGATTGGATGTGAGATGATATTATGGAATTACTGTTAAATGATTTAGCTATGATAATAGAACTGGATGCTGGGGAATGATTACATCCTTAGAGGGGGCATGCACTTAAATATTTAGAAGTCAAGTGTCTCTCGTTATTCCAAATGACTTTAGAATAAAAAGTAACAAAACTGACAATACACACAAACAAAGAAAACTTGCAAAATATTCCTTATAATCTTAGTTTAATTTTTCCACCAGGTTGAAAGCACCCATAATAAAAAAGTTAGGAAGAAACATATTTCTGAGGTATATCCTGTAATAAAACCGATTTAAACTATATGGTAACATCTGATTTATTTTATAAGGAAAATATTAAATAATACATGAGGAAAACAAGTACTCAAATTATGTTTAATCTGGTTTAACCAAGGTAAAATAGTCCTTCATCGGGTGTGACAAAGCATTCCCACATGGTGGGAGAAAACTCAGTGAAACTGTCAGTACACTCTTCTCTGAGGACACAAACATTCTCATGTAAGTAAGAAAGGACAGGGCTGCAGCAATGGCTCCAGAGCGAAAGAAATAATCTCAACTGTATGCAGGTGGGCATTAGAGGATGGGCTAGTAAGTCTGAAACTAGAGCTTTCCAGACCATGTACAGCTAGCATAGACAACTCTTCATTTCTGCCACTGAGTCCGGTCTCAAGCATGATATAACTGAAGGCACACCCCATCAGCAGCTGCCCTACTCTGGCTATAACTAAGAGCTCTGGGCAGGAGGGGACCCAAGGGTTACTGACCAAGGAAATAGGCCCAGTATTCTCTGAAGCTTCTCTTGAGCATGTCTCACCTCCAACACATATACATTTTATTAAAAAAAAAAAAAAAAAAAAAAGATCACAACAGGTCCAAAGGCTTTCATTCATCCAAAGTATTCAGGACTACTATGAGAAAATTTCCAAAATTGCACTTAGTCATTTAATGCCATACCTTCCTGATAGTTATGTGCACCATCTGGTAAGGCAAGGAAAGGCAAATACTTCCACTCTTCAGGTAAAGTGTGGCTGTCATGTCCATCTCCTGGAATTAGTGGTGGGTAAGAGAATTCAACCTAAAATGGAAAAGAATGTTAGCCAAACAGTGATCAAAGAAAGGGTCTTATACTGACAAACTGTAATGCTCTTACACCCTGAATGACGCTATTGAAAATAATCAACAAACTCACACACAGAAGTGGAGAAAGATGAGGAAGTTTATAGACTATTCTTGACTGATTTAAAGGGTCTAGTTATAACTCAAAGTGCTATAAGTATGTTTAAATAGAGTCTAGGTGATAAACGTTCTCAAGAATTCTGTAAGTGAAATAAAAGCTATGTCAGGATGACTTGGGTTCGCAGTGTCTGTAACACAGTTTCTTTGGGAAAATGTGGTCCAGACTTTAAACAGCCAACTTTGGGAACACAATTCATCCAAAAATTGTAGACTGCCTACCTTATGTTGGCAGTTTTAGAATTCTTATTTCCTGCTGGTAAAATTGCTACCATTAGATGCTTGTACTTGAAAATTCCATCAGTTTGCTAACTGATTTCAAAACAGTTAAACTCCTTTCTACATGGACACTCACAGTTTTAATAGCTACATAGTACTACTACTACTTATTTGTTATATTAGGTTTTTAATAGCTTTATAAACTAGTTATTGTTATTCAAATGGGCATAATAAAAATACTACTTACTGGTTCCTTCAACAAAGATGCTAAAACCCTTGAAACTTCCTGAGTCACAAATTATTTATAATCAGCCCCAGTATATGCTAGCTTATACTTAAGCTATCTTTAGAATAAGGGGTGGCCACCAAAAAGTCCATGCCTTGATTAGAAAGATGGAATTTTCAAGCTTGTCCTTTGACCCTAGGGAAGAGCCTGGAGATTGAATTCAACCAGCAAATAGCCAATGTGTTAATTAATCATGCTCATGTAATGAAACCTTTAAATCCCTTAACAGTGGGGTTCAGAGAGCTCCTGAGTTGCTAAATACATGAAGATGAAGGGGAGGAATGAATGCTCCAATTCCTCCTTCATATCCTGCTTTATACACCACTCTCTTCATGTGGCTATCCTTGAGCTGAGGGTTGTGGGAACCTTTGAATTTGGGGTTGAACTGAACCTTAGGTCAGGTGGTCTGGAACCTTGGCACCTCTAACTGGCTTTGTAATAAGTCTTATGAATTCAAGCCCTTAAATTATGGGGTTTAATGTTAACACTGGGTAGAAGAGTAGGTAAGAATCTGAGACAAACATACACAATAAGCTTCCAGATATTAAGAAATTAACACTTATCCTGATTATCTACTACTAAGTAGTTCACGGACCAAAATCTAAGTAAAATTTAAGGATCAAAATCCACGATGAGGCATTAACACACATCAGTGTGAAGGAGATACCAATGTCCCCCAAAAGGATCAAGCTAAAAACAAGAAAATTTCAAGTATCTCTGTTTAAATACCAATTTATGTGGGCAGATCTACTCTGATTCCAAGTATTTTACGTATTTGTTATGAAGTGATAACAGGAGGAAAGAACACAATGGCTAACTTATAAAAAGTGGAAACAATTATGATGCTCTAAATAACAAGGAATAATTTTGTCCTCTTATTTTATATGTACAGGTGTTTTGCCTGTCTCTATGTAAGAACACCATGTAGGTGCCTTTTTCTAGTGGTTACCAAAGAAACAGGAAGTGGGATCCAAAGCTGAGCATGAGGCAGGGATCCACCCTCAGTAGCCTCCAACCCTGTTAACTCCTACTTAGGTACCTAATAAGAAACATTGCAACTGTCACTTAGAGTTTAAAATAATAAGAAAAGGTGAAAGCTATGTTGAGGCCCGTTAAAGCAAAGCTACTGTCTCTGGGTCAAAATAATGGACTCTTAATCATGCCTTTTGTCTTAGGAGGAGACAAGACATTTTGTTATGCTCCAAAGATTAGAACATTACATACTATTCCCTCTTAAGAATTAATCCTGGGCCAGTAAAATAGCACAGTGGGTAATGGTACTTGCAGTCAATCCTGAAAACTTACAATCCCTGAAGTCCAAGTAGTGGAAGGAGAGAACTGTCTCCCCAACTTGTGTGCCTTTTTTGTCAATCACCTGACCAGATACTGCTATTTAGGAAACCTGGTTCACCTGAAGGCATTATGGAGATGAGGAAACAATCTGCTTAATAAGATCATGTACTCATCTCCCAAAAGCCCCACTCCCGAACCGAAAAGCTGCTTATAGCTTTTCCATCGAGCAGTACTAAGTCTGCCAACACTTCCTTTCCTATCTTTCTATTTTTTCTTTGGACACAGTCCAAAACCCTAAGGACACATGCTCATGCCTTTTTACTTTCTATGAAGACAAGACTCCTCCGCCTCCATTTATAGCTGTTTACTGACTTCCAGGGCTGAACCCTCCTGGTTTATTGGACTCTCACTCGAAAGGCATGACTTTCAGGACCTATGAAATGGCTCAGAGGGCTAAAGTCATCAAGCTTAACGTCTGTAGTTTCCTTTCCAGAACTCTCACAATGCAAGAAGAGAACTGTTCCCCATTTGTTTCCTTTAAAATTTGCCTGAAATTAGACTATTTGGCATGAAATAATTTATGTGTATATTTCTACAGTAAGTTTTCTAGTTATAGATCCCAGATTTTTATTTGTTCCAGTATATAAAGTATAATTGTCAGATTGTCATTTTTACAAAAGAACTATGAGACAGCATCTCCTAAGTAGTCTTGGCTGGCTGGAACTTACCATGTAGATCAGATTGGCCTTGAAATTAGAGACCTGCCGGCCTCTGCCTCCCAAGTGCTGGAATTAAAAGTTATGTGCCACCATGCCCAGCTCTTTTGTTTTTTTTAATGTCATGAATGAGTATTAACATAATTTCCATTCTCTCTCCAACTCCATGTCCTTCCCTCTCAGGATTTTGTCTTTATTATTGTTACACACACACACACACACACACACACACACACACACACACACAGAGACAGAAATATAACCTGCTGAGTCTATTTAGTGGTGTGTGTGTGTGTGTGTGTGTTTTGGGCTGAGCATTTGAAATGATTAACCCATCAGGGGCTTATCCCTGGAGAAGACTCAGTCTAAGCATCCATTAATTGGTTGTGGCTCTTCATAGCAAAAGAAAAGTAAAACTTCCATGCATGTACAAAATAAAACTAAAATGTAGTTAAACAAGTAGTGATGACTGCTTTTCTTTCTCTTCTGTCTCTCCAGTCTGGTGCCTGTCAAATTTATAACTTGTTGATTCTGGATTTTGTGTGTGTGTGTTTTTTTGTTTTGTTTTGTTTATTTGATTTGTTTAGCTTTTTGAGACTTAGTTTCTCTGTGTAGCCTTGTTCTGTAGACCAGGCTGTCCAGGAACTCAGAGTTACACCTGCTTCTGTCTCCTGAGTGCTGGGACTAAAGGTGTCACTACTACCATCTGGCTCTTGTTTTTGTTTTTGTTTGTTTTGTTTTATCAAATGACCCCTAAACTTCTTTCTGAGTCAGTTTCTAAACTGTTAGGAAATCCAAGTTTCCCTGGTGAAGTTCCAACTGTCTTACAATTCTGCTTTTTCTTCCCAGTAAATATAGAGTGTGGCTGGAGAGAGAGTTCAGAGATTAGAATATCTGTTCCTCTTACAAAGATCTCAGTTTCAATTTCTAACATGTACTTTGAGGAGTTCACAACTGCCTGTAACTACCGTTCCAGGAAATATAACACCCTCTTCTGGATTCCACAACACCAGCATACATATAGTTCATAATATATGAACATGCAGGCACACACACATACACATAAAACAAACAAATAAATCTTGGAGTTAAAAAAAGAAAAGAAATAGAGTTTGAATCTGAGATCCAGGCCAGCTTAGTCTACAGACTGAGTTCCAAGACAGCAAGGGCTACACAGAGAAACTCTGTCTCAAAAACAAAAACAAACAAACAAAACAAAAACAAAAACAAAAACCCCCAAAAAACAAATAAAACAAAAGAAAGAGAGTTGTGGGGAAGAGTCATAAGGTCCCACCCACCTTTGAGGCACTATTAGCAGTTACAGATGTTAGGGGGATGGGAACGGATCATTTTCCTTAGCAGTATAGCCATTAATCTGCCCAGGTTTCAGTGAATAATTTCCCCATCCATGCTTGTGCAGTGGGTCACACAACAATAACAACAACAACCAAAACAAAGAAACATGAAAATAGCCGGGCAGTGGTGGTGCACACCTTTAATCCCAGCACTTGGGAGGCAGAGGCAGGAGGATTTCTGAGCTTGAGGCCAGCCTGGTCTACAGAGTGAGTTCCAGGTCAGCCAGGGCTATACAGAGAAACCCTGTCTCGAAAAAACAAAACAAAACAAAACAATACACACACACACACACACACACACACAAAAGAAACATGAAAATAGCAGGAGGACCTGTTGAGAAGAAAGGGTTTAGAAGGAGTAGAGGGCATGAAGAAGAGTAGTGAGAGGTGAAAAGATCCAAAGACTTTATATACTTGCATGATCCTGTCAAAGCATACTAAAAAGAAAGAAAAGAAATACAGTTTGGTTAAAAACCAAAAAACAAACAAGAAAAAAAAAACCAGTTTATTCAAGAATTAAAGGTGCTACCTATGTATACAAACCAGGACTCTATCAGAAAAGAGGCCAAAAGCAAAAATTTAGAGTGGTGAGATAGCCTAGTGGGTAAAGGTACCTACAGCCTGACAACGTAAGCATGAAGACCCTAATTCATGTAAATGTTGAGAGAACCAACACCACAAAATTGTCTTCTGACTTCTACACATGGGCCATGCCCCATTCTAAGCACATCATACACACAATAAATAATAACAATAGTTATATGTATTAATAGCTATTATTATTATTTTAAGGTTTGGAAAGTAATTGCTCTCTATTGAACATTTAAAAATTTAAAACTATGAACAAAATCAAAGAGCTTGCCTGATACATACTTGATTATTTAACAAAGCATTTATGGTAATCTGATTTGTGGGCTGGCCCAACCTAGTAAGTATTGCTGTTCTCAATCCTCAGAAAAGCTTTTTTTTTTCCTTCACAGAAATCTACAAATGGTCAAAATGCAGAGTACAACTGACCATGAGGTACCCAATCCAAACTGATATATCTATAACACAATCTCTACACCTAATGCTCAGGGAACATGGTAGAAGGCAGGGTGGAAAGATTCTAGGAGTCAGAGGACATCTGTGAGATAATATCTTCTAGATATAACAGGAAAGCTGCACACATAAACTCTCAGCAATATGGTTGTCTAAACAAGACCTACAGAATGACAACAGTAAATATGGCAAAGCAGATAGGGGAAATCTCACAAGGGCCCCAAACCTAGATGAAGAACTAAAGGCAATTCACTGAGCTGAGATACGGAGACTCAGCCTTCTCCAGGGACATGTCCCTGATAGGTTATCTATTCCAAGTAGTCAACCCTAAACACACACACACCAGCAACACTAGATATACTCAGCAGGTTAAATTTATATGTGTCTATGCTTATGTGCATGCACACATGCTTGCATGTGTATAACAGTAAAAAAGATGAAATTGTAAATTTGAGGAGAGGGAGGGACACAAGAGGAATTGGAAGAGGTGTAAAATATGTAAATAAGTATTCATGTGTAACCAAAAAAAGAGCAGGGCTTGGCAGCAAATAAATCTTTGTTCTAAGATAGGATCTCTCTGTTGTATAGCCCTTGTTGTCCTGGAACTCAGTCTGTGAACCAGGTTGGCCTTAGAACTCATAGAGTTCTACCTTTTGTACTTATTAGGCAAGCACTCTACCTCTGAGCTACCTACATTCCCCAATCTAGGATTAGGTTCTTAGTGCTGTTTCTACAATACCCTATGTAGGTGTAATTTTAAAAAGATCAATAAGCCGGGCTGTGGTGGCGCACGCCTTTAGTCTCAGCACTTGGGAGGCAGAGGCAGGTGGATTTCTGACTTCAAGGCCAGCCTGGTCTACAGAGTGAGTTCTAGGACAGCCAGGACAATTCTAGGACAGACAGGTTTCGAGAAACCCTGTCTTGAAAAACCAAAAGTAATAATAATAATAATAAATAAAATAAAAAGATCAATAATTAATCAAGCTACTTTAAGCATCAATTGAGGAAAAACTCAACTACGATTTGTTTGCTTCATTGTAATTATTATATATTATCTGGCAAAAGAAACTGAGAAAGGCATACCAGGAAGCTATCTGGATTTGCTGGTCTTAGAGTAACATAATACAGGCCTCCTGACTTCTGACACAGAACTTAGTTTACAAAAGCCATCATTTTTATCTGCATGCTGAAACCAAAAACCAAAGGCAAAAAAATGAGATAGTATGCAGGCTGCTCTTGTATCTTTGCTTTTAAATCAGTTCTCTAATTTTTATGTAGTACTACATACTGTTTCCTTTATTGAAATTTATATTATCAACGAAATCAGTAAGAAAGGCAGAAACCATAATGAATCTTGACTTTAAAATGACAGCAAGAATCAGAAGACTATATCCTAGCTCCTTATCAATTCTGATGTTTTCTTTCCTTTCCACAGCTCCATTCAGTGTAGTTCTGAACCCAGCTTCCACAATGGCTATACTGCCACACACATGAACACATATGGCACAGGAAACAAGGTTACTACTTCTGACACCAGGGCTGTTTTTCAAAACAATATGATCTCAGCAATCATTTTTTTTTCAGTATGATTTTTGTCATTTTGTCACTTTACTCCTAGCTTATAAAGCAACTAGCTAGTTCAAAGGCTGTAGTCATGAAGTACTAAAAAATCTTCTTAGTATCATACACAATAATGCTACTTTCTCTTTAGTGTTATTCTATATCTTTCTAAAGATAAAAGAATATAACATCTTAAAATAATAGTCTCTTTTTTGAGGCAGGGTCTAAGTACCCTGTCCAACTTAAGATAATCCTCTTGCCTCAGCCTCCCATTTGCTGGATGTATGCCGTGTGCCACCACACCTAGATTGAAGGTAACAGCTGACACACATCTCTACACACACACACACACACACACACACAGCTAGCTACCACTTCTCCACTCTCGTCACTACTTTCGTTATCGTCTCACCAACTGAATTTCTGTCAATAAATTTTCTAATGTTACATTCTCTGTGAAAGGAAAGAAACCAAATGTTTTCTTATCTACTAGTAGTGATCCGTTTTTTCACCACCTTAGGTACACAATATATATCCACTAGCACATTATGACATCAGTGCCTTCTAGTGTTTGTTCAGACTAAACAAACCTATTCTATTTTGCTCCTCTGCCTGCAACACAAAGCAAACGCTCTGCTCATACGGCAGGTTGAAGAGTCAGTCAGCTAAGAAGTTGGCTCCATTTGCACTCTCCATGTCCATGTGCATTACCTGTTTGGTAAATTACATTTTTACTTACGGCAACCGATTTGGAAGGTTAACCTAACCAAAAGAATAGTTTTTTGGGGCAGGATCAAATCTTTACTGGCACAAAGAGAAGGGGGCGGGGCCGGTCGCCAACCCTAAACTACAGATTCCAAGGCTTGCAAGAGATAAACAAAGGAAGCTGAGCGGAGCTTACAAGTGCGTCAGCCTACTTCGCGTGGAAACCCACAGCTCACGACACGCTGGCGTTCAAACGCCGAGTTTTTCCTCAAGATTTCCTTTCTGAGTAGACACCCAGCAGGTCGGTGGAGACTGACAGGGAACAGAAGGCTCGACCGTCATTCTTCCTCTAAACCCGAACCCCCCGCAGCTCCTCACGCAATTCCCGGAGGCACACCGCGCGGGAAGGCCGCGGGGCGCCGAGGAGGGTCCTCACCTGGCAGCCCTTCTTGTGGTGAAAGCCGACCACCACGATGTGCAGGACAGGCCCGCAGGGGGCGCCGTCACTCTCACGCCCAGCCTTCTCCATGGACGCTCGCCGGAGGCCCGCGCCGCGACCACAAACGCCGAGGCCCAGTCGCGCGACCCAGAGCGGCGGCCTTCAGATGGCAGCCCGAGCGCCGCGTACGCGATGCGACACGGAGTCAGGGGCCGCCGACCAGCTCCCTCACCTCCGCGAAGCCCCACAGGGCCTCCACCTCTCTGCCTCATCCGCTTCCGCAGCTTCCGGGCTGTCACCTGACGCTACAGCCGCCTCCGGCGGGGCGGGGCGGCACCCTGAGGCCCCTGTCCCGGCTGGGTCTGAGGCAGCATGGGCGGAGCCTGACCAGGGGGCGGGTTTAAAGGAAAAGGGGGCGGAGAGGGGCGGGACTGTATCGCAGGAGAGGCGGGGCCTGCTTGAGAGCCGGCCTGGAGGAAGAGGACCCCAGCTGAAGGCGCGGCCTACAGGACCGGTGGGGCGGGGCGGAGCGGGGCGGGGCGGGGCGGGGCAAGGGAGGGCAGCCGCTTTGACCCTTTGCAGTGCTGGAGAGACATAAGGGTTGGCTTGGCTGCCTCTTAAACCTGCTCCTTTCTCCCTACCGTCTTTGTCAAATCATTTCCTTCTAAAATATATTTTTTCTTCATGAAATATTCTTACTCCTTCTTTTTCTTTTTTCTCTCTCTTTCTTTCTTTCTTTCTTTCTTTCTTTCTTTCTTTCTTTCTTTCTTTCTTTCTTTTTTTTGAGACACTGTTTCTCTGTGTAGCCCTGGCTGTCCTGGAACTCACTCTGTAGACCAGGCTGGCCTCGAACTCAGAAATCCACCTGTCTCTGCCTCCCAAGTGCTGGGATTAAAGGCGTGTGCCACCACTGCCCGGCCTTACTCCTTCTTTTTACCAGTTTTACTTATTTATAAACGTATTTTCTCTTCATTCTTTAAATCTTTCGTGGAATCTCTCAGCCTTGAGTTTTAAATGTTTAACAAGGAGGCATATTCGTGAGGTTTGGTATCTCATGCATTCAACATTGAAATTACGTTGCTTGCTTACGCAAAGTTTTCTTTACTTTCACTCTAGAATTTTTTTCATTTAATTTTTTGGTGTACAGTCCCGTATAGTAGGCTGCAAGTGTGTAGTGCCACAACTTGAGGGGCTAAATGAAGTAAGAGGATTGCAAGTTTCGAGCTAACCTGGGCTGCATAGTGTTAGAAATGTGCTCACAAGGTAAAAGATCACTACTGCAAGTGTAATGACCCAGCAAAACTC
Organism: Grammomys surdaster; assembly: GCF_004785775.1. Classification (NCBI taxonomy): domain Eukaryota; kingdom Metazoa; phylum Chordata; class Mammalia; order Rodentia; family Muridae; genus Grammomys; species Grammomys surdaster. The sequence continues at coordinate 710,929 of NW_021621002.1, forward strand.
TGTAACCTTCAAACCAGTCCAGGTTTGGTGGCGCACACCTTTAATCCGGGCACTCCAGAGGCAGAGGCTGGCAGATTTCTGAGTTTGAGACCAGCCTGGTCTACAGAGCAAGTTCCAGAACAGTCAGGGCTATACAGAATCCCTGTCTCAGAAAACAATGATGATGACGACGACAACAACAATAATAAATGATTGATGATGAAGATGATGATGATCAGAAGGGTCATAGTCCAAAAACCATAGGAGCAAGCACATCTGTTGAGGATGGTCAGGTGGTGGTGGTAATGGTGGTTGGCTTTTCCTTTTTAGCTGAGGTCCTGTCTCATGCTTTACTCCTGGCTGGAAAAGAACAAGAGAGTTCAGAGAAGGCACTGTTTAAACTGAGTACACCTGGATCAACTGCTCTAGTTCAGGACCTAAGACAGGGGGAGGAGATGAAGAAAACATGTGGTTATTAAAACTGTAAGAAAAGACAAATTTTTCCCTTTGGAGAGTGTGGTGGATATTCCTGGCTGTCAACTTGACTACATCTGGAATGAACTACAATCCAGAAATGGAGGGATCGAGTTTTTGAGGCGGGAAGACACAGGCTTCTGACCTGGATCTTGACATGGGATGACTTTTGATCCAGATCTTTTTTTTTAAGATTTCTTTATTTAATTTATGTATATGAGTACACCATTGCTCTCTTCAGACACACCAGCCAGAAGAGAGTATCAGATTCCACTACAGATGGTTGTGGGCCACCATGTGGTTGCTAGGAATTGAACTCAGGACCTCTGGAAGAGCAGTCAGTTTCTTAACCGCTGAGCCATCTCTCCAGCCCCACAATATTATTTTTAATAAATTAATTGATTAATTAATTATGCATATGTATGTTTTGTTTGCACATATGTCTCTGTCTTTGTGACTTTTCTATTGCTGTGAAGAGACACCATGACCAAGGCAACACTTAAACATTGATTGGAGAGTGCCAATGGGCATCAATGTGATATAAGAAATTCAAAGAGCATTGATTAAACCCCATAGTACATCTGGGAATGTGGTAGTTTTAGTGTGCCAAGGTAGATAAATTGCTGCTTTAATGTGGTTTATGGTTATAAAATAACCATACTTTGCCTGTTGGAGTGCCTATGTGGGAATGGGAGTACAGCTTTTGAGAGTTGGTCTACTTCCTCCACCTTGTGAACTCAGAGGCTGAACTCAGCTTCTGCAGCTTGGCAATCTTCACCTTTACCATCTCTGAGCCATCTCACCAGTTCCCTCCAATAACATCCATGTGCAAGCAAATAATAATGCTACCTGTATGCTGCCCCTCCCCTAAGCCAGATAGAATGTTAGCATTAGGAAACACAGATCAGTAAGTAACAATACATCACATAGAATGCAGTTTGCTGTGTACTAGATCTTGTACCAACCAGTTTTCATAGCTTATTTCATTTAATCATTAAAATAATATTTTAAATGGGTGAGAGAGATAGTTCCATGGTTAAGAGCATTGGCTCCTCTTCTAGGAGACTTGGGCTTGATTCCTATTATCTTTGCGGGATTCATAATTGTAATTTCAGTCCCAGGGGAATCTGGTGCCCTCTCTGGCCTCCATGGGCACCAGGCACGTATGTAGTGTACAGACAATAAGCTGGTTTGAATAAGAACGGACTTCATGGCTTCATATATCTGACCGTTTAATTACCAGGGGTTGGAACTGTGACTACAGTGGATGCGGCCTCAGAGGAAGTATGTCCCTGGTGGGGGAGGGGGGCTGGGGGTAAGTTTAGAGGTTACCGAAAGCCATGCCAGGACCAATCTTTTTCTCATGGCCTGTGGATCAGGATGCTCCAATGCCACGGATGCTGCCATACACCCCTGCCCCCATGAACGATAACAAACTAAAGTTCTGCAGCTTAAGGCAAGTTTCCAGTTAATGTTTAAGTGTTGCCTTGGTCGTGGTGTCTCTTCACAGCAACAGAAAAGCCACAAAGACAGAGACATGCATGCAAACAAATCCCCCATATACATAATTAATTAATTAAATAGATGAAAATGATATTGCATTTGCCATTACCGTCAGTGTTTCTAATAGATAAGCTGAGATTTCAAACACTGGGATTAAAGGCGTGCGCCACCACCGCCCGGCTAGTTTTAATTTCTTATTTTGTGTCAGAGTCTGAAATGGCCATGCTGGCAACTGATGTCTCCTCCTGTCTCTCAAGTGCTGGGTTTACTGGCCATTCCACATTAAAAGGGGGCCTTTTAATCTTTTCCAAAGCAGAAGTGTGATAGCAAGGTTTCTAAACATGACGGTGTCAACATACAGAGTGACATTTTAATGGTTGCCTGTAAATCAAAAACTGATAGTGACTTTAAAGCCGGTAATAAGCCAGACTCCTAGAAACGACAAGAAGAAATGAAACAAGAAGTAAAAATTAAAAAGAAAAAAGAAAAAAAAAAGGTTGTGAGAAATAAGGCTGCTTATGGATTTTCAGTCCTCTGGCCTTAAAAGTACCATGGTGGCGCATGCCTTTAATCCCAGCACTTGGGAGGCAGAGGCAGGTGGATTTCTGAGTTCGAGGCCAGCCTGGTCTTCAGAGTGAGTTCCAGGACACCCAGGACTACACAGAGAAACCCTGTCTCGAAAAAAAAAAAAAGGCACCAGATTCCTTAAGAAAATGAGTAGTTGTTGAGGAACACTCAGAACGAGTTTATGGTGGAAAATATAAACTGATTTAATCGCTCTGAAGAAAGATCCCGGCTTGAGATGAAACCTTCCAGAGGAAAATTAGCCGACTCGGGGATCTCGTATGCTGTGGTCTTCCGGAGGCAAACTATCTCTTAAGTTTAGCAAAACTTCGGGGGTATCATAGGTGGCTGTCGGGTTGGTGGCACGGAGAGAGGGTCGGACCTTCTCTACCGAATCTCTCTCTCTGCGATTCATTTGGACCCGCCCGATCGCAAGCTCGGCCTCCGATTAGTCAGGTCTAAACCAGCCGTGGAAAAGGGCGGAAGCGCGCTATTTTAAAGTCTGCGCCGGTGTCCTTAGGCTACTTCCGGCGTGGCCATGGCGGCTAACGCGACCACGAACCCGTCCCAACTCCTGCCGCTAGGTAAAAGTCTCGCTTGGGGAGCGGGCGGGTCGCTGCAGTTTCAGGTTGGGGGGCCGAGGCTGGGCCGCCGCCCCTCCGGGTCCGGCTGTCCCGCCTTTGGCGTCGCTGGGAAGACAGACAGACCGTTTTGCCTGTCGGTGGTCGGCGAAGGTCCCACTAAGTGAAGGACATGCTCGGCCATGCTTCTTTTTGAGCTCGCCAGTAAGGTGTCGTGGTTAGCAGTTCCAGTTATCAGCTTGGCCTTTTCGGTCTCCAGATCAGGTAGACCCTGTATTGTATCCGGTCGGGTAAGGAGTGTGCCACGGCATACAATGAATCTTACAATAGAAATCTGGAAACTGGCCCCGTTATTCATTAATTCAGTTAGCAGTTCCCGCGCAGTGCCAGTGAACTGTTGAATAACGAACTTAAATGACAGCCATTGCTTTCAGGCAGCAGCACACCGGTACACACTGTGCTGAGCGGTTCTCAGATGCTGAGACAGACGCTCAGGTTGTTCCTGGAGCACAGAGGGTAAAGGTTAAGTGTGAGAAGCAGTGACAGCAAAGCTGGTGTCTGTAATAATGCTTCTCCCCTGTAACGTTTGGGGGCTGGTGAACTTAGTGAATGTGGCTCTGATTGAAAGTTTTTGCAGTGTTAGATATTGTTTATCGGTACAAACACTGACGAAGAAAAACAGTCCTGGTCTTCATCCGCCTCATGGTGTGTGTGTTTTCATATATTAACCAAATAATCTAAATAAAAATCACAGTCCTGTTAATTTGCAAATGAAGAGTTAAGTGACAGCTAAGGCAAACATTTGTGCTAATGATTTGTATGAGATGTAAAATTATTGAATGTTGATCCATGGCTCCAGATACATATGTAGCAGAGGATGGCCTTGTCTGACATCAGTGGGAGGGGAGGCCCTTGGTCCTGTGGCGGTTTGATGCTCCAGCATAGTGGGGGATGCTGGAGTGAAGGGGCAGGAGTGGGTGGAGGAGCACCCTCATAAAGGCAATTGGAGGGGGAGAAGGCGGATGTGGGAGGGGAGTTGTGGAGGGGTAACCGGAAGGGGGATATAATTTGGGATATAAACGAATGGAATGATGAATAAAAATAAATACGTGCAAAAAAATTATTGAATGTTTCTGTTTATCTTTAATGATAAGAAAGTAATAAGTAAAGTAGGCATTTAAATGTTGGTTGATTTAATAAGTGGGTAAAACTACCTTTTGCTTTCTACAGAGCTTGTAGACAAGTGTATAGGATCAAGAATTCACATCGTGATGAAGAGTGACAAAGAGATTGTTGGTACACTTCTAGGATTTGATGACTTTGTCAGTATCCTTTTTAAAACTGGTGATGATGTAAGCTTTTAAAGACGCATTAATATAAGTAAGGACTATAGACAGCTAATGTATTTCTGGTCATCACATTAAGAATAGTTTTGTTTTCCAGGAACTTGGTAGCATTTTAAGAGGTGTGTGTGCTGAGAGACGATAGGGTTCTTGCCAACAACCAACCTTTTGAATTTGCAGTATCATAGTGGTGAACATATATTGAAACCAAACAAAAACATACACGGGAATAAATTCAACCTTGTTTATTTTCTTAACGTCAAATTTCAGATATGGTGTTGGAAGATGTCACAGAATTGTGAGTAGTATTAAAAATTAAAGAATTGGGGAGGAAATCTATTTTTAATTAAAATGGTGCCCTGGTTACTTTTCTATTACCGTGAAGAGACAGCATGACAAAGGCGCCTTATAGAAGAAAGCGTTTAACTGGGGACTTGCTTGCAGTTTCAGATGGTTAGAGTCCGTGGCTGTCCTGATGGGGATTGTGGCAGCAGGCAGGAAGGTGTGGAGCTGGAGTAGTACCTAAGAGCTTATGTGATCAGACAACAACCAGGAGACAGAGACAGAGCGAGAGTGCGCTCGAGTGAGCACTAACTGGGTGTAATTTAGGCTTTTGAAACTTCAAAGCCAACCCCAGGTGACAACAGCTCCTCCAAAAAAGATCACCCTCCTAATCATTCCCAGTCTACCGATGAAGGACCAAGCGGCCGCCATTCTCCTTTAAACCTCCATAGCAGCTTTAGTATGACTGATTAAAAAAAATTACTTGTTGGAAAATACCTTAATACTGAAACATTATTTATTGGTATTTGTGAAGTCCAGTTAAAGGATTATTATTATGTTCGTATTATTCCTGAATTTGTAAGAAATTAGTGTGAACAAGCTTTATGGAGAATTATATTTACATGAATATTATCCAGCAGGCAGTTTGTATTCCTGAAATGTACTGTAACTATAGAAGTTGACATTCATTCTTACGTAAGAATAACAGCTTTGGTACTAGGGATGGAACCTCGTGTATGTACTCTGCCACCAAGCTATTCATTCTCCTTACCCCAGTAATAACTTTTAGGGAGGGAAAGTGTTTCCAAAATACTGCCTTTGATTGTTGATCCTGACTCCATTTTCATCTATGTATTTAGTGAAATTACACCAGAAGGAAGAAGAATTACAAAATTAGATCAAATTCTACTAAATGGAAATAATATAACAATGGTAAGGCATTAAACTTTTCTTTTGAAATTATTGTACTTTTGCAGTGTAGGGATTATGGAACTGACTTAACCTGTTACTTAGTTGACAGTGTTCATGGCACTGAGGTAGATGCGCTGAGGATGGAAAGGGAGCCTTGGTGATCTGAGACCCAAGGCAGCTGTTGAAAGAGCATTGACCCTTAAGATTAGTTTGCTTATTAATCTCTGCAGACGTTTAGCTCATCGGGAATCATTAATAACTTACGCATCAGCTAGTGATGCAGGGATCACTAACAGATACAGAGGACTTGAGAAAATGAGACTTGAAGGATGAGAGAGAGACAGAGCTGGCTTTGGTCCATGAGGAACACTCAGGGTTTTTTAGGTGGTATGATAGTGTTATTAATAAACTCTTTTTCTCCAATGCAGCTGGTTCCTGGAGGAGAAGGGCCTGAAGTATGAATGGATTCCCTTGATTTATGCTAGATTCTGGCTTTTTTTTTTTTTCCAAACCTTTAACGTTTAGATTCTATAAAATGAAGTTTCCGTTAAAGGGAAACTCTTTGAAGATATGCATCCATTTTTCTAAGCTAATCATGGTTATTTTGGGGGAAAAGAAGAGTTTTGTTTTGTCTTGTTTTTTTAAAGACTAAAAAAATAAAGATGTTTTTTGGTTAACTGTGACTTGATTTATTATGTTGAAATAGCTAGTGGAATAAATATAGTTCTTTTGATACTTGGTTTCATATTGATTTCTGTTTATTTTCTCCCTTGTCTATATTAATCTGATTGGGCCAGGGGTACTTTTACTCAGTGGCTTGAGGGCAGGGTGGAGCAGAAGAGATCCGTCCGATGCGATGACCTCTAATGGCTGTTCTTCCTGACCTCTTTGCTAAAAGTGAACTTAGTTCTTGTTCTTTTCAAAAAGATTTTATTTTTATTTTATGTGTATGAGTATCCTCTGCATGTAGGTCTGCTTCATGTGTAGTGTCTGCAGTGACCAGAAGAGGCGGTTGGATCCCTGGTATTAGACTTGCTGTGGGCTGTTACCTGCAGTGTGGGTCTGGGAATGAAATCTGGTATCTCTGTATGAGGAACCAGTGCTCTTAACCGTCGAGCCGTCTCTCCAGCTCCTGAACCTAATTCTTAAACAACATTCACTCCAAAACAAGATGGACTTTGAGTTTGAATATACCATTTAAAGAACCTTAATGATCCCTTAAGAAAATTCACTTCAAACTCTTGATATTTCGTAATGATACTTTTCACGTTGAATTCAGTTTTTATTAATTCCTATTAAAAACACAAACCACGTGTGCTACTGTATTGTACAAGTGCAGGTAAGTAAAAAGTAGTATTTACATCTTATATTTTCTTAGCTTGAAAAAACATTAATTTATTTTTTTAATGTGTGTGAGTGCCTGCCTGTGTGTCTGTGTACCACTTACCTGCTTTGTACTCTTGGAGGCCAGAAGATGTCGGATTCCCCTGGAACTAGAATTACAAGGGGTCATGTGTGAACCTTATGTGGATGCTGGGAATGAACTGGGGTC
>NW_021621002.1:718128-785477 GCF_004785775.1 Grammomys surdaster
GTGTGAACCTTATGTGGATGCTGGGAATGAACTGGGGTCATGTGTGAGAGCAACAAGCACTTGTAAGTGCTGGGCCATCTCTCCAGCTCCATCTTTTCCTGCACTTAAACCAACGGCAACAACAAGAAGCGTTTACTTACTCTGGGTGTGAGTGTGCCCTTTGGGTGTGTGAGTGCCATGGAGCACACATGGAGGTCAGAGGACAACTTGCAGGAGTCATTCCTTTCTCTTCTGTCGTGTGGGTCCTGCATATTGAATTTAGCCCTTCAGGCTGGGCAGCAAGTGCCTTTCCCTGCCAAGCCATTGCACCTGCTCCTGTCAAAGGCTCTTTGAGTGTGTGCATTTAAACAAAAATTTGCTTATCCTAAATTTTAGACTCCATGATAAGTACAGTTTTAAAGAAGGTTAAATGAGTATTTTTCTGTGTCAAATATTTCAGCAGTAATACCTATAAAGTTTTATAAAGTGTTTTATTAAAAATTATTTCACCTATGGTTATTGACTATAGTAATTTTAATAAATTTTATAATTCTTTTCCTAGAGTAAATTCGTAGAGCACATATTTGTCATATTGCCAACTGAAAGCTTATTTCATGCTACTTTTGCCTGTTTTTTTTTCAGTCCCCTTACACCTTTATAACATTCAACTGTGCTGTAATTTTTGATTCCATGTGTTAAGCAACACCTGATTTAAAAACTTTTAAAAGCCGGGCAGTGGTGGCTCACACCTTTAATCCCAGCGGAAGCAGGCAGATTTCTGAGTTCGAAGCCAGCCTGGTTTACAGAGTGAGTTCCAGGACAGCCAGGGCTACACAGAGAAACCCTGTCTCAAAAACAAAAAAACCAAACAAACAAAAAAAACTTTTAAAAACTTTGGACATACTCGTATTTTATGAGTTATTTGAAGCCTTCTCATTCCAGTCCTTTTTGGAGACAGAGTCTTGCCATATCTTCCAGGCTGGCCTTGAACTTGGCAATCCTGCCTCAGTGTCCTAGCTCTAGGATTACAGGCAGATACTACCACATTAAATTTATAGGAAGCAGGGCTGGTGAGATGGCTCAGTGGTTAAGAATACTGGCTGTTCACTCAGGTTCTGAGTTCAATTCCCAGCAACCACAGGATGGCTCATGGCCGTCTGTCAAAGGGATCTGATATTCTTTTCTGGCATGCAGGTGTACACGCAGACAGAGCACTCAAGCATAAACAAATAAATCTTTAAAAAATTAAAAATGTTTATATCAAGCTTTTGCCTCTGTGTCTTAAAAAATTGGCAAAACTTTTGTGAGATTATTTTACTCTTCTTGTTGCTGCAACAAAATACTTGACAAAAGCAACGTAAGGAAAGAAGGGGTTGCTTTCCCTTGTAGTTCCAGGGCCAGGTGTCAGCAAGACATGGCAGCTGGTCACTCAGTAGCCACAGCCAGGAAGGAGAGAGCAATGATGTCCCAAAGGGACAAAGATAGGAGATGGAGGAAGACAGAAAAATGGATGGAAGAGCGGAAGGGAGCAAAGGAGAGGGGAAGTGGCATTTGTCCCAGAGGGAGGCAAAGGAGTGTCTCAATAGAGAGACAGACGTGGCATATAGAAAAATGGTATGCAAAAGCATGAGGGGAAAACATTGTTCAGATGAGGGATTTTTAAATTTTTAAATTGGGCATGTTAATTATGTGACCCAAAGCGGGCTTTTGATTGCTGAACTTTAATCTGTTGGTAGTTGGACCTTGGTAGTCAGAAGACAGAGAAGCAAAAAATGTTGAAATGGTATAAATTGGATTCTAGTGATTACTGGGGTAAAGATGTAGCCACTTGGGAAACAGAGTTAAGTAGTGAGTGCATGCCATAGCAGTCCCACTGCTGGGCTACACCTTCAGCAGAACTAGCTGACAATCCAGCTACATGACTGTTCATAGCAGCATGAATTATAACCCCCCTCACCTCCGTGTGAACAACCTGCATCCATACCGTCAGCAGCCGTAAAAAGGATGAAGTACTAACAAGTACCAACTCATCTTTAGAAACTGATCTCATCTGTGTGAAGTTTCCAGAGCAGGTAAAGAGTAGTTGGGTTGCCGGGGCTGGGTAGAGGAAAGAAAGTGACTTTTAAAGGGTACAATGCTTCTCTTTGGGTGGTGCAAACATGGAGTGATGACCGTCTGTACAACTTGGCAGATGTACGAAAACTCTGTACTCAGGTGATTTTGATACCCAGATTTTATCTCAGTTTTAAAACTTAGGATGATATGAGATCTGTAACTTAATGAGACTAAATAACCATTTCTGTGAGTGCCACTCAGCCTGGGACTCTTTCTGAACATTAAAGCCTCTTGGCAAGATGGCTCAGTGGCCAGAGGCACTGGCTGGTAAACCTGACCTGAATCTTATCCTTGGGACCCACCCACGTGGTAAGAAGGAAAGAACCAATTTTTGTAAGTTGTCGTCTGTCCTCCACACTCAAACCCATGTATACAATAACTGGTTAAATAAACAAATGGATGGATACATAGATAGATAGATAGATAGATAGATAGATAGATAGATAGATATAAAAGTATTTTTGGTTAAGCTAAAACAATAAGAATTCAAGGAATATTATTTAGGGCCATTAGCCTCCTTTATTTTCTTTTTATTGGGATTGGGATGGACAAGGACTCACTATTTAGCCCTGGAACATTCTATGTAGACAAGGTTGGCTTTGAACTCAAAGAGATCTGCCTGCCTTTGCCTCCAGAGTGCTGAGATTAAAGGCTCAAGCCACTATACCAGGCAGAATGTTGGATTTTTAACTCACTGAGGAAAGGCAATGACAGATTTTTTTTTATTTTGTTAAATTTAACATTTTTGGGTTTTGCTTTTAAATATTCAACTTTTTAATTTTCCTTACAAACTTGATAGTGAGAGACGTGTTTAGGTTGGAGATTTATTATCATTATTAACGGTTCCAAGTCCTCACATATGCCAGCTTAAATCAGGAGCTAGCTGGGCATAACCCGGCTTGAGAAATTGAATGAATTTTTAGACTTGGAATTTGACCAGCAGGTTAAAAGCACAAAGAGAAGAAAGGGAGGAATGTTGCTTTGCCACTTCTGGTGTTTCCTTTTGTGTGCAGGGAGATTAGTCAACACACCTGCGTGCTCTCTGCTCTCACGGACTGATTTGATCAGATATGGAAAGGAGACCATCTTCCCTTTGAGACTGAATTGTTTGGAGGGAGCATGCATTCTTCGTTGTTTTATAGCTATCGGCTTCTACACGAGAATCTGAGGTTACGAGTAAATCTCAGAAATTCTAAACTTCATACAAAGAGGTTAACCATACATAGTTCATTGACTGAAGCCAGCAGGTCTATGTGTTCCTGTAAGACTCCAGTCACCCTCATCTCTGCTGCACTGGTACACAGCCTTCTCTGGTTCCTGGCTGTCCCCTTACTTTATCATACGTATCTTCCACAGTCCCCAGCCACAGGGATGATTGCTCTAGCATGTGGAGGATAGTCACAGAACTTCAGCTTTAAATTCTTCAGAAACCCACCATGTAGAAACGAACCCAAGCTTTATAACAGAATTCTAGGACCTGTTGACCCACTAACACAAGTTCCTGGCTCTTGGTCCCTGGTTTGAATTTTGGTTTAATGCATATTAAGCCTCTAGGGGAACGGTGTTGTTCTATTCAGGACTGACTGTAGTAGTCCATCCTCTAGGAAGTCCTTCAAGGTCTCTCCCCAGCACTACTCACTGCTTACATAGATGCATCCTGTCGACCTTAAAGCCTCTCCCAATCTTGTACAGCTGTTCACTTCTGGGAAAGTAGCATCTAGTATGGATGCTATGCAAAGTCCTGGTTTCAAGGGAGATGAATCTTATTCCCTGTCCAGGTCAGCAGTTCAGAATCTAAGGTGCTTTTAACAGCACCAGCATTTGCGTGGTCTGCTGGCGTGGTTGATAGACCTTCAGTGCAGGGAGGCACAGTCCTCAAGATTGTGCTACTGGGGTTTTCTAAAGATCAGGAAGCCAGTTCCTGTGCTCTGTGGATCCCACTTTAGAAAAACAGTGTCTCACATATCCAAGTAGTGATCTGATGCCCAGTTCATGCCCTGTGGACCCAGTATCAGGGACTTTGAGGTCATGGTACATTTGCCAGAGCAAGATGGATGGAAAGCAGATTAAATCTACTTATCCGAGGATGACACTGACAAAATCTGGTTATCAAGGTTTCATTTTCAACTTTAAGAAAAATTCATGCAGCCAAGCACAGTGATGGTGATTCCTGTCTCTAATACCAGCACTAAGGAGGTTGAGACAAAACTGAATTTTACATAGTGAGTTCTGGGCTAGCCTGGGGTGAGCTCCTATCTCAAAAACCAATACAAAACAAAAGCAGTCTTGATTCAACTGACCACCAGAGGGCACTGTGGTACTAGCCTGTTAGTTGCTAGAGCCTGTGACTTTTTCCCTCCCAGAAGACCCTGGGGGAACTTGGTTTCTGGTTACCTATTCCGCAATATTTATTGCTGGATCACAAGATAAGGCCAGGGAGAGTTTTAACTCATGGTATTATTTTATCCTTTTTTTTCTGTTCAGGGTCTGACTATGTAGACCAGGCTGGCCTTGAACTCAAAGAGTTCTGTCTCCTGAGTTGTGGTATAAAGGTACTCACATCACCATGCCCTGCATATACTTTTTATAAAAAGGAAATCAATTTTAGGAACTAGAGAGATGGCTCAGCGGTTAAGAGTACTAGCTGTTCTTCCAGAGGACTTAGATTCAATTCTCAGCACACACTCGGCAGCTTACACCTGTCTATAACGGCTGTTCCAGGGGATCTGACACCCTCATACAAACACATGTGGTCAAAACACCAATGTAAATAAATTATTTTTAAAAGGAAGCAAATTTTCATTTGTGAAGAATAATGTGTTTTACCTGGACTGTGCCTCATGCCTGCTAGGGAAGTGTTCTGCCATTGAACTATATTCCTTAGTTTTAAACTAAGGACAAGATATCCCTAAGTTATTCAGGTTGGTCTTGAACTCACTTTTTTTTTTTTTAAAGATTTATTTATTTTATGTGTATGAGTACACTGCAGCTGTCTTCAGACACACCAGAAGAGGGCATCAGATCTCATTACAGATGGTTGCTGGGAATTGACATCTGGAATAGCAGATGATGTTGTTAGTCACTGAGCCATCTCTCCAGTCCTTGAACTCACTTTTTATCACAAGCTGGTCCTGAACTTTGAATCACCCTGCTTCAGCCTGGATGTGGTGTTGTGAATACAAACATGAGCTGTAGGCTTAGACTCACCAGGACTGTAATCTTAACCTTTGCCGGTTGTTTGACTTGGAAGGGTTACACACTTAACCGTGTTCGCTTTGATTTCCTAACTTGTAAACTGGGGGAAAATAACTACCATTCAAGCTTGTGGAGATTAATTAAGACCGTAATAGTTTAGATACATCGCAAACTCTCAGGGAATGGAGGCTTTTTACTGTTGAAGAGCCAGCCTCTTTTTGTTAAAACATAGCCTTACTTTTTTAGCTAGAGTAATATATACAACAGAGTAACAGCTGTCCTTATTTTCAAACACACTTAGTTTTGGTTGATCTCCCCCACACCTGCGGCTCTTGCTTTCCCCACCCTATCCACTTTCACACCACACTGAAAAGGCTTAGGCGGTCAGGTTACCACCGTCCCACACCTCCTCTCTCCTGAGCCACAGCCTCACTTCGATGAGACATTTTACACATCAAAGGTTCCTCCTTCCCACTGAGACAGAAAATAGACTTAAAAGACTCACCACCTCCTTACCTGACTGAGTTCTCCCAGCTGGTGTAAGGTCTGTAAGCAGGCACTCCTCACACGAGGTGTCCCACACCCATCCCCCAGCTTCTGTCGATCCCCCTGCCGGCCTGAGCACTTCACTACTGGATGCTGCCGGTGATCAGCAGCAGAAGCCGGCTTCTCTACTGACAGTGTCCCGAGGAGCTGCTGTTTTACAGCAGCCAAGTACAAGCCGCTTTGGTCCAGCTCCAAGCACGGGGGCCTCCCTCCGCCGATTTTCTTAACAAGTAGTGGACATTCTTCCAGCTGATATGTCCCCTGGCATTTATTATGGCTGGCCCATTGTTGAGAGTAGAGATGTCCATAATGTGGTGACGAGCAATAGGCTGAAATCCATACTACATAAATGTGAAAAAGTCCGTGGAAGTCCGTCTCATAGACCCTTGAAAGGGGACTTCTACGGAGAAATTTTCAATGTGGCAGAAAGAACCTTAATGTTTTCATTTATTCATTTATTTACTTTATATCCTAATCACAGCTTCCCTACCTTCCTTTCCCCCCTCCCCTTCCCCATGCCTCCCTCTCCTCCTCAGAGAAGGGGAAGACCTCTCATGGATAATAGTCTTCTATCCTTTTAGACAGGAGATTAGCATAACAGTCCTCTGAGTGGCTTCACCCAGCAGCTGAAAACAAGAACCTTGATTCTTTTTTTTTTAATTCTGCATTTTATTTATTTCCATTTCAGATGTTATCCCTTTTACCCATTCCCCGCCCCCCCCATTAATCCCCTATCCCACCCCTCCTCCTCCTTTTTTTCTTTTATACCATTTAAATTACATGCAAGTACTAAGGTCAGTTCTAGGTTGAGGGTCTAGCAATACAATAGATGCAAATAATCAAGGAACAAGCAAAACAATAAACCCAGATAGTCAAAGAACACGCAGGACAATAAACAGAGTCCTGTGATCACTCCTGGGATCACTATTTCTAGTGACCAAAATCAGGATGACCAAAATATCTGAGCCTACTTCCCTGTCCTAGCCCAAAGTCATTTTCATGTCTGAAGCCTACTTCTTTGTTCTAGCTTAAGATTTAGATGCCTGCCTGAAATTACTTCTTTCTTCTAGTCTAATGTCAGATTCCTGCCTGCAGTCCATTACCTTGTCCTTGGCCAATGTCAGATTCCTTCCAGGCAGCCCCAAAAGCTCTCTACATTCCCCCACCCCCTTTTTATTACATAAACCAGAGTGAGCCTGTCTTAGGTTAAAACCTTGATTCTTTAGAGTCACTTATTACAGTGATTCGAGGTGATGCTGTAGAGATAGAGAAAAAAATCAAAACAACAAAGGCTGGATTTGAAACCGATTTCTTCCACATTTGTAAAGGCAAATTTGTGAGTTGACACTGATGAAAGGTACCTTATCTATCCAGCCACTGCATGTGTCTCACTGCTCCTGACACAGTCTTACTCCGTTGTATCTTAGGTCAAACATTTTCCAGCGGCTGTGAATTAGTTTGACAGTACAACACAGTTATCCTACTAAGCTTCAGCTACTAAGTTCACCATATTACAGTACTAAAAACATCCACTCAGAAATCAAGATTCTTTTATGTAATGTTAATTAGAGTGAACCACTAGAAAGTCAGTGTCTTAAAACGGAAATGAAATCTGTGAGTGTGGGCAGAAGAGGAAGCCACTAGACCCAAATAAGGATTTCAGTCCCACCGTTAGAACCTTGTGTACTGGTGAGCGTGCTCTGCCAAACAGAGAGGGCGTCCACAGGAAACGATCACACAGAACTCATCCAAGGAGGAAAATCCGTACCTTAGTTGTATTATGTTGTGTACTGCTATGCCTCGTTATACAAGTTTTTTTTTTTCTTTTTGTTTGTTTTTTTTTTTGTTTTTGTTTTTGTGTTTTGTAAAGAAAACCAACAAAATACTTGTTTTCCACTTAGGAAAATTATTTAATAATTAAATGCTGAAGTAGAAGGATTTGTATTTTTGATGTGGTCCTTTGTTCTCAAGACAAATGAAGCCTATTTAACCCTGTATATATAGCTACTTAAATATAATTTAATGCCCTTCGAAAGAGTCCTTGTAACTTCATAAACATTTTCCTGTCTAAAGGAAATGCAGGGAGAAAAAATGGAGCAGAGACTGAAGGAAAGGCCATCCAGAGACTGCCCCACCTTGGGATCCATCCCATGTGTAGACACATAACCCTGACACTATTGCTAATGTCAAGAAGTGCTTGCAGACAGGAGCCTGGTATGGCTGTGTTCTGAGAGACTCTGTCAGCACCCGACTAAGACAGATGCAGATACTCACAGCCAACCATTGGGGACCCCAGTGGAAGAGTTAGGGGAAGGACTGAAGGAGCTGAAGGGGGTTGTAAGCCCAAAGTAAGAACAATAATATCAACTAACCAGAACCCACAGAGTTCTCAGGGACGAAACCACTAACCCAAGATTATACCTGAGTAGGTACACGGCTCCGGATACTTCAGAGGATTGCCTTATCTGGTATCAATGGGAGGAGAGGCACTTGGTCCACGGAGGCTTGATACCCCAGCAAAGGGTGATGCTAGAAGGGTGAGGTGGGAGTGGATGGGTGGGTGGAAGAGCATCCCCTTAGAGGCAAAGGGGAGAGGGGAGGGAGTGAGAGGTTTGTGGAGGGAAGACTGGAAAGTGGGACAACATTTGAAATGTAAAGAAAATAATTTTAAAAATATAGTACTATTTTGATTAGATTGAATGTTTTCACAGTCCTTGAGATAAATTTTGACTATATAATTAAAAAAAAACAAAACAAAAAAGACAAAACAAGAGCAACAACAACAAACCACCACCAACAAAACCACAGAGCCACTAGAGGCTGCTCCTGGTGTGATATGGTTACAGCCTTCTAGACTTTAAAGTCCCTCCCCTGCGTGGCTTTGTGGCAAGAGTTCCTTGTAGCAGGAGCCTGCTTGTTCAGTCATTGGCTTTCTGAATAAAGGACTCTCTACATTCCTAATTGTCTTAATAAGCATAGTGCTCTCAACGTTCTCAAGTGTTCTATAACAACATACATTTTATCGCCTTCCCCACTGACTCCTTTAAGTCTTCTTTGTTCCCCCCTTTCACCGGCCCCTTTCGAGTTTCCTGATCTCTACTTACACTCGTTCTCACACAAATATATGTATTCCATTATTTATTTGTGTGTAGGAATATGTAGGAGTCAGGTCTTTCCATTCTATCCAGCCCCTGGGACAGAACCCAGTTGCTCAGCCTTAGAGGCACGCACCGTCACCTGCTGAGCCGTCACATGTATAAAATTAGAAACACAGACCTGCATGTAAGAGAAAACATGCAATCCTTGTTTTTCCTGCACCTGTCTTAGCTATTAATTTCCAAGTGCATCAGTTTTCCTACAAATTTCATTTTTCCTTATCAATGAAAACAATTCTGATACACACACACACACACACACACACAGAGGCCTCATTTTCATCCCATTACTCTACTGAGTATATGTAGGCTGATACTTTCCTCTTGTTATCGTGTGGGGCGGCAATAAACATGGAGAGGCAAGTGTCTCTGGGAGGACACACAGTCCTTTATACATCCAGAAATGGCATAGCTGTGTAATATGGTAGTTTTACTTTTTGTTTTTCTTTTTGAAAAAAAATAATCTCCTTACTGATTTGCATAATGACTGTAAAAGTTAATACTCTCACCAATGGGGAATAGGTAAGGCTTCTTCATTGCCCACATTCTGACAGTTGGAGATGAATTTCAAAGTAGATCTATCTATTTGTCTATCTATCTATTTATTGTGAATGTGTACGTGTTTGTATGTGAGTGTGTAGGAAGCCAGAGGAGAGTGTCAGGTGTCATGCTGTTTCACTTTTTACCTCACCTTGGTCTTATGACAGGGTCTCTCACTGAGCCTGAGATGGGCTGTTGGCCAAGAAGTCCCAGAAGCCCGTTTGTCTCTTCCCTACTTAGTTCTGAGGTAGCAGGCACATGTGCCTGTGTTTGGCTTTCTACATGGACGTTGGGGATTGGAGCTTAGGTCTTCATGTTTGTTCAGTAAGTGGTCTTATCCACTGAGGCATCAAGGTAATTATCCTAGGTCCTCAAGGTAATTAAAAGAAAACTACAGATTCTTTGTGAATTTCACATCATGTACCCCATCCCATTCGCTTCCCATCCCCTCATATCCACCCTCTGCTCTAGAAACCTCCCCCACAAAAGAAAAAAGAGGAAGAAACAAAACTCTCTCTGTGGAAGCTGCAGCATGTCACAGTGTGTCCCATAGTATAGCCTTTGACCACATAGCTTAGTAATTGGCCTGGTTCAAGGCCTCCTGCTTCTGATACACTACCAATTACCAGGGGTCTTCCTGGATAGATTGTTACCTGTGTCTTGGAGATCCTGCAGCATCAGCTCTGCAGGGACAGCCTCTTCATGAGCTCCAGCACTTCATAGATTTGATAGATATTTGGGGTTGTCAAACTCAAAAGCCCAGGATCTTGGACTGGGTAGCTGGTCAGTACTACAGCTCTCTTGAACCTGCACCACCAAAGTAGTTTAAATTTACATTTTATGATAGTTACAGATATTAAACATTTAAAAAATATATAGGGTTGGTAAAGATCTTTTCCCAATCTGAAACTCTCCAAGCCATTTGGAGCTCAGAAGATGCTGAGTGAGTCCCAGACTTCAGACACTGAGCTATAGGGTTTGATTTACACTGTTAGGTGTTTATTTTTGGTTTGATATAATTATAACTATACCTGGGTTCTTCCTTCTTGAAATAAGAAGAATATAATTTGCTCAACATAACAGTGTACACCGTTAATCACAGCACTCAGGAGGCAGAGGCAAGTGGATCTCTATGTATTTGAGTTTGGTTTGTTCTACACAGTGAGTTCCACGACAGCCAGGGCTACATAGTAAGACCCTATCTCAAAAACAATTATGTAACTTGTTTTTTAGTTTTTAGGGTCCCACAGCTGAAATACATTGAACTTTTAAAGAGATGCTCGATAGTCTAAATAGACTGAACTTAAAAGTGTTTGCATTTAAAAAAAAAAGAGTATGGGAATTTAAAGTTGTACTGTTTTGTATTGTGATATTAATATGAGCTCTTGGGGACAAATAAGAAACAAAAAGTCATAGTTTAATAGCAATATGCTTGTGAATCAAATTGACAAGGGAAACTAAGATTTTTTTTCCAACTTGACTCAAAATAGGATCATCTTGGAAGAGAAAACAGTACTGTTTAAAACAGAAGATAACCCAGGGAGATGGGTCAGGATGTAAAAGAGAAGCTGGGAAAATCTAACAGAGTTTGATCCTAAAACCCACATAAAATCCTGAGTGGGTCTATCTGTGATTCAAATATGCCTATAGGGAGATTGGAAGTAGTCACAGGAGAATGTCCCAGAAGCTCAACAGCCAGCTAGTCTAGAACATGCTACACAGCACCAGTGAAAGAGACCCTGCCTCAACAAGGTGGAAAGTTGTCTTCTGACCTATACACATGTCCTGGGCATGCTTACACCAACACACACACACACACACACACACACACACACTTACTTTAAAAACTGTGTGTGCCATGTATCTATAATTATAGCATTCTAGAGGTAGAGGCAGGAGGATCAGAAATTAAAGATAACTCTTGGTCACATAAATAGAGTTTGAGGCTAGCTTAAGTTACCTGAGATCCTGTTTCAAGTAGAGACAGTATACAGAGAGAAGCAAAATAGAAAACTTAGATCTCAAAGGTCCAGAAAGGCAGAAAGGTAAGGTAAGAACATGAAGTATGGTTTTTGTTGTTGTTGTTGTTGTTGTTGTTTGATTTAAGGCAATGTCTTTTTCTGTTTAAGAAAGATAAACAATAGAGGAATGTCAGCTGAGATAACCTAAATTTTCCGAAGGCCTTCTTTAATTTGCTGAGAAATAGAGCATAATTTATTTCCCTCACTTAAGTAACCCCTTTGGTGCCACCACAGTTAACAGGTTTCTTCATACAGTTTCCCATTTCTGATAAGTGACTCTTTGCCACCAGCTTACATCTATGAGTTTCTGATGAGGTGTTAAAGTTCCAAGCAGTGCTCCAGATGGGCAGTCAATAGAATTTTCAAAAAAAAAAAAATCAGCTACGTACATTCTAGAATTCTCCAAGAGTCTCTGATTCTCCTTACAGGTGTAAGAGGTAGGACCAAGTATGAGCCCTTCCATCCCTTGGCCAAATCTCTTTACATCCAGCCTATATCGGAGCCAGACAGTCTCATAGTTGCTATTTTTAATTCGGGATTAGATTTATTCGAATTCTTGCTGCATTGAAGTAGGGGGTCCCAGGGGAAGTGAATTTCCTAGGAGAAAGACAAGACATGGAGGACCTGAAACAGGAAATTTAATTGGGGCCTTACCACCAATTAGTGGAAAGCAACAATAACTTTTGTGCAATAAAACATTTTGGACTTACTCTTAGCTTTGTTCTCCAGTCTCATCGAACTCTGTTTATGGTTGTCTGCATTTCTGTGGAGGATAAAATCAGCTAAGATCCCGAGGTGCAAGGGGGAAAGAAGGGATGTTGATGATGAGGGGCAACTCTTATCCTCAAGGTCAAGCACGCTATTCCTTCTACCCGTTAGCCTTCCATTGCTAGCTGTGCTGTATTGGGAATCCGCTGTTCACTAGGTGCCATTAGGGTCTTGGGAATGTGTTCATGTATCTATAGATTGCTATACACTTAATGTGGGGATGTAGCTGCCTTTGGGCTAATATTTTAAAATGGTGTTTCACTAGCTGTTTAGCACCTTTTATGCTCTGTTTCAATATTAAGAAACATGAAAACCAGAGAGTGGAGACAGTTTCAGTAGGACTAATGGTCTAGTATACTGTATGTAGACCTACTGTGTCCAGACAAGCCATTGCTCCTCTTTGGATAGTGATTTCCTTATTTTTAAAGCCTCTCCTACTCCACAATTATCTACAGGACTCAGACTGTAAGATTTTAATTTCAATTGCTCTTATACAAAGCAGATATGGTGTCATTGTCCTGTAATCCCCACACCAGGGAAGCAGAAGCAGTGTTCTTGTAATTGTGCTTAAGTCAGACCTGGTCACCCATTTTCAATAACCAATTAAAAGACCCAAATTAAAAGTAGAAAACAGCCGGGCTGTGGTGGCGCACGCCTTTAATCCCAGCACTTGGGAGGCAGAGGCAAGCGGATTTCTGAGTTCGAGGCCACCCTGGTCTACAGAGTGAGTTCCAGAACAGCCAGGGCTACACAGAGAAACCCTGTCTCTAAAAACCAAAAAAAAAAAAAAAAAAAAAAAAAAAGTAGAAAACAGTTTATTCAATGTGGTCACATGGAGAAGAGGGACAAAGAGATCTAGAGAACCCCCAAGTCTATCGTGAAGTAAGATCAAAGTTTAAGTAGAGAGTCAAAGATACGCACAGCTAAGCAGTCTCCATTGAGGTGTGATCCTTACACTATTGATCCACCATTATCTGAGCTTCAGGCTTATCCTTTTTTTTTTTCTTTTTGAAACTAGTTTTTACTGGATATTTTATTTACATTTCAGATGTTATCTCCTTTCCCCATCCCCCCTGCCCCAGAACCTCCCCATTTTCTTCTTCATGAGCTTCATGTGATCTGTGAGTAGTATCTTGGGTATTGTGAGCTTTTGGACTAATATCCACTTATCAGTGAGTGTATACCATGTGTGTTCTTTTGTGACTGGGTTGCTTCACTCAGGATGTTTTCTAGTTCCATCCATTTGCCGAAGAATTTCATGAATTTATTGTTTTTAATAGCTGAGTAATACTCCATTGTGTAAATGTACCACATTTTCTGTATCCATTTCCCTGTTGAGGGACATCTGGGTTTTTTCCAGCTTCTGGCTATTGTAAATAAGGCTGCTATGAACATAGTGGAGCATGTGTCCTTGTTATATGTTGGAGCATCTTCTGGGTATATGCCCAGGAGTGGTATAGCTGGGTCCTCAGGTAATGCTATGTTCAATTTTCTGAGGAACCACCTGACTGATTTTCAGAGTGGTTGTATCAGCTTGCAATCCCACCAACAATGGAGTCTTCCTCTTCCTCCACATTCTCACCAGCATCTGCTCTCACCTGAGTTTTTGATCTTAGCCATTCTGATTAATGTGAGATGGAATCTCAGGGTTGTTTTGATTTGCATTTCACTGATGACTAAGGATGTTGAACATTTCTTTAGGTGCATCTCGGCCATTTGAGTTTCCTCAGTTGAGAATTCTTTGTTTAGCTCTGTACCCCATTTTTAAATGGGGTTATTTGGTTTTCTGGAGTCTAATTTCTTGAGCTCTTTGTATATATTGGATATTATCCCTCTATTGGATGTAGGATTGGTCTGTTCCCAATCTGTTGGTTGCCATTTTGTCCTATTGACAGTATCCTTTGCTTTACAGAAGCTTTGCAATTTTATGAGGTCCCATTTGTCAATTCTTGATCTTAGAGCATAAGCCATTGGTGTCTGTTCAGGAACTTTTCTCCTGTGCCCAAGTAGTCTGCTAAGTTGCTAGAGCTGTGTGAAATGTCTTTCAGAAAGACAACATCCCTTTCTGAATGTTTCCCTTCCCTTCTTCCAGCATGATATTCCTGGGGAAAATTCTCATTTTATGGGGGTCTATTGTTCAAATATTCTGATTGAGATATGTGAGTATCTCTTCAGAATATCTTAATTTCTGTCATACTGGTTATAATAGGAATATCATCAGAGTACAGAACAGCCTGAGCTGCTTAATGAATCCAAGCCAACCTGTACTTCACAAGCTCATTAATGCTTCATTAAAAAACCCTGTGATTTGTCATTGGTTTTAACTAGCTTTACGGTCAGCATCTCATGAGGGCAGTGAGAAATGAGAAGGGCCTTATTTATTCTTCTACAGAACTGCCTGGAGAGTTCTCTTGGTAATTGTAGTTGGAAGTGTGATATTTAATTAGTAGAGAACATTGTGTCAGACAAGAGACATCTGTGTCATGAACAGAATGAGAAAGGATTAGGGTTCAGGTGTGTAATAGACTCAGAATGACTTTGGACATCATCAAAGCAGTGATTGTAGAAGTGAAAAAAAGTGCCCCCTGCAGACACATAATTTTTACTGTACACTTGATATCTGGGAAAGTAAATGGTAAGTTTGAGAGAGAGACACCTTACCCAAGGAAGCCTGACCTCTGTTATCCTAGTGACTAGGCTTGACTATACAATTTGTTCAGGGTTATCTAGAGGAACAAAACCAATAGAACATATGAACATATTATTAAAAGGTATCTATCAAATTTGCTGGGTAATCTTTTTTTTGAAATTCAAAGAAAGAAATAATTTAATAAATTTTTCTTTGTCTCACATTTTATGCTGTTGGTCTTTGTCTATACTCAATTGTCCTAACTTTGTATGAAGCAATATCTGGATATCATCTCCACATCCTTAGTTTCCACTCACATTTTCCCCATGGCTTCAGTTCTCAAGCTATTGAAATATCTCTAGTAATAACCTCTATGGGTGCTCGAATCAGGTATGTGTTGGGGTTACCTTTCAGTTCTCTTCTGAATTGATTTTTTTTTTTTTTGCTTTTTAAGTTTATTTATTCGTGTATTTACATCCCAAATGCTGCCCTCCCTCCCTGTCCCTCCCCGACTCACAGAGTCCTTTCCCCATCATACCCACATCTCCCCATCTCCTTCTCTTCTGAGAGGGTGTGTTCCCTTGGGTACTCAGCACATCAGATTAGATTTATCCTCTCTTCCTGAGACCAGACAAGGCAGCCTTGTTGGGGAACAGATTTCATAGAAAGGCTACAGCTTTAGGGGTAACCCGTGCTCCAGTTATTGGGGAGAACCTATATGGAGACTGAACTGTACATCTGCTACATATCTGACTACTAGACTTGATAACTCCAAATTTAGGTTTCCATCAACTTTTCTCCCTGATTCTTCTTTGGGTTGTCTATTCTGATCCCACAACCTCTCTTCTTTGATGTCACATGTAGACAGGATATTTACTTATTATTTGACATTTATATATCTTACTCTTCTCTCTAACTCATTTTCTACTTCATACAAGACCTCTATCCTGTTGCCAGGGAGTCTCATTTTTCTGAATTACACTACTTTCTACCTACTACTCACAAACATAAAATAATATTTGAAAAACCCTCCTAAGGCTTTGAATTAGTGACCATTGATGACTTTATCTCTGACTCAAACCTTTTTTTTCTCACTAAAATCTAGTCTCATTAGCTTTCTTTCAGCTTTTTCAAGTACACCTCAAGTTCTTGGTATATACATTTTCTCCTTTGTATTATACATTTTGTTCCTAATATTCTCCTACTTATTCTTTTTTTGTTTGTTTTTTTTTACTTGTCAGCAAAACAATTATTGTATTTTACAAGATCAGTGTTTACTGAACCACATGATTCCATATCCCAACTGAAATACATGCTGCTTTTTTCTTTCTTTTGTTTTTTCCATTTTTTAAATTCTTAAAAAAATTTAAAATTTTTTTCTTTATTTTTCTTTATTTTTTCCCAATCTGCTTTTATACCATTTTAATTACATGCAAGTATTAAGGTCAATTCTAGGTTGAGGAACTAGCAATACAATAGATGCAAATAGTCAAGGAACAAGCAAGACAATAAACCCAGATAGTCAAAGAACAAGCAAGGCAATAAATAAAGTTCCACGATCACTCCTGTGATCACTATTTCTAAGGGCTTATCAGGATGACCAAAATATCTGAGCCTACTTCCCTGTCCTAGCCCAAAGTCATTTTTATACCTGAAGACTACTTCTTTGTTCTAGTTGTTCTAGCCTAAGATTTAGATTCCTGCCTGAAATTACTTCTTTGTTCTAACTTAATGTCAGATTCCTGCCTGTAGCCCACTTCCTTGTCCTTGGCCAATGTCAGATTCCTGCCAAGCAGACCCCCAAAGCTCTCCACATCTCCTTCTTTTTTATTTCATAAACAAGACTGAGCCTGTCTTAGGTCATTCTGACAAGAATGCCTTCCTTACCCATTATGGAATATGCATTATCAAAAGCAATGCACTTCTCACTTAGTTTGGTAAGGTTCTGTGCACAATCTTACCCATCCTTGTTTTGCCAGCCAGTTAAATTAATAATTCTGTCTGGGGGGTCCATTTTCAGTTTGAAGCCATGTACTTTGGCTGCCAACATGTTGATGTTGTTAAAGACAAGCTTTAACACTATGGGCAGGAATAAAAGTATTCCTAGGACAAAAAGGGCTAGCATGATCAAGCTATCTATGCCATTCTTGAAGCTTGACAAAAATGGAAATACTAACCACAGGCCACGGATAATTTTATCAGCATTATCTGCCACATCAACACTCAGCAGAGCAGCCAGTATTCTTTAAATTCATAATCTCACTATGCAAAGTTAAAACATCCAGAGAAGTGTTAGAATTATGCCAAACACCCTGCAAGTGTCTTTAAACTTTTTCCTAATTATAATGATTATCATTGTAAATTTTAGAAGTAGCACAAATCCATTGGTATTTGGCATGACACTCAAGATGGCTCCTTACTCTTAAACTCTGAACCTCTTTCCAATAATTTGAATAGGATAAAGAGCATCAATCAGTTGTTCCAAATGCCTATCTAAATCCTCTTGTATACTCAACACAGTAGTAATTTTTTTTTTTTTTTTTGCTAAGTGATTAACAAAAGTAGCTGTCTTAACTTCTTGTGTCAAAGCAATTGCAGAAACAATGATGCTAGCAGTTAATGTAATTAAAGCTGTTATATCTTGCTGGGTAATCTAACAATGGATTCATGTTGGTGAAACAGAGAATTAGACTGCCTACTCCAAGAAGGTGGATTCTTCAGCAGTCCAACTACAGCATTTGTTGTAGGGCTAGGGGTTCTCTGGAGAGTTGCCAATATTGAGCACATGCTGAATGACTGAAAAAGGGAGTGTTTGACATCACTGATGGATGGTGGCAGAGGGACAGACATACTCACTGAGAAGAGGGAGCAACTTTCAGAGATGCTTAAAGTATTTTTCCTCCAGTTCTTTTTCATCGGCCTGGTGAAAGAGACACCCACAGACAGAGTGGGCCTCTACTCCCCTTTCACTATCCCACAGACATCTTTTTTTGCACTGTCCTCACAGACACACAGAAGTGTGTCCCACCATTCCTAGGTGTCCTTTAATCCAGCCAGTTTGACACCCAAGACCAAGCACAGCATACTAGACCTGTGACTTCTGGAGCTGAGAGAAGAGTATGATGTGTTGAAGGGAGACCATTACAACTTTATGTCCAGTTTCTTACTTTATAGATGAGAGGCCAGAAAGGGGTTCTGACTTGCTGAAGGAATTTGTGGTTTGCACTGGACCATTGTTGAGGTCATTGGAACTTTCTATTCAAGTCTATGTCTATGATTGAGTTGCCTGGAGAGTGTCTACTGGTAATGGCAGTGTGGTTAGTAGTGACTGAGTTGCCCTAGAGAACATTATCTCTTCTTTTCTAGCAACTGACTGAAGCCACTTGTGTCTGAGAGCAATTATGTTACTCTATGGAATCCTGGAGATGCAATTACAGTTTATTTCCAAAGAGCCATCTCTTCCCCAAAGGTGCAATTTTCTTTGAAGTGATGTCTCTTTTATCCTTGAGCTCCTAGCACTTGGAGAAAAGTTGATGCTTTGGAGCCAAAAGGTAGTAGAGGAGGAGGAAGAGGAGGAGGAGAAAGAGGAGGAGAAGGATAGGAGGAGGAAGAGGAGGAGGAGGAGGAGGAGGAGGAGGAGGAGGAGGAGGAGGAAGGAGGAGCTTAGCTTGGACAGATTGCCAGAAAAAAAAAATAAAGAAGGCCTAGAAAGGAATTTAAGTAAGTGGAGTGGGGCTCTGGTTTCTGATTCTTGCTCTTTTTCTTATCAGTGGTGTGAGTTTAAAAGTTATTTAATGTTTCTAAGCCTTATATTTTTCTCTCTATAGTGGAACTATGACATGTGCTTTAGGCCTACATTGGGATGAGATGGGATAACATATTTGCAGGGGTACATACCCCTATTCTGAGGTCTAGACAGTCTTGTTGAAAGAGCACCAGTAGAGACCAATAAATGACACCAATAAAGTGACATTAAAATAACACTTTATTTTTGTAGGAAGCCCTGAAAAATGATTTTTATATTTGATCAATCAATTTATTCTAAGTGGTCTCAGAAAGTGTGCATACACAGAAGATGACAAAAATCCTTTATTGCTTGGACATGGAGACAGTAATGACTGATTGGCCCTGGTTTTTACTCTCTTCTTGCACTGTTGTTCAGCTAAAGATTTCTTTATTTTTCATTTAATTTCTTTTATTTTTTGTCTTTCTTTGAGACAAGGTCACACAGAGCCCAGTTTGGCCTAGAACTCACTGTGTATCTAAGAACTATATATCTAAGGATGACCTTGAATTCCAAAATCCTTCAGACAGTGGAAGAAACTTTTCTAACTGTCAGATACAAAACACACAGTAAATGCCAATCATTCATTTCTTGAAGTTCTTGGATGGCTGGAGAAACTCTCGACCATTTTTGTTTCTTGATGCCTTTCATAGGACTGGGAGGAGTGTGAATGGGTGTAAACTGAAACTGTAGCAACTGCTAATAATTCTGGAACCTTCTTAGGTAGGGAAATGACTTTATGATATGAAGGCTCCTTTATCTTCTAGGAGCTGAAAGAATGTTGCTCAGAAAAAGGAGGGAAGAGTCTTCTCCAGAGAGTGGTTCACTGGGGAAATCACCTGAGGTGATTGTGCTAAAATTATGCATAGCTCTTTAATGCAACACAGTCTTCTTCCACAAGTTCACTGCCTCATACACCATAGCTTCGAACTTACTCTTCTGATTGGCAAGCACAATGAGTTCTGAGTTCTTAAATCCTCAGCCCTTGGGAAATGTTCCTGAGATGAGAGCTAACATGTAAAGGCTTTTTGTAGTAGCTTGTTCCATATCTCACTCTCTTCAGATATACTCAAAACAGCAAAATTATCTGACCTGTTGTGCAAAGGTCTTTGTGGTAGGCAGATATATCAAGGCATTAAAGAATCAGCTACACACAAAGAGGTTTATTTCCATTGTTAGTAAAATATACCCTATCAAACTGTCAGATTTATCTCACTCGGAATGTTCAGGAGGACCTGACCTGTCTGAATTCTATATGAACTTCCTGACCATGTGTCTCTCTATTTAATGGAAATATTCTTTGAAGCGGGTGAAGATGTAGTGCCTTCTCTTCATGTGTTAGAAGAGAGTTTGGGGCTTTGAATTTAACTTTGCACTTGATTTATGTCTTGGTGATGTTCCTAGCTGTCTGAGAGAGCAGTGTGCTTCCCTCTTCAGCTCCCAGCCTCCATACATTGTATAAGATGAGACCTGGTGAGGGTGAGGGCACTAGTAGGTCCATTGGGGGTGAGGATCTCAACTACTGGGGAGAAGGAGGAAAAATGGGGAGAAGGAAGAAAGCAGGCCACTGATCATCTCTGGAACCTCTGGTTTTTTGTTTGCTTCTTTTTTGTTTTTGTTGTTTTCCCTTTGTATTCAGCACAACTGATGGTCATTGTCTGCCCGAGAGATTTCCCCAGGGTAGCAGCATGCAGGCTACATAGCATTGAACTTGTTGTCTTGTACTCAATGAGTAATTTGGGGGCAGATTGCATTGCCAGTTGGGCACTGGTTAGGGTTTGATGGAGCCAAACTGAAGAGCCCCCAGCTTGGTGATAGGAAAGGAACATAGTTTTTTAGGATCTGAGAACAGCCCTTATTGAGGACACCCTTATTCCTGTCTCCCCAGAAACATCCAGATCTGCACCATCTAAATCACTGTAGGTGAAAGTAGGTCTATAAGCAAGGAAATGGGCTTTAGAGCACCAGGAATTAATACCAGAAGTTCTGAGGCTGGACCAGTGAAATAAAGCTACTTCCCCATTCCCAGGTTACGCTTGGAGTTTCTATGTTCTCACCAGCATGAGAGGTTGTATCTGGGGTGTGTCCAAGGTTGACAGAGAAGACAAAGATCTTTCTCATCTTCTGTGTGAATAAGGATGGGAAATGGGACCCTGCCTCCTGCCTTCCTGTCTCTGGGTAAAGGCAATGTAACCTGAACAGGAAGCAACCCTTTGGCCTGAGTCTCTTGCTACCTTCCCTCGTGAGCATTGTAAGTCTGCTCTGAGCATGAACTTATATATACCGTATGATTTGTGGTAGGTCATACATGTCTCCTGCATTCCAAATGCCTTGCTGGAAGAAGTTCAGTGTACACTGTGGAATAGCTGCTCCTTATCTGCTGCTGCTGCTGCTTGCATCAAGGTAGCATCTAGGTAAGACAGACATCAGGGCTCACAAAAAGAGGAGAATATGTTAAAGACATGGAAACTGAGGAACCTGCCTGTGGCGTGGGTTCTGGGAATGATAGTGGTTGCTGTCATCATTCCCTACAATAGTCTTTAGACTCACCCTGTAGGTCGCTTATGCCATGTGGAGACTGCTTCCTTAAGTATACTGTTCTGTTTAAAGCTTCTCTCTGGCCTTGTAAGCATGTTATAACTGAGATGCTGTGGAATTAATATCCCTAGGAACAACAGCTAAGAGCCCAGGAGTTTGTGGATAAAGACTCCAACTTTATTTCTCGATGAAGGCTGGCTCTAAGTTGCATGTTGTCCAGTCTCACATGCAAATTCCAGTTATACTGAACCTCAGTTGTCCACAGCAGCAGTGACTTCACTGCTTACTGCTGTTTTGGTGTGAGAAATTCATTAGCAGAGTTCTTAACACCATAGAAAGGCAGCACTGTGGGATTTTGTGGAGAACTCCGACCCACAAAGCAATATGACGGTTCCTGTCTTCCAGGTTTCAGAGAAAGGGTAGAGATTCCATGCTATCTGATTTATTAGAAGCCCTATTACACGCTTATAATGCATGCTTGCCCTGTAGTATGTGCTTGTATCATGCAGCATTTTTATATGGGTTCTGGTGGCTGAACTCAGATGTTCATGCTTGCAAAGGCAAAGACTTCACTGGCTGAGCCATTGCCCTAAACCCTGGGACCTCCAGAATATCCAGAATAGAGAAGTCCATACTGAAAAAGCAGCTTAGAGGTTGTCAGGAGATAGATAGGTTCAGGGGGTATGAGGAATGGCTATTTAATGGGTGCAGGATGCTTTTAGTGGGGCTATGGAAAAAAATGAAAATGAAGAAGTTGATGGTTATATATCATAAAAACATGAACTAGCAGAGAAATGTACACACAGAAATGATTATGTGACTGTTATCTCAATGCAAGAAAAACCCACCACCACCCAAACTAGTGATGCTTTTAAAACTGTGATTTCCCATCCACAGCTCCGCATTCTGATTTGCCTGTTGGAGGAGGCACTGCATGCTTCCTTACATAGGTGTGGCTTCGAGTGACTCATTACCATTTACTAAGCTACTTGTGGGCTTGGAAGCAGTGCATTTTGGGGATTTGCTGATTATTTCTTTGGTAGCCTTAATGACGAGCTTATGAATAGCAAGGGATATCATCTGATTAGAGCAGAACTATTACTTTTTAAAAAGCATCATTAATTTCAAAAGCTTGTATCCTGAGCTACATGGCAAAGTGGAGACAAATTAGGGCACTGTCTAGTGGAAAGTGATGTAAACTTGGCCTCTTCAGGATGGAAACCTGATGCCATTTATTCTAAACAGCTAATCTGGCTGTGAGGGTGTATGTATGTGTGTGGCAGGCTTCAGAGGAGGCGGGGGCATACGGAGGTTGGTGGGGGGGGATGAGGTTTCTATCAGTGCTACTTCAAGCAGCTTTAGGGATTTGCTGTTTTGTTTCTTCTGTGATAAAAGGATTTCATGTTTCCTGTTTGTCAGAGAGCCCTTCTGGGGCCTAATTAATCCTGTGGAAAGATCGAGAAACATTTCCAGCAGACCTGGCTCCTAGAGTCTGCTCTGGGATCCAGAGTGCCCAACCAGAGTGCACTTCTTTTGCTGGATCTTGTTTTCAGTAAATCAAAGCAAAGCAAGATCTTCTCTCAGCCCTTTGTTGAATTGGATTCTAAAATGCAAATTCTATTTTAAATTTAATTTTTTGATCATTCAGAGCATATATATATGTGTGTGTATGTGTGTGTAATTATGTAAACACAAAACACAAAATAATATGATTCTATACAGCATTTTCCAAAATCCTTAGTGTTATTTGTCTTTTTTTTTTTTTTTTTTTTTTGGTTTTCAAGACAGGGTTTCTCTGTGTAGCCCTGGCTGTCCTGGAACTCACTCTGTAGACCAGGCTGGCCTCGAACTCAGAAATCCGCCTGCCTCTGCCTCCCAAATGCTGGGATTAAAGGCGTGCGCCACCACTGCCCGGCCTCTTTCTTTTTTTTTAAGTTTTTTTTTTTTTTAATTTATTTTATGTATATGAGCACACTGTAGCTGTCTTCAGACACACCAGAAGAGGGTATCAGATCCCATTATAGATGGTTGTGAGCCACTATTTGGTTGGTGGGAATTGAACTTAGGACCTCTGGAAGAGCAGTCAATGCTCTTAACCACTGAGCCATCTTTCCAACCCATTATTTGTCTTTCTTCTTTCCTTCTTTATTATCCTACCTCCTCCACCTCAGCTGAAGTCCCCTCCCCCTTTTCCCATTTTCCCCTTCATATCACCTGTGTCCTACTATCTCCTCTCTAGAACTTCCCTCCCCACAGTCCTCTTCACTTTCCTGGTCCAGGTTGTATGCTTACATCTAAAGATTTGGAGCTAGGATCCTCAAATAAAAGAGAATATTTGGTGTTTGTTTTTCTGTCACTGGGGTGTGTCATAAGTTCAAAGCACTTGGACAATATAATATAGGCTTTTACATAGCCCAGGCTATTGGTCTCCAGCTTGTTTATACAGCTGAAGATGACCTTGAATTCCTGATCTTATTACATTTTCCTCCCAAGTGCTTGGATTATAGGAATTCAACAACACATCTGGCTGGTGCTGTTCTTTTATTTTTTCTATTCCTGAAATCTCACTAAGGTAGATACTAAAATAAAGGGCAACACGAGTATAGTGGGGCCCCAGTAAGCCTCTTGTGAACTCACCTCCATATTGGCTACATGACCTTTTGTGTCTAATGGGACATTAGCAGACAGGACATAAACACAGGTGGAGTTCATAGTTGTACAGTGGCCTGTCTACTAGAACAGACTGGCTGGAGCCAAATCACCATGCTATCACGAAGTCTTGGTTTATCCTACTGGAGAGAGATCATAGGGAAAAGCTACATCTCAAGACACAAGATAAAGAAAGACTGTGGCAAGGGAAATTTGAGGCTCTAGTTGAATTCCTTATGGGATTGAAACAGTCAACACAGCATGGAGCAGAAGAACCCACGGGAGGGGATATTGCCAATAATTGAAGTCGCAACGTTTTGGTGTGTGTGTGTGTGTGTGTGTGTGTGTGTGTTTGTATACCCCTTGCCTCTCTTTTCCCATCCCTCTCCTTATCTCCCCCCTTTTCTTCTCTCTCCTCGTCTTCTTCTCTCTAGCCCTTTTCTTCTCTCTCCCTACCTCCTTCTCTCTCTCCCTCTCAATATCATAGAGACAAGGCTTGTATTTATAAATGTTATTTAGTTCTTGAGTGACCTCAAGATGGCTGCTCATCCAAAGGCATAGCATTCAACCGTCCCCTTGCAGTATCCCCTATTGGAAACTGTTACTTCAGTGTCTATTTCCATCGTTGGCTTTCCTACTTATCTATGGTATCAGACGATAATTTTAGCTGCTTTGCTTGAGGGAATATTTGGCTCCAGATCCAGGAAGAGCTCTTAGGCCTTTGCTTGGATGAGTGGGCAGAGTAAACTGATGGCAAGGACAGATTAATCAGGGCTTTTTTTTTTTTTTTTGAGGATGTGTAAAGGAGGTGGTGAATCAGGAGAATAAATCTGAAGGTTTGTTGGAGTGCCATGTGCTGGAAGTCCCTACTTCTCTGTCTCCGTGTCCATGGAATGTTCAGTAAAGGATCTTTCACTAATAAGATTGACCCTTATTTGCGATGCATTCAGTATTGAGTGCTGGGTTTGAGGGGTAGGAGATGTCCCAAGGGGACCTACACTTCCTGTGTTCTGTGGATGGGGTTTGTGGCAATGTGTATGCTAAATCAAGAACCAAGTTCATGGGGAGGGAGGCTAGAGGTAGGGAGTCGGGGTGTGTTAGCACCCACTTAATCCTCTTTAGAGAAGTCAAATTTGTTTGGTTGGAAACTACCAGCTACCAGAGAGAAACTGGGATTGTCTTAAACTACTCAGGGTATTCCATTGTCCTTTGCCACTATCCCTAACCAGGGATAGGGATATTCTTATCCAGAACCAGAGCTTTTGATCTTGTTTTAGCCAGTAAGATGTAAAGACAGGCCGGGCGGTGGTGGCGCACGCCTTTAATCCCAGCACTTGGGAGGCAGAGGCAGGTGGATTTCTGAGTTCGAGGCCAGCCTGGTCTACAGAGTGAGTTCCAGGACAGCCAGGGCTACACAGAGAAACCCTGTCTCGAAAAACCAAAAAAAAAAAAAGATGTAAAGACAGATTTTTTCTGCAGGGTGAGTTCTAGAGAATAGTTGGTTTTTAGCAGAGAGATCTATCCTAAGAAATGTCCCTTCTTATCAGTTACTGGGAATCCGGTCCCTCCTTATAGCTTTAAACTGGTGATATTTTTCCCCCTGACCATCTCTCTTGATAGTTTCTTGTGGCCTAACTTCTATTTTGAGTTAGTATCTTTCAGACATATTAGGAAAAAAAGTTTTAAAAGGTTAAAAAGCAGACAAAACAAGAGGAATAAATGCACATGGATCTAAGATAATCCTGTCATTTTCAAAATGCTACAGACTTGATAAATGGTGGGAGGTTAGCTTGGCACTGTGAGTAAGAACATGCGTGGGTCTGAGTCAGAAAGACCTGGGTTTGAACCCATGTTAACCTGGACAGGCAGCAGAACCTTCTTCAATGTGTTTTCTTATTTTGAATGAGGTTAACACATATTGATCTCACTGTGTTATGGTGATAGCCCATGTTCTGTCTGTTCAAACTCATGTCAGGAGTAACCACGAGAGAGATGACAGTAGAGTTTCCTGTAAGACACTGCTCTAGACAATTCTCAGACAGAGACTCTTGAGATTCTAGACAAAGAAATACTAAGCACAAGGGTGACCATTCCCAGCCTCGAGTTAGAGGACGTTATTCACATAGAGCAGCTGTTTCCCATAGTGGATAGTGAGACCCAGAATGCTCTGCTGTGGCTTGTCTGCAATGAGGGGGTATGCTTACAGAATTCACATTGCTGTCTCAAGTTTTTGGTTCAAAGCTGTGACTAATTTCTCTCAGTGATTAGGCCGTAATCTAAACATTGTAACTAGCATTTTGGAAAGTTCAAAGGTCCAACTTTGGTCGAGGTCTATTGGGGGAATCGGCCACATGGATTGCTTCACTGAGGACCAAGAAAAATACAGGAATTGGAGATCCTCTAAGAGGAGATGAGCTATGTATATTTTAATTTTTTCCAATATTACTTTTAATGATGATTCTTAAGCACTTAACCTCCCTTTTAGCCCACCACCCACCAGAGGTAGAGGAAAAGAAAGAAGACAGGGAAGTGGGCCTGTTTAGAAATTGTTTCTTTGGAACAACTCCTGTCTGTGTTGTCAGCAGTACAGTTCACAGGTTCCCAGACGCAGCTCGATCCACACGCAAACACTCACATGGATTCACCAGCAGTCCAGTTTGGTCAAGTCAGGATAGCAAACATGAATCAGCAGCAGTGGCACTACCTAGCAGAGACAGCCAGGCCTCAGTCTTGGCATTAGTCAGCAGAAGGGACCTGGAGGGACTCCAGGAAAAGTTCTCAGCTGTGCCTCTCTCAGCAAAGCAAAAATCAGTGAAGACTTGAGACCAACAAAGGTTGTACAGTTACCTAAGACTATTGACATGCGTTGAGAGCAGAAGTGGTTATTGGGTACCTGTATCCGAAATCACAGATGGTTTTCAGCTACCACATGAGTGCTAGGGTCCAAACCCAGGTCCTTTGCAAGAGCAGTAGTCTCTCTGGTTCCCTTTGTTGTCTTTGCTGTAAAGCAGTGCTCTCAGAGCTTACTAAGCAAAATGACAATCTAATTTCTTTTGTTTTGGACAAATTTTGCTATGTGGCCCAAGCTGGTCTCTCCCCACTCAGTGTAGTTGCAAGTGTTATCATTTTAAGCATGCACCAGCATATGCTGCCATTGTTTTTAATGTTAAAGCAACAATTTTCTTTGGCTTACTGTTGCTTCTGCTCCTATGAGTGGAAAAAAAAAAGAAATTCTATAGAAGTTAAATTAAACCAAGACAAAGCACTTTCCTACAGCTAGTTTGTTGATTTTTAAAAAAAGTATTATTACATTTTTATTCGGGGATAATGCACGTGGATGTCCAAAGAAAATTCATAGGAATCTCCTTCTAGCATGTGGGCTCTAGCTAGCAAACTCATGTCATCAGACTTCGTCACAGTTACCTTTACCCACTTCCCATGCCTATCATGTGGAGTTTTGTTAGGTAGTTGAGTATATGTCTCTTGAGAGGAGTATTATCACCCTATGTGGTGTGTGTGTGTGTGTGTGTGTGTGTATGTGTGTGTGTGTGTGTGTGTGTGTGTATTTTGTCAGGCCACAGCAATGAGAAAAATAACTAATCTTCAGGTCATATTTGTATAACATCACGTATAATTAAAAAGAACACTATTAGGCCGGGCGGTGGTGGCGCACTCCTTTAATCCCAGCACTTGGGAGGCAGAGGCAGGTGGATTTCTGAGTTCGAGGCCAGCCTGGTCTACAGAGTGAGTTCCAGGACAGCAAGGGCTATACAGAGAAACCCTGTCTCAAAAAACCAAAACCAAAACCAAACCAAAACAAAAAGAACACTACTGGGGAAATACAATTGTCATCAGAGGTAGGTGGAGGAAAGGAACTGGATAGGGAGGGTAACAGGGGTGAATTGGATGTAGGGAAAGCCAGGGGGAGAGGGCCAGGAGAGTGGATGGAAATAGGGGGATAATCTCTAGAATGTGCCAGAGACCTAGGATTGAGGAGGCTCCAGAGACTCTACAAGGGTGACTCTAGCTGAGAATCCTGGCAGTAGGGGCTATGTAGTCTGAAGTGGCCACCTCCTGTAGCCCAGCAGGACTCCCAGTGGAGGGACAAAGACACCAACACAAAGCCTTCAACACAAAATGTGTCCTGTCTACAAGATGCACAGGGGCAAAGATGGAGCAGAGACTGAAGGAATGGCTGACCAGTGACTGGCCCAACTTGAGACCCATCCCATAGACAAGAACCTGACATTATTAATGATACTCTGTTATGCTTGCAGACAGGAGCCATCATAACTGTCTTCTGAGAGGCTCCACTCAGAAGCTGTCTGAAACAGATGCAAAGACCCACAGCCACACATTAGATATAACTTGGGAAGTCTTGAGGAAGGACTGAGGAGCCAGGAGGAGGTAGGCTTTTCCTGAAGAAGACCAATAGACTCAACTAATCTGGACCCATTGGTTCTCCCAGTGATTGAACCATCAACCAAAGAGTATACAAGAGCTGGACCTAGGCCCCCCAGCACATATGTAGCAGATGTGCAGCTTGGTCCCCATGCAGGTCCTCAACAACTGGAGGGGAGACTTACCCTGACTCTGTGGCCTGCCTGTGGATCCTGTTTTCCTAACTGAGCTGTCTTATCTGGCCAGTAACTTGAGGTGTCAGGGAGGGCTGGTACCCAATGGGGACCTCCCCCTTCTCAGAGGTGAAGGGAAGGGGAGTATAAGGGGAGGGGCTACGTAAGGGACTGAGAGGAGTGGGGGGGGTCTGTGATTGGGATGTAAAGTGAATAATTAATTAATTAATTAATGAAACATTAATTAATGAAAAATAGCATTACTAACATTTCTTCTCTCTTTTGGTTTCCTTTAGGATTGTTTCCCGCCCCTAATACAGATTCTTGCTCAGCAGCAGCTGGACAGGATCAGTGCAGCACACGCAGCTGTCCTTTACGTTGTTGTGAATTATAGACATTAGGTTTCCTTTTCTGGGGTTATTTCCTACTCATGGTAGTGACAATTAAGAGTAATTAGACTCGTCTTTCTTATAGCCTTCAGGTTTCAAGCACAGGACTTTGGCAGGAAGCTAATCACAGTAAAACACACTGGGCCTTACGGGCAGAAAATGGCTAGAGCACACGTGACTCCATCTCCTACAATGGCTAAAGCACACGTGACTCCATCTCCTACAATGGCTAGAGCACATGTGGCTCCATCTCCTTGACTCGCGTCTTTACTTCATCACCATACTCTTTCCTGCTCTGCCTGGACATACTTCAGGAAATCTGTTAAAAGAATAGGTCTGTGAGCCAGATGCAATAGCATCCTCCCGCCATACCAGGTTTTAGGAGACAGGGCAGGAGCACGGTGCCTTTGAGACCTACCTTGTTCGTCTCGCGATTTTGAAGCCCATCTGGCCTACATACCAAGACTCTATTTCAAAACCCAAACCAGCAAAACATCAAACATCTGCCATAAACAACCAGCCAAGCAAGGACACAGCTACTTGTGTAGGAGGGTCAGCTACTTGTCAGGGATGATGACGTGCTGTATGAAATGATTTTACCGATCTGTTGTACTTTATGTTGGAGGCGACAGAGGCTGCTCAGGCTTTTACATTCGCTTCGTGACCCAGTGAAAAGTCAAGCCTGGAGTTGGTCAACACTGCTCCAGAGATTAGAATGAAGTAAGAGCAATTGCAGCACGCTATCAAGAGTCACTTTTGTTACAGAAAACGGAAAGTACACATAAAAACAGAAACGGGATTGTTAGCATCCAGGAGCATGTTGCTTTCCTTTACCAACTCACGACTCACCTTCCTAATTCCATTTCCCCCAGCCTTACCTGTTATTCCAAAGCCAATTTCAACCACATTGTATAATATGTAAAAATTTTAATAAGCACCCTTAAGGATTAGATACAAAATATGAGTGTAGTACCTATTTTGTCTAAAAAAAAATAGTAAGTAATTCTTCAATATTACCAAATATCCAGTTAGTTTTTATATTTTCCCAATCACATCATTAATGTTTCTGGTAATTCCTTTGAAAGGAAAGCTAAGTAAAATTGATATGTTATAATTGGTCCATATGTTTCTCTCTCTTTCTCTGTCTCATCTGTCTCTGTTTTTTCCTCAATCCCTCTCTCCTTTTCCCCCTTTACCTCCCTGATGTTCCCCTCTTTGTATGTGTGTACATGAGCACCGGTGTGCCATGAGAGCATGCACATGGATGCCAGAACAGGACATTTGGATCTTAGTCACTCTTTTGGCTCATTGCTTTGAGAGAGGGTCTCTCACTGAACCAGATGTTCAGTGTTTCAGCTAGGCTTGGTGGCTAGTGAACTCTCAGGATCCACCTCTCACTGTACCCCAAGGCTGTGGTTACAGGAACACACAGCAATGCTAGACTTTTTACATAGGTGCTGGCATCTGAACTCAGGACTTCAGGCCTGCAGAGAAAGTGTTCTTATCTACTAAGCCATACAGCCTGTCACTGGTAGATTTTATATAAATATAGTTCATCTATGATTCTTATGGCCCCCTTCTTCAGCCTGCTTGCAATTTATTTATTGAAAAAATCCATTGCTCATCTTACAGTTTCATAATCAAGCCTGTAACATTCAACCTGCAACAAAACCGTTTCTCAAAGTCAAAAGATTGGATGCACTTGGTATATCTCACTTGAGATCTCATTATCTGAACACAGCTTCACAAGCTTCATGTAGCCTCCATGTGTTCCCTGGTTGGCTTGTCTCTATAGTTATTTTAGGGGTCATTGATAGCCATTGGCCAAAACAAGTAATAAGAGCTAAAAGAAATCTCCCATCCTCAAACCTGGAACATAAAACAAGGCCCAGTGCTTAAAAAGTTTTATTGCCCATAATAAGCCCCATCACACACCCTGGAGCACTAGCATAACAAAAATAGACATTATGACTCATTTCTCACCATGCAGTTAAAACAAAACAAAACAAAACAACAAAACAAAACAAGTTCATCCAGAAAAGCAGTTTCTTTCCCAGCTCCCCAACTCCTACTCTGTCCACCCTCCCTGCTCTCCACTCTCCACTCTCCACTACAAATTCCCAGACCTTGCACATTGTGTTCCATCGAGCCTCAAATACTGAGCTTCTAAGTTTGGGGACACCAAGCTCTGAGAACACTAAAGTCCACTCTCACCATTTTGAGGTTAAATTGAGTCTTTTCTAGTTTCCTCTGCTGACTTTTTTTTTTTTGCAAGAAGATCTTTAAAAAGTATTTCTCCTGATTTGTAAGTGACTAATGAGAATGCAATAAGAAGAAACGACTCTTCTATTTCCTTTAGGTTATTTGGTAAAACAGACTACATTTCAAAAACCTTCTCAGTTCT
This sequence comes from Grammomys surdaster, assembly GCF_004785775.1. Lineage (NCBI taxonomy): Eukaryota > Metazoa > Chordata > Mammalia > Rodentia > Muridae > Grammomys > Grammomys surdaster. The sequence goes on from NW_021621002.1 coordinate 749,415, forward strand.
TTGAGGGATATGGTCGGTCATAAAGAGTAAATCTACAGGCTGAGAATATAGCTCTGTCAGTCAAGTGCTGGCATGAACCAGAGTTCTATCCCTGGAACCCAAGTGAAAAGGTGGGTGTAGCGGTATTTACTTGTAATTCCAGTGTTGGGGAGACAGAGACAGGTACATTTTGGGGGCTCTATGGCCAGTCAACTTAGTCTACTTTGGGGAGTTTCAGGTTAGTGAGAGATCCTGTCTCAAGAAAACAAAGCAAAAAGCCAAATAAATATAAACAGTACAGAGCCTCTATTCTTATATGCATATATGTACATGTATGTACCTGCGCACACACACATGTGCACACACATAGGCACATGCACACTTAGAAAGTTGTGCACGTAGGAAGAGTGAGAAGCCCCAGTCCTGAGATCTAATTTTTGTTTTCTGATGCCTGAGAGTCAAGAAACCTCTACAAGACTGATAAAATCAAAGTTGGCTGTAAAGACAGAGCTTTCCTTCCTCAGGACAGCCAAGGAGGATGTTAGGAAAAAAACATGCCCAGAGTCAGTGTTTTCGACTTTGAGTTTGTCTCCTCTCATTCCTGAATCTAAACAATGCACTCCGCAGTACCACTTTACAATTTCAATCACAAAAGGAAATTCTTTCAGTTAAGAAATACGCGCACAAACAAAAACCAGCTCAGTTATCTTTTAACTTAAATTTAAAACTGCTTGACCTGTTAACCTTTTGGAAATAACATCTTTTAAATAATGTAACTTAAACACACACACACACACACACACACAGACACACACGCACACGCGCACACACACACACACTCTAAAGATACCTAAGTCTATCTCTCTGCTTCCCCCTCTCTGTCTGTCACATTTAAATCCGAGACACCCACTATCCCCTATTTCAACTTGATAGACTTGACTTTTTTCAAATTTTGACTCTCCTGAAATTCCTTTCTCCAGTGTAGTCTAGGACCTGGCTTTGCCTGAGTGACGACCCCTAGGTAGGTGGGGCACTCCTTCAGCTACTTGCAGATGCATCAGGCTGATTCTCGCTAAGAATGTAACTTTCTGCTTGAGGCAGTTTATCCTCTCACAGATACTGACATTGTAGACAGGATTTCTCACCCAGGTATCCAGTTACTACCAAAGGGTATTGAATTTAAGGTGTAAACTACCGGTCCAGGCTCATCCCACTCTCCACCCGATTCTCTGCCGCTTGCCTGGGAATCTGAGAGCCTGATACTGGCTTGTGGTGTGAAATCTTCCCCCATCCCCAGAAAACTATAATACCAGACGTCAGTTCTGCCACAGAGGTTCTGATTCTCTTCAGAGGCTCACCATGCAAGGTTTCTCTGGTGCTGGGTTATGAACTCTGCTTGCCATGCTGCTGTCCCACCGGGCGGTGGTGGCACACGCCTTTAATCCCAGCACTTGGGAGGCAGAGGCAGGCGGATTTCTGAGTTCGAGGCCAGCCTGGTCTACAGAGTGAGTTCCAGGACAGCTCGGGCTACACAGAAGAGAGACTCTGTCTCGAAAAACCAAAGAAAAAGAAAAAGAAAAACCATGCTGCTGTCCCTGTCTGTCTGCCCATGTTGTTAATTACTCTTTAATAAACCCAGTATTTCTCAGCAATCCATCTCAGCCCTTTTGAAACACCCACTCTCTGTCTAAAACCTAGAACCCCTGACAGTTAACTTGGATTGTTTATGTTTTTCTGTAGTTATTAAATTTGTGCCCCACGGATTTATGTTATTTCAATATATTTTACTTATTAAAAAGAAAATAAAAATTAAAAAGAACATATTTTTAAAAAATGATGGACTCATCCTAGGCATTAATCATAGGTTATAAATGCCAATTTTACTATTTTTTGTTAGAGATTTGGCAGACGTCCCATACTGGATAGAAAATTGGAGCATATAGCTCCCTAGTCCATTTTTCGGTGTGTGTGTATGTGTGTATTACACTTGAAGATAATGTTTTTTATAATAGTTTGAACACTGGCTAGCTCAGAACTTTACACCTCATCACTTAAGCTGGGACTTAATTTTAAGACTTTTAGTCTTAATTTTGTTAGGCTTAGAAATGAGAAAGACTAACACATTAAACTTTTCTAATCCACAAGGATACCACAAAGAAAAATTAAACAATGGTGCATCTAGCAGAAAAACATCCTGGGTGCCATTATTTTCAAGAGCAACACCTGTGATGTTTATCCTTATGTATCCTAGAAGCTTACAGTAATGACCCTTGGTGCAAATTCCCTCTCCGTCCCAGGCTATGTTCTGCACATGTCTCCTGCTCCCTCTGCTCACCAGTGCCTCTGATGACTCTCACACTCCGAGCACTATGGTTCTTCTCAAGTATTTTCCACTGGGTAGGAGCCACCTCTAGTTCTGCACTTGGCTAACCATAAAGAGGCTTTGGTGGTCAATCAGTGCTTCATGGTCCCTGTGGAGACTGAGTCTTTGCTCCTGTGTTTTGATGTTGTCAGCAAGCTATATCAGAAACACAGACAGAAAGTTTGTGTCATCTCCAATGTCAGAATTGATTGAATAGCAATAAATCCACAATGTCTAGCAATGTCTTTGGCAGTGATTGAGCAGACACTTCTGCTTTTCTCGGTAGTTTTGGTGGAGACATTTGGAGCTTCTTTTATTCCACACTTTCAGATTGTTTATCACATATTACATGGCAAATATATTTATGTGTATTGTATATGTAGGTTAAGAATGACATAAGATCATTCTTAGTAAGAAGTTAATGAGGAAAAGAGTTTCAAAAGACCCAAGAAGCTAGAGCTGGGAAGTGGATGAAAATGTAAAGTGGCTTCCCTGGGAGCGAAATAATTCACCAGGTGAGGGGCAGAAAACACTGAGAAGCTACTGCTGCTGTTGGCAGTGGAGGCAGGCCACAGGGTCAGAGTCCAACTATTAGAGTGACGTGGAAAGACAGGACTGGATCAGAGCAGACAGATGTATGGCAAGTCCAGACAGGTGAACAGGAGGGTGGGACAATGGCAACTGTAATAGGCTACATCAACAGCGGGGACTGAGGTGAGCTGAAGCCATTGGCACAGTTGGGAGTTCTCTGTCTTCTGGCCCTCTGACACACACGTGGCTTGGTGAGGTGACCTGGTACTGGGAACTGTTACCATTGCAGCATTGAATGTCTGCCTCTTTCACAGGGCACAGGGGAGGGGGTTGCACTCTTTCCTTGGTTTGGCGTGTTTGATAAGTCATTGTGCCTGCTTTTCCTGATATTATCTTAGCATATTAATGCGCTTACAGATCCAGTTCATCCTTTCTACCTTCAACAGGAATGGGTCATTTATCAGTTTGTTCTATGTGGATGATGTTAAACAGATGACATCGATTATGTGTGAACCCAGGTACAGAGTCTCCTTACAATGGAGTCTCTCAGAGTAAGACAATCAGGAAAGATACTATTTTATACAAATGGAGTAACTTAGGACAGACTACAACTTCAATCTTAACGTTTGACATGACTCAAAAGATTTCATTACCTGGGTTGGGCCTTTTCAGGAGTCCTCAGAGCTGCCCTAGAAATCATGCCTCAGCAGAAGACATCTGACAAGACAAGGGTGAGGAGCTGGGGCAGGGGAGTGCTAGCTGTGGTTATGTCCAAGATGAATCCTGGAGTGAGAGCTGGGCTCTATTCTGAACTTTGGTGCTGTCACTAGCACACTGATCAGCTCCAGTTTCTCCTTTGGCAATCGTTGTTTGTATTGAACCTGTTGATGCAAAAACACAGCTGTCACCTCAAAAGAAATAAGAGAGTTTATTTTGGAGCTACATATGAGTGGCTATGACCCAGGAACATAGATTCACGTCACCTTACATTCCATGTTTCAATGTAATAATAGCTACAGAATGAAAGAAAGTCATAATCAAAGCAGCTTTCAAATCGATTGATGGGAACATCAGGTAGGTGGATTTTGGCAAAGCACTAGAGATCTCTGCCATAGGTCTCAGGTATTATGACATCTTAAACTTTTGGGCTGGTGGAAGATCATACTCTGGTACCTGGTAGTCATAAGGATATTATGTGAGACACAGAGGTGGGCAATGAATGACTATTAATGCAGGCTAAAGAAAGCCCAAGATAACTTGACTCTGTATTTGCAACACCTGAGCTCTCCACAGGCCAGCGTTGATGAAAGAGTCAGCGATTCATTTACAATTAGCGAATAGAGAGGAGGGTCGGGTCTATGTCTAGCTTTGCTATCGGTAAACAAGGAGGGTAAAGTGACGTTCATAATGACTCTTCTCTGAGGAAGGGGGGGAAGGTATTATTTTCCTCTGGTAAGCGGTTTCCTAGAATACGACCGTGTAGAACGTTATACGCTGATTATGTTGCCCCCCAAAATTAATTTGCTGAAACTCTAATCCCCAGTGTAATGACATCTCGAGGTAGGATCCTGGAGAGCTATCTAGGGTTGGCTTAGGCTGAGAAGCTAGAAGCCCGTTAATAGGATTATTGCTTTTTACGAAAAGAGAAGATGACATTGTCGAAAGAAGGTTATGTGAAGACAGGAGGAAAAAGGCCGTCACTCAACCCACAGCTATGATGACCTCCTAGTTTTAGATCCCTGGCCTCCGAACTATGAAGAACAAACATTACATAAATCACTGAGTCTATAGTCTTTCTTGTTTCAGAACAGCCTGGATTGACTAAGAATAATGGGGGAGGTATTAAGCTCCATCATTTCCCAGAAGCACAGAGCTCAGGTAAAGTTCAACACTGTCATTTAAAAAAACCGTCAGTATCCCCAAAAAGATTGTTCCGTATTGATGACGTTCAGTTTCTAGTGGGATGTTGGCAAGTGAGTCAGATCTTTACTGTCTTTCTCAGTGCAGAACTATGCTGAGCTGGTGCAATGCTTCCTGCCCTTGCTGGATAAAGTCACAAGCATGGGAGGAGAGACTGTAGGTCCAGAAAAAATTAAGTCACCTATAGCCAGGAAGTTCCCTGACAGGTTCTACAGCCAAGCTCTAGTTGCCCATGTACAGACTTGTGTCTAAAACGCAAGTGAAAAACAAAGATGAGGACAATTGTCTCAGTTTACCAACTTGCTATTCTTCCCAAGCACGGAGTGGAAGAACGTCGTCATCATCATCATCATCATCATCATCATCATCTGCATCATCATCATCTGTGTGTACAAACACACAGACACATAGCTTTGTATTTTGCATTTGACTTTGCATATGAAAGAAAATGTGATATTTTCTGGGTCTCGTTTAATTCTACATAACACAATGATCTCCATTTCCACCCATTTTCCTGAAAATGTCACAGTTTCCTTCTTCACTACGGTAGAATAAAATTCTGTTGTGCATATCTACCACATTTTCTACATCCACTCATTTGTTGATGGACACTGGGGAGAGATCTGCTTCCTGGGTATTTCTGAATAGTGCAGAAATAACCATGGGTGTGCACATACCTCACAGCCATTCAGAGAATAGTTGGCTACTCTCTTAACAGTCATTCCACTGTTGCATCAGTGGGCAACATTGCCTGGCAAATTTGTATTGTGGCCTGAAAGGTCTACTGTTAGGTAAGGTTACTGAGGACGTTGGCAAGAGCATATATGAATCTCTGGGGATTCCTTGATCAAAAAACTCGTAGTAATGTATTCCACATCTGGCACTGAGACTTTTGTTTAATAACTGGTAGATGGAATGAAAGTGTCTCACATACTCTTGGGCATCTGAATACTTGGTCTTCAGTTGGTGGCATTATTTGGGGAGGCTTAGAAGGTGTGGCTGTTGGCTTGCTGGAGGAAGTATGGCATTGGGGTCGTATCTTAAAGTAAAGACTTGTGCTATCTGAGTTTGTTCTTCCTATTTGTGGTGTGAGGTATGAGCTCGTTGCTACTGCACCAGCACCACGTCTTCCACCTGCTGCTATGCTGTCCCCATCATCGTGAATCTTAACTTCCTGGAACTATGAGCCTTCCTCAAGCTCTTCCTTATATAAATTGTCTTGGTCATGGTGTTTGATCATAATGATAGAAAAGTAACTTGTCCAGTAACTTATAGATTCTGAGAGCAATATTATTCATTCAGGCAGGGTACCTCCATTCAAACCCATAAATTGTGACGTAGAGGGTTTCCAATTTTGTTGTTGTTTGTTTTTGTGGGATAGGTTCTTACTAAGTAGTCCTGGTGGGCCTGGAGCTTGCCAGGCCAACTTCGAACTCACAAAGATCTGCCTGCCTCTGCCTCTGAAACGCTGGGATTGAAGACATGCACCACCATGCCCAGGCCATAGGACTTTTCATTTTATGCATATTTTTTTTCTGGATCAAAACACTTTTTTTTTTTCAAGAGGAGAGGGAAGCTCTCTAGACCCAGGAGATAACTAAAGGTCGCATATTTGGGGAAGTGGAAAACTCGGAGATTCTTGAAAGCCCCTCCCCAGCTCTACAAAAGGAGCACAGAGGGTGTGAAGGGAACGACTGAGCGGCTAAGCTACTGGGAACAGAGACGTCTCAGACGTGCTGAGCTGCCCGTAAGCCGCTCAGTGAGCTCTGAGATTGCAGCTCTCTTCAGTCATTATTCTTGTGGGTGGGATTTCTGGACACCCAGCTCCCTTTCTGAGTCATTACCACTCTTATAACTAATCCTGCAGCCGTACGTTGGACTTTAGCTCACAGTTCCAAAGAGATAACGCTCACAGCGGAGAAACAAGACAGCAAGTGGCAGGCATGGAAGAGGGAACTGGATGCTGAGCTCACGTCTTGAACTTCATGTACTAAATGGAGAGAACAAACTCAAACTAGACAGGCTTTTAAAATTTCAAAGCCCACCTCCAGTGACGTACTTCCTTCAGCAAAGCTGCAGCCTCTAAGCCTCACCACCATTCAAATGCCTAAGGCTTCGAGGCAACATTCTTCATTAAAAAGACTACATTTCACTTCCTGGTCCGAATAGACCCGTGGCCATATCATAATACAAAATGCATCTTATACAACAGGGTATGTCCCCATAGTCTTCCACAGTTTCAGCACTGTTTAAAATCCCGAAGTCTAAAGTTCTTAGACTTAAAGAGATCACTTAACTGTAAACCGTTGCTTTAAAAAAAATAAAAAGCAGACCATATACTTCTGACATAAAATGGCACAGGATATACATCACTATTCCAAAAAGGGAGAACGGGGGGCACAGTGAGGAAATACTGGACCAGAGAAAGTCCCTTCCCAGTGGGACTTCTCATGCATCTCCCTTAGAACCCCCCTTGTTACTTAACTCTTCTGGGTCTGTGAATTGTAGTATGATTATCATTTACTCAACGGTCAATATCCACTTATAAGGGAGTATATACCCAAACCAAACGTTTGGTGGTTGAACTATGTCTAAACCTGGCCAATCAAGTTGCCCATGTTTGGTTCATAGGAAAACCAGGTCCAGTGCCAGAATAAGATGTGTATACCTAGAAACCCTGCTTTCTACAGGTGCCTCCCAGAGTGATGGTTTACAACAGGGCTATAGATATATGGCTAACAAGGAAAGGGTAAAAAAGGAATCAAAGAATTAAAAAGCATTTCATATAGCTGCAATGACAGGGTTAGTCTTATATGTTGACTGGTGAAGCCATGGAAGACCCAGATATTTGGTTAAATGTTATTCTGGGAGTGCCTGTGAGGACAAGATTACTTTTGAGTTGGAGGACTGATTAAAGCAGACTGCCTACCTCTGCCATGGGGACTGGGGCTTATTCAAGCCATTGGGTTGACTAGAACAAAAAAAAGTGGAGTAAAAAGAATGTGTTTGCGTATCCAAGCAAGGATACTGGCTGTCCTGCTTCTGACTCAAACTAGGACTTTCGGAGTTGATCCCATCAGCTCTGCCACCTCTTAGACCTTGGAGCTGAACTGGAACTATATGTAACACCTTCTGGATCTTCAGTTTGCTAACCTGCAAGCCATGAGGCATTTCACCCTTCATAGTCACCTTTATATCTGAGCCAGTTCCCTATGTTCATCAGTTACTCTGTCTGTATCTACATATTTCTTTCTTGGAGATGGACCCTGCAACATTCCTCTGGCTTGCCCTGAGCAGGTGGGTCCCTGAGGTTGTTTGAGTAAAAAAAAAAGACACTGCCCTAGCTCTTACAAGATAAAAGAAGTGGGGTCATGGCCAGTGTAGCCCAATTAGTTGGAGTCTCATGAGTAACACTGTGGCTCAAGCATTATGATTTTGGCTTTTTCCCACCTATGTGAAACAAGTCGAAACAGAGAAAGCTATGTGTCCTGTCCTGCTGAGCCTCTGATTTGCCTCTAGATACAAACTGAAGATTCTAAAACCCCTTTCTCCTCCCATATATCGATCTGATTGTTTTTGGACTCCACCACTGTGATGATATTATTTTACATTTACTAGCGAGTATGGCAATTTAAAGACGAGTGCCAAGAACCATAGTGTGATGCCATAAACAGTGCCGGACTCTGTAGAGGGGAGGTCTGCCTCCCTTTACACAATGTAACCTCAAAGATACTGTATATTGAACAAGTAATTGTCTTGCTTCACAATCCAGTGCCTAAAATTCTTTAGAACAGGCACAGAATGGATAGCAAACTGGATTTGGAAAGATGAGCCCTATACAGTCCACTTCCATAACGACTTGGTTGTGTGACCTTGGGCGGTACCTAAAACCCCTTCGGGCAACATCTTTTAGCTAGAACACCATCCCAGGTTCCCTTCTCCACTCCTGCATCCCGCATCACTATCTTCTTATTGATGGCAGAGCAGAATGGAGCCAAAGGCTTCACCTCAGGCAGAAAAGCAGGCTATTAACAGAACCCAGGCTGCTACGGGGTAATGCCTTGGGAGTTCTCAGGGCTGGCGCCTCGTCGCTGACTCTCAAGAACGGAACTAGCTGAGATGACTCTTTCTCTACTTCCACTTCCCTTCCTGGGCTCAGACTCTGAAAAGAAGAGTAGCCAGTCGTGTCAGCCACAAAGGAGACAATGCCTAGGCTAAGGGGCACCGAGAACACACAAGGAAGGGTGGTTGACAAGCTAGGCTCAGGGACGGTATTGAACAGGGTTTCTTCAATGAATCACGGCCTAGAGAAGTGACATTGGCTTTAAGGGGTTATTGGTGAGATTCTCATGCCCTAGTGATTAACCCTGCATTCATGCACATATGGACAGCACTAACAGAACTTAGTGTGTATGTAGGATTTGAAAGAAGTTAGGGGGAGAGGGAGAAAAATGTGGAATAGCTGTGATCATATTTCATTGTATTACATGCATGAAGTTATCAAGAATATGGGTGTGTGTGAAAACAATGCTGGCTTCTCCTCTGCCTTTGGTAGAGGTTTCGTCCTCTCTGGGGACTGTACTGGAGAGGAAGGATGCGACATACCTTTGGCCCCAGGTGAACCAAATGCAGAGTGGAGGAAAACGTACTTCTGCTTACTGCCACGCCCTTTACTCCAGTAAAGCCTCAGGACATCTTCTGTAACAACAAACTTCCATCCCCTCGTGTCCCTATCCACTCTGGACAGCCAGGCAGGCAGATACCAACCAGATTACTTTCAGTACACTCCGAGTGGGAGCATTTAGCCCTCCCTGCACCCTGCTCACCTGCCTTCCTGTGGCTGTCAGAGGAGGCGCAGTCCGCCAGAGGAGCCCCGGGGTGGGAAGGGAGCCAGTCTTTGGCTGCCAAGGGGTGCGGATCCCCGAGGATCTCGGCCTGGCCCGCTGGGATGGGCTCTGTCTCCTCCGCGCTGGCGCGGTCCCGCAACACCGTCGTGCAGCCTGGATCGTCGCCGCCTCAGCCCGAAGTGCCGCTCGCTGCTCCCGCGTCCCTCAAAGACTCTAGAACCCAGCGGCGTCAAGGCTCTTCCAGACCTTCCCTAGCCTGGGAGCCACCGCTGGCCAGGCACAGCCCACAGGAGCTTCGGAAGTCTGAGAGTGCGGAGCTGTCCCCGGTGCTGAAGCGTTTGCCGACTATGTCCCAGTCCTTCCCCAGCGACAGCCCAGGAGGTGAGTTTTGTGGGTTGCTCCTGCCTGGAGGAGACCCGCGGAAGTACCCTTCGGGGTTCTTGTCTTCGGGGACGAGGAGAGGCTCTGTCTTCCATCATTATTTCACGTTTCTTGTCTTCTTACCTATGCTATCTTTTGGAGCTAAGATGAATTTCTGGTTCAGTGAGGGTTATTTCAAGATTGCCATTCTTTCATAGGGTTTAAGTACAGAGGGGAAATACACAGATACACCCTAAGGATCCTTTTCCCTAGCTTTGTAACTGTATCAGCACCACGAGGAGAAATCTTTCTTGACACAGACAGGACAAAAGAAGAATTCAGCATTCCAATTCTTGTCTCCTTCCAGGGGAATCAGGAAGTGAGAAGGAAATTTGTGCAGGTCCAAGACCACGTTCCACGGGTGAAGGATGCAAGGGTGCTGGTGGGGGAGGGCTTTTCTTGGATTGGAAGTGTGCTAGAAGTGAAAAAAGCTCACACAAAATCTGAACTAAGGTGTGAGTCTAAGCTTCCGCCCGTGGATTTTCTTGTGATTTTGAGTCAGACACTGATGCTTGAGCATCAGTTTATTCATCTGTGGTATGGGGATGGCAGCAGTACTCATTACACTAGTTTGCTGGAATACAATGCAAGTAGAAACTCGTAAATGGTAGAATACTGTGCAAATATTGAGTATTAAGCAGGCACTAAATCTTTCCACTTTCTCAAGGCAGAAAAGAAGAAAACGTACTTTGACATTTTTAGTTTTAGATATTCGTGGGATCCATTGAATCAGATCAGGTTGTTTACTTTTGTGGAACTAGAAGTAAATTCCTTAGTTTATCAGTAAAAACAGTAACTCACAGTGTTCATCGGCCTGTCCTTTGGTTATGAATATTCAGTGGGGTTGCTTGTCGTGTTTTGAAGGACTCAGTAGATTAGTTGTCTAGTATTGGTTTTGTTAACAAACAAGAGAGTGAGGCTAGCAGAGAGGGGCCTGGCTTACACTTCCACCCACTGAGAGCTAAGGATAGATACATCTATGTTCATCTTCAACATTCATGTCAGCTTTTGTCGTTTTTAAACAACTTTTCCACTGATGGAAAACACACACAATGTCCCAAAGGGAGGATTTACCACTGTAAAATGTTATTTTTAATTTTCTCCATCTAGAGGATATGTACCAGTGTACTCTGGGAAAGAAGACTAGAATAGGAGTCATGCATTCTGCTAAGATCAGCATTCTAGGACAGGCACTTGTTCTTTAAGCTTACAGGATGTTGTTTTAAAGTGAGTCAAGGTCTGTTTGTATTTCCTCCTATGAGGTAAAAACTCAAAGGAAGTATCGGAGGTAAAATGGTCAGAGAAGTATCCGTATTGTGCAGGAGTGAGGCACCACTAAGATATTTAGAAGTATTTTCTAACACGTGAGCATATACTTAGCTTTTATACAATGTGTCCTGGTGTGTGCCCTAACTACATAAGATGAAGTTTGGGCTTCCTTGTGGAACTCTTCAGTACTAGCTTTTGGTGGTTTCAGTTGAATTGCAAATATATGCAGCCCTGATTTGGAATAACTGTTGGGATGTTATAATTAATTTGTATAATTTATAATTCCATAAAGCAAATTTCTAGGATTTTACATTGAATTAATTTCTTCTCTAGAGGTTGTGAGCACACCCTGGAAGTACTTTTCACTTTAACTTTTTTATTGCTTAAGAAAAGTTTTGCCAATCTTACCATTTTTATTTCATGTCTTTATGTCAATTTGAAATTACGTTTTGAGTTTTAGATCACCTAACATTCTTAAGCAGAAGCAATGCTATTAGATTTCTGTATTTTGCTCTTTTTAAAGAAAGCTACAGGCCAGGCATGTCATATCTTCTTCCTTCCTTCCTTCCTTCCTTCCTTCCTTCCTTCCTTCCTTCCTTCCTTCTTTCCTTCCTTCCTCTCTCTCTCTCTCTCTCTCTCTCTCTCTCTCTCTCTCTCTCTCTTTCTTTCTTTCTTCTTTCCTTCTTTCCCTCTTTTTTCTTTCTTTCTTCTTTCATCTTTCTATCTCTTTTCTTTGTGAAATAGGGTCTCACTGTACAGACTAGGCTGTTCTGAAACTCATAGAGATCTGCCTGCCTCGATCTCCTGAATGTTGGGATCATAGACATGTGCCACCAAGCCCAGCAGCATATACCTTTAATTCCAGATCACAAGAGGAAGAGACAGGCAGATCTCTGTGAGTTCCAGGACAGCCTAGTATGCATGACAATGTAGTAAGTTCCAGGCCTACAAGGGCAACAAAGTAAGACCCTGACTAAAAAGGAATAAAAAGAATAAAGGGGGGGTGAGGAAGAAGAGGAGGAGGAAGAGGAGGTCACATCTTAGAACTGCAGTTGATTTAGATAACTAAGTTTGTGAACCATGTTTGTTTTTACCTTCTGTAAGAATAGGGTGAATTGCCCCCATAATATTAGGTTGCCTTTGGCTGAACTGCATTGGATTTCATTATACATTCATGATATCAGACACAACAGCACAGAATTTGTGAACTCTAGGAGCACATTAGCTTGGTATGCTGAATCCCAAATGTTTATTGTATGAGCCACACTGACAAGTGCTGGAGTGAGATTGCCACATGGAAACTTGTATCGTCATTTTACAGAGGAAGACAGTAAGGCATAGGCAGCTGGCTAGCTCCTCATGGAGCAAACTGGGAAATGTAGTCTCCGGAAGTCTCTAGAGACGCATACTCATTTCTCCAGAAATTCAGTCTAATTCTTCAGAGTATTAGACTCTGAGTGTTCAGTTCTTATTTATAACTACTGTAGTTTCTTGCTTAGTGGCATGCTTTGAAAGTTTTGTCTTAGTTGTGGGGGAGGGAGGCAGTAGAAAGTTCTGCAAGGAGGGTGTCAGAGCTTTAAGAGAGAAAGGATTACCTTGGGTATTACTGAAATGGTGAATTAAGGCCAGGGACCTTAGGGGAGCACCAAACTCAGGGTCCACAGTCAGCTGTATCTCCTCATGGAAATTTAAATTCTTTAAGTCTCTGAGATTTATTTCATATTGATGGTTGCCTACTCTTTTATTTTGTGGTAAAAATTCAGTGAGATAAGATGTCAAAGTTCAAATAGGGACCTGGCATACAGCAAAGATAGGTGTTGACCTAATTTATTTATTTATTTATTTATCTAGTGGTGTGTGTGCTCATTTGTGTTCATGAAGAGAGAAAGCAGGATGTCTTGAGTCTTCCTCTATTGCTCTTGACTTTATGGCCTTGAGACAAGGTCTCTGTGTGAATCAGAGAAGCTCACTGTTGGAGCTAGGCTGTTTGCCAGTGAGTCCTTGGTATACAACTGCCTCTGCCTCCTCCAGTGTTGGGGATACAGGAAGCTACTGCCATGTCTAACTTTGTACATGGGTTCATGGGGATTTGAACTCAGTGTCTCATGTTTGTAGAGCATTGCTTTTACGCGCTGATCCCCAAACATGGGTGTTTGATATATTTATTGTTTTCATAGTTTTGAGGTCAAAGCTCAATCAATTTTCAACAAAAATCTATCTCAGAATAAACAACAAACAAGAGAAAAAAAAAACCTTCCTACAGCTGTCTGTGTATTGCTCAAGTATCTATGGCAGATTATCAGAGGCTCCTAGCTTTTATTACATACCTCTCTGAATGAGTAGGTATTTATTTTGATACTGTTGGTGAAAGTCATTTTATTAAGGTTAATAGTCTATATATTAGCCATCTAGAGGCCCTTTAAAGTTTTATTATTTCCACTTGACATTTTTGTCTTGTTTTATCATCTGCATGCATTATAAGTGCTAAACCTCTCATTCTTCCATGCTCCCTCCCTCCTTCCCTTGGTTCCTTCCTGGGATGGAACATAGGGCCTTTCATGTCTGATAAGTGCTCTACTGCTAAGTTACACCTCCAGTCTGTAAGCACTGATTTAAAAGTACATCCAAGGGGTCGGGGAAATGACTCAATGGACAAAAACACTTTCTTTGCAAGCATTAGGACCTGAGTTTGAATCCCCAGCAGCCATAAGTTGGGCATGGCTGTATATGCTTGTAACCTCAGTATTGGGGTGGAAACAGATGAGTCTGAAGAGTTCTTTGGTCAACTAGCCTAGCAGAAAAGTTGAGCTTACTGTTTGTTAAAAGACCAGTGATCTTTTGTGAAGGCAATAAGGCAGAGAATGATAGAGGAAAGCACCCAAAGTTCTGCTCTGATTGTATATGCATGAATGCACACACACTTGGGTGTGCACTCATTTGTAACACATATACACACAGGCATACATACATACATACACACACACACACACACACTGTACAATCAATATTATTTTAAACTGCAGACTTGAAGCACTGTGCTGTAGAGGTTTTGATTGCTTCCTGGCTCCCATGTCTGTCTTTTATGACAACTAAAAAATAACTGTTATATGCCTCTGTGTAGGTTCTCTCAGGCATCAAGGTCAGCGGCTCTCACCTGGAAAGACAATTCCAGAATCCCAGACTGGTGTTTACAGGACAGGACTGGGATAATAGAATGTGAATCAACTCTCTCAGGTGATTGTGTTCCCATCTAAGGGTGTATTACAGTCGCTTGATAACATTTTGGGGCACTCTCAGATTTCTTGTTTGTAAACCAGATGAGCAACCCAAGAATCTGTATGCCTGACAAGTTCCCAGATGTTTCTACTGCCACCGCTCAAGTGCTCACACTTGAAGAACAGCCATAGAAATGACCTGAAGGACAGCATTAGCCAGGAGTGTGGTGTTAGAAGGAAGAGTTCCTCCTCTTAGGTCTGGGAAGATGTTCTGGAGTCAGGGAAGCCATTTTCATTCCTTCATCTCCCCAGTCCCTTAGCAACCACTCTCACGCCAGTTTCTAATATGTCAGAGTAATTATGAACCTTTACCAGTCAAGCTTTTAACTTGGGATTAAACTTTTTTTTTTTTTTTGTAATTTTCATCTGAATTAAAAAGACTGACTAATGTGAAAATAGAACAGGACGCCCATCATCCTAAAATAGTGGGTGGATGGGTAGGTGGCTACATCGTCACCACTCAGGGCATCTCTTATGTGTGTCCCTATTCTGAGCTAATTTAAACAGACAGGAGCAAACTTCTAAGGCTTAGGCTAGTGACAGGAGATACTGATGATGCCTGGTATGAACAAGGACATGTGACGAGCAAGTGCTAGGCTCTTGGACCCAGCAGTCACCTCCAGGGGCTGCCCTCCCAACTCTCTTCCTTCACTCCGGGGAGCCTGTCCTTGACACAGGGTCCTATCACGGCTGAGAAGTCACACAACCATTTTCCTTTGATTCTCTCCTGTGGAAATTACAAGTCATTTTTCTTTTATAGAGTCAGATTTAATCTATGACAGAGGGCACCAAGCTCCTTAGCCAAATGCATCTCCAGGCACAAGAGATGCATTTGTTCTTGCTGATGAACGACTTCAGGGAAGGGATGCTTGTGCTCTCTACTGTACTAACAGTGTAAGAGACATAGAGAGGTCTCCTTGTTGTTCCATCTTCATAGTTTTCTCAATGGATGAAGCCAATGGCTATTATTCTGGTTACGTTTTGTCAGTTTGACACTGTCTGGGAAGAAAAACTTCAGTCAATTAAGTGCTGCCATCAACTAGGTGACTTGCAGGCAAATCTGTAGGGCACGTTCTTAATTAATGATTGATGTGGGAGGGCCCAGCTCACTGTAGGTGGTACCACCCCTGGGCAGGTGGTCTTGGGTTGTCTAAGAAAGCAGGCTGAGCAAGCCATAAGGAACAATACAGTAAGCAGAATTCCTTGATGACTCCTTCAGTTCCTGCCACCAACTTCCTGCCTTGAGTTCCGTCTTAACTTCCTTTCCTGATGGACTATAAATGGAAATAAACCTTTTCTTCTCCAAGTTGCTTTTGGTCAGTGCTTTAATCACAGGAACAGAAGCTAAGGCATCTGCAGTTTCTCCTTCAATACAGGGGATATAAGCAATTAATTTGTGGAGATTATTCATTACATACTCCTAGACCACTTGTAGCTAGTTAGACTTTCAGAAGTCTTATTACTAATTCTTTCTTACAGTGTGATTCCTGGGAAGAAAACTCTGGAAGCTTGTCTGGAATCATGTGTGTGGAATCAATGTGAACTGAAACTCTCTTCTCTTGTGACTTGTGCCTCCCAAACCCCCACTTTCAGTTCCTGAATCCCTGGGCTCTTTCAAAATATCCTGCCTGGCTTGGAAGGCCAGCTGCAGGGCTATTTCCCTGGAATCATGGAATCATGGAGGCTTGGATATTCCCTGGTTCTAAGGACCAAATGCTTTTAGTCTTTATCTGAGAAATGGAAATGGTAATGCATGGACCTCATCTAAACAAGTTATATATTTGTGCTTGGCCCATACCGTTGGCATGGCCATCACTTCATAGAATTATGAGACGAGGACACTGCAGTGAAAATCAAGCAGTAAGCAGAGCAAGGAAGCCAGGAGAGGACACAGAGAAATGGAAGGCAGAGGCAGACAAGGAACAAATAAGAAGCTATGTAGGTGGTTAGGGAGTGTGGTCTAGATCACTTACTTCTGAGCTCAAGACCTACAGCCCTACCTATATATGTCATCCTTGAAAATTCGTCTAATATATGTGTAAATTAGTCAACTTAGATTGTAATGTGTGTTGACTTTAATCTGCCTCCTGGGGAGAGAGGTTAATTAATGGTAATATCCAAATAAAATACTCAATGTGAACTGAATTATTATATTTGAAACTATTCTCCAACTATATTTGGTCATGTTAAAAGTGTTTAAAAGCAATAAATGAAAAATTAGAAATACCTTTCAGTGGTGAAGTAAGTGATGTTTAAAATAGGTCAGTTGTTCGGAAATATTATCAGGCCCTTCTGCCTTTGAATATCTGAGATGTAAGAATTTGATGTGTCAAGCCACCTGTGCTGACCCCTGTGGTTCCATTTCCATCCATGCCTGCCTAGTGGTCTTTGTTCCACCCACGCCTGCCCACAAATACTGATTCCACGTGTGCCTTCCCCAGTGGTCCCTACTCTGCAATCCCTGATTGGATGCTACTGGCAGAGAATTTTAAGATTTGCTCTTGTTCACATGGCTGACTGGCTCTCTTGGCATATGATAGATTGTCTCACCTTGGCGCAAGATGTTGAGGATGTGTGTTCAGGAAAAGAGACAGAATGATAAATATTTTGTACATTGACCCTTGATACATTTTAGTATATATATATATATATATATATATATATATATATATATATATATTTCACAAGGTAGGAGACAGGCTCTTAAAGGTAAAATAACTTGCTTGAAACTACAGACCTAGTAAACAGCAAAGCTAGGATTCATATTGGTAATTTGGGTAGAGGGATGACAAATTTAAGTTAAACAAAGATGAATAGTGCAAGGGGGAGCCTGGTTCTGTAAATTGCAAGCACTATCTTCTTTCAAAGGGTGCTAGAAAACCCCTGTCCCAAAATGATTCGGATTCCTGTTAAACTGCATCCTCTCAGGACATGGAATGAATCAGAGTCTCTAGAGGTGAATACCAGAAATCTGCATTGTAAACTCACAAAGTGAGGTGAATCGTATTCACGTTATCTTTGAAAACAGTTTTCCCAGGGTGTTCAGCATCAATTGAGCATATAAATGATTTGTTCCTGGATAGAACGAGTCACAACTGGGTCACCTGGGTTGACATATGCTGGAGGGCTTTGAGGCAGTATGCACATATCAGACAGAAACTTGATTTTCATGGAATGATGGGATCCAGGAAAATGGACACTGGATCAATATTGGGAGGAATTGAAATGAATGAACAAATATTCCAAAAAACCAAGGTGTGTTCTGCTCAAGCAAACACTTCTTTGACATCATTTCCATATTCTACAACCTGAACCTAAGCAAAATGTAAAAAAAAAATTGCTAAGTTCCTAATTTTAGCTTAACTATTTTTAAAAAAATAATAATTTAGTTTTACAGTTAGTTTTCTTATCCTTTGAACAATTGCAATTTGCTTGAACTTCACACCAAATCATCGACATGGTACTGTTCTGACCGCACTTTAGCATCAGTGAAGAAGTTAAAGTGGGAACTAGTGAGATTGCACAGCACTAAGTATAAGCTAGGATGAGCATCCACATTCCGTACGTATGCTCTGCCTACAGCTCTGCACTGGCTGTCAATAGAAGCATCCTGCTAGGATGTGAGGTTTCAGATTGAAGGAAGCATATTGCAAGCATGTGTATAAGCAGTAAAGGCCTAGGGTTTCGTTTGCTTGTTTGTTTTGGATTGTTTGTTTGTTTTTCAGTAAAGAAAAGCAGATGGTTTGAATAAGAATGGCCCCTATAGGCCCATATATTTAAATGCTTAGTTATCAGGGGATGCAATCATTTGCAGGAATTAGGATTTGGAAGTGTGGCCTTTTTGGAATAGCTGTGACCTTGTTGGAGGAAGTGTGTCACTGGGAGTGGGATTTGAGGTTTCAAAAGCCCAAACCAGGCTGGTCTTTCTCTGCCTGTTGTCTATGAATCAGAATATAGAACTCTCAGATAATTCTCCAGCACCATGTCTGTCTGTGTCCTGTCATGCTCCCCACTAGGATATATAATGGACAAACCCTCTGAAACAGTAATCAAGCCCTTAATTAAATGCTTTCTTCTATAAGAGTTGCTTAAGTCAGGGTGTCTTTTCATAGCAATAGAACAGTAACTAAGATACCAAATTACTAAGCATTTTTCCAGAAGGAGCTGAACCACAGAGCTGCTGTTGTCAGGATGGTTGGAGGTATTCTCTGGTCCTGGCTATTCTAGTGGAGAGTCTAGAGTGGCAGTTGTTGAAAATAGCAGAGTCTAGAAAGCCACACCTCCTAACCCTAATCCTTGCAAACAGTTTTTGGCCCTGGTGACTAAGCATTCAAATATATGTGCCTATGGGGTCATTCATATTCAAACCACCATACTTGGCCATATTTTTATTTCTTTACTGAAAAACAAAACAAAACAAAACAAAAAACAGCAACAGCAAAAACAACCCCACAGGCAGACCTCTGTGTACCTCCAGTGTACATGCGTGTCTCCTCAGATGGCTGGATTGCATGAAGCTGTCAATGTTCATCCCCTCACTTTCTGAGTGCATACTCTCCTGATGGATCTAGAATGATCCTGGGAGGATGATCTCTGCAGCTGAAGGGGAGGCTTTTTCGGACCTTCTCTAACACTTTTTCTGCATTTACAGTTTTTATTTATTTATTTATTTATTTATTTATTTATTTATTTAATTTTCAGAAATCCTTCTTAGTTACACGTATCTTAACTAAATGCTCTAGAATGTACTAGAAAGATGATAGTTTAGACATACGAATTTTCAGGATGAAGGAAAAGTCCTCTACTATGTGCATGTTCGTTGGGCTGAGCTGACAATAGGCAGATCAATAGAAGAAAGTGAACAATTTTATTTAACATGAGAGGGAACAGTCACAGAAATGTGATTGCCCAGTAGTCCAGCAAGAACTAGACACTTCTATACACCTTCTCACAGGATAGAGGCACATGGGGCTATGGCAATTTTGAGGGGGTGGCAAATGATGTTAGGTGAATGAACGGGTCGGATGCTCTGACAATGGTAAACGATTATCTTCGGGAAATGAGTGATGCTTAGCAGAGGGAAAAGAGCTTGTGACCGATTTACCCAGATAGAGTCCCTATGCAGTGCTTCAGGTGCCAGAAAAGGTATCTGATATTCCCCGCTTTGTTTAAAGACCCACCTAAGAGACAGTTAGCCTTGGTCCCTTGTCTGAGTTTCCATGAACTAAATTTGTATCTACTGGAAGGGATATTAAAACATGTAAGTGCCTTTAATTAAAGATATATTCCAGGGTAAAATATTTTAGGGTGTTTTATGAGTCCCAATAAATTGTATTAGAAGTTCAGATTCA
Source organism: Grammomys surdaster (assembly GCF_004785775.1). NCBI lineage: Eukaryota > Metazoa > Chordata > Mammalia > Rodentia > Muridae > Grammomys > Grammomys surdaster. The sequence continues at coordinate 769,369 of NW_021621002.1, forward strand.
GTGTCAAGTTCTTTTCTCCATGGTTGTTTCTCAACACACACGCCCCCCACCCCCTTCCTGCTTGGAGATTCCAGGGATATTCTATCACATTATCATTTGCCCTGCCAGTCAGTGGGCTAGACAACCTCACTGGCCTCAGAGAGTCCTAATAAACTCCAACAAACTAAAACAGCGAACAACAGGATCAGCCAGGTATGGTTCATTAAGTCCTTCTTGGGATCTCAGTAGATTTGGCTCATAGCCTAGTTACTTCAAGAGTTGAGCAGTCCTTATTTTCATGTTCTAAAAAAAAATTACACATCAGGGCCTCTTGAGAGTTTCTCCAGCTCTGTCTGGCAGTTGTTTGTGACTTTATTATCATTCTTGCGTGTTGACATCCTAATAACTGGTCATCTCCTTCCAGCCCAGGAGACAAAGAATATTGTACCAGACTCCCAAGCTAGTTACCTTTCTAGTTCCTGTGGCAAATGTATCTGACAAAATGCAACCGAAAGATGTCTTTAAAGAGGCTAATCGTCTGCAGGGACACCATGCAGCATGTGGGGAAGGCAGGCAACGAAGCAAGCACGAGAGAAGACTGTTTGAAGCCATCCTCAGTTAAGAAGCAAAGGAAGGTAGATTCTGGTGTCCAGCTCACTCGCTTGTTTTAGTTCAGCCAGGACCAAAGCCCATGGGATGGTCCCCACATTCAGGGTGGGTCTTTCCTACTCAATTAAACTTTTCTGAAAACACTCTCATCAAGTAATCTCAGAGGTGAATTACCATGGTGATTATAAATCTTGTCATGTGGTCAGGGAAGCTGTTACAGCCCTGCCCCTAAACACCCCAGGGTAGAGATCTTTGATGACTCTTACTTCTGGAATATGTGTGCTGTTTTATCTTTTTCTGTTACCGTTTACTACGTGATGGTAGTATTTGGAAGTCACATTTATCTTTTACTTTTTATTTTTGAGGTCAAGCCTATCTATGTAATCTAGGTTGGCCTTGACTTTGAAATCCTCCCGCTTTAGCCTTCTGAGGTCTTTACTACCATGCCCTTGATTAAAAAAATACATTAATTAATTAATTTACTGTGTGTGCTAATATATGTGCATGTGCATGCACAGCACACATATGGGTGGAGGTCAGAGAACAACTTCAGGGAGTCAGTTCTCTCCTATCACATGGATTATGGAGATAACATTCAGGTGTCAGGTTCCCAAGGGTGCCTTTGCCCCGAGAACCATTTCACCAGCCGTTGATTTTCCTTTAACGCTTAGAAAAGTGCAACTAATCAAATAACTCTATTTGTAGGAACAATATGTTAGCTTTTACCAACAAGCACTTACAGGCCAGGCACTGAATGCTGTAGCACATTCTGTCAGGTTGGTTCCATTGTTATCTGTTTTTCATAGACAGAGACACCAAGGCCTGGAACACCATCTGATGTCACATGCCTATCGATTGGCAAGATATAAGGACTGTGCCGAATTCTTTGAGGCATTAGAGCTCGAGTCTGATGAAAGAAAGTTCATCAACTTAGTCAGAAAGACAACTGTTGGATGTTTTTTCTCTCACTTGTGGAACATATAAATACATTCTATATAGATACATAAGACCATATCGCACAGATCCACACATACATACACACATATTATGAAAGTCGAAAAGAAACCATCTATGGTTGGTGAGAGGGGGCAGAAAGGATCCCTAAGACACAGTCTCTCTAATAAACAGGGGTTTTACCATCTATGTATGATCCTCTCACTTTTTGTTTAGGTACGCAATACGGTATTTACCTAGTTGAAATTATGGCATAGAGATATCGAGATTTTTCTCTGGGAATTTATACTAAGGGCAAGGAGCCAAGCTCTAGAGTGAGACATGAAGACTCTGGGTTTTGTCTTCATTAACTGTGCAGGCTTCTTTGTGTTAGCCAAACCCCTTTTAGAGTCACCTGTTAAATGAGTTTTTTTCTTTTTTTTATTGAATGTTTTATTTATTTACATTTCAAATGTTATCCCCTTTCCCAGTTTCCCCTATCCCATCCTCCCTCTCTGCTTCTATGAAGGTGCTCCTCCCACCCACTCCTGCCTCCCCATCTTGGCATTCCCCCATACTGGGGCATCAAGCCTTTCCAGGACCAAGGGCTTCTCTTCCCATTGATGTCCAACAAGGTCATCCTCTGCTACATATGCGGCTGGAGCCATGGGTCCCTCCATGTGTACTCCTTGGTTGGTGGTTTAGTCTCTGAGAGCTCTGGGGTGGTCTGGTTGGTTGATATTGTTCTTCCTATGGGGTTGCAAACCCTTCAGCTCTTTCAGTCCTTTCTCTAACTCCTCCACTGGGGACCACATGCTCAGTCCAATGGTTAGCTGCAAGCATCTGTCTCTGTATTTGTCAGGCTCTGGCAGAGCCTCTCAGGAGACAGCTACATCAGGCTCCTGTCAGCAAGCACTTCTTGGCATCCACAATAGTGTCTGGGTTTGGTGACTGTATATGGGATGGATCTCCAGGTGGGGCAGTCTCTGGATGGCCTTTCCTTCAGTCTCTGCTCCACACTTTGTCTCTATATTTGCTCCTGTGAGTATTTTGTTCCTCCTTCTAAGAAGGACTGAAGCATCCACACTTTGGTCTTGCTTCCCCTTGAGTTCATGTGGTCTGTGAATTGTACCTTGGATATTCTGAGTTTTGGGGCTACTATCCACTTATCAGTGAGTGCATACCATGTATGTTCTTTTGTGACTGAGTTACCTCACTCAGGATGATGTTTTCTAATTCCATCCATTTGCTTAAAAATTTCATGAATTCATTGTTTTTAATAGCTGAGTAGTATCCCATTGTGTAAATGTGCCACAATTTCTATCCATTCCTCTGCTGAAGGGCATCTGGGTTCTTTCCAGCTTCTGGCTATTATAAATAAGGCTGCTATGAACATAGTGGAGCATGTGTCCTTGTTATATGTTGGAGCATCTTCTGAGTACATGACCAGGAGTGGTACAGCTGGGTCCTCAGGTAGTACTATGTCCAGTTTTCTAAGGGACTTTTTTCAACAGTGAAAAACAGTGTTGTATATGGTTTTAGTGTGATTTTCTTAGCACAGGGTTAGGTACAGTCATCCTTCTCAGTTAATATTTTTGTTACTAGATGTATAATTTTTTTTATCAGTAGTAATGTCTGTTTTAATATGGATTTCTGACACCTAAAAGGCCAAGCAATGGTGGCTCAGTGGGTAAAGAAGGCTCAGTGACTGCCACCAAACCTGACAACGTGAGTTCGAACCCTAGTACATACATAGCGGAAGGAAGGACCAAATGTCCTCTGCCTTTCCTCGTGTGTGTGTGTGTGTGTGTGTGTGTGTGTGTGTGTGTGTATTTCTTGGTGTGTGCACATAATAAATAAAGTAATTTTTTTTGAAAATACAATTGCATTGCTTTAAAACAAAACTAGCACTACCACTTTCTAAAAGAGTCTAGTCAGAACTAAGATTTAACTCTGCCTGGGTTTCTGCTGTGGACAGATTTGCTAGTCGCCTTTGAGTCTTCCTGATTTGATGCTTGTGCCACAAAACTGGCAATGCCCACCTGGAGCCCCTGTTTTAAGATTGGCTGGAGTCAAGAAAGGCCCAGATGTGCACGGTGCTTTGTTCCTGGTGCCATTTGCAGCTCATTAGAGGTAGAGTCTTCTGCTTTTCCACATACAGGCAGGCTCAGTATGCACCGAGGGAGGAGCAACATTTAAAAATACCCCTGTTCCCCTGAACACTGTTAGTGTGTTGGTTGTGGAACACTGCTAGTGTGTTGGTTGTGGAACACTGCTAGTGTGTTGGTTGTGACAGCCAGGCATGAGGTGAAGTAGGGGGTTGAGGCTAGCTCTCTCCTGTGTATCTTTATCACATTGGCCACTTGACCCTTGATCTCTGCCAGGGGCACCGTCTGTGGTTCTTCATCCCTCTTCCTCTTCTACTCTCAAAAACTACTCTTATGTAGAGAAGCGGTTTCTGAGTGGATATTTTAACCTGTCCTTTCTTCAAGCACTTTGTGTTTTCCAAGACTGTCCAGACTCCATCCAAGCCTAAACTGCCCTATCTTGTATCTTCCCTGCTTCCTATTGGTCTCACTGATTTTCTTAGCCTGTCTCTCATCCTGGGCAACCTACTTATACACTCGAAAGAAAATGTAGCCTGAGTGCGGACCAGGAATGGGTAAGCAGCGAAGGATGAGGCTAGCTGAAGAAATGAGATGTATTGTTTAAAGTAATGTAAGTGATGGGCCACATCAAACAACCGCGTGGCTAGCTGTTGGAATGGCTACAGTTTCTGAGGTACACACAGGGAGGGAGGTATCTAGAAGTCCTCAACTTTCCCCTGATTATAAATACTTAGGTTATTGTAGAGTACACTGTGGATCCTCATCCCATAAAGATCCTGAAAGGTGGTTTCTGGGAGAGCTCCCTACCTCAGATCAAAAATATTCAATGTAACATTCTAGCAAGAAAACTGGCTCCTGCCACAGCACAGTGCCTGGCTACATACATACTTATATACCTCTGACCAACTCTCAGGCTCTGCTTGAAGGCATGGTCAAACAATACAGCATCTGGAATCTCCTGGAGGGGGAGAGCTAAGAGCATTCTGGCCTGTCCACCCTGAGGCTGGGCACACAGCCCCTCTCTACACTGCTCCCCTAAGAGCTAGCTCGTCCACATTAGAGTAGAAGAATTTTATCTGCTGTGGGGATTTATACCCATCTCACGATCTTGGAGACGCCTAGGCTGAAAGTTGGCTGACTTAAGTTCTTGCTTTTTCCACTCTGTCACATTTTCCACAGCCATACTAATTGTGAGTTCTCCCGGGAGAAGGGAAGCCGGCAGCTGTGTTCCCAGCTCTGTTCTGGTCCACAGGCCTTGCTTATTGTTATCAATAGTGGGCTTCAGGCTCCCCAGGGTCAGGCAAGGGGAAAGCATAGGAGAGACAGTGAGCCTCAGGACTGACTATACTTAATGATGCTTCTAAACCTATCTCCTAATGAAAGGATTCACATAGAACATGGGTCTCAATTTTCCCCTTTGAGAAAATTCTTCAAAAATATACATATTTTTAAGATATAGTCTTGCTATGTAGCCTAAGTTGGCATTGTACCCATAATTTTTGCCCCTCAGATTCTGATTGCTGGATTGATCTCAAGCTGTGGTTTGTTGGTTGGTTGTTGTTGTTGTTGTTGTTGTTGTTGTTTTAAAGTTGTTGCTGTTGTTTTGCCTACTTGACTATATAAATCTTGAGGAGACTAAAAATTATACATAGATATTCTTTATTTTATTTCTTTTCTTACAAGTATTTAGAAATCTTGAGTTGAAGAGAATATATTAATTTAGGATATTACTTTTCTATTTTTACATCCCATGACCCATGAATCTATGCATGTGTTTTAATTGCTAGCATCACCATCTTTAGTAACAGCATTTGGAATAACCTTCCCCAGTGCCTAAGCTGTTTGTACTATAGCACTTTTGGAATCTGTGAATAATCCAGTCACTGGGGATTTTCCAAGGAAAGTACTGATGGCCATAGAGGTATCAAGCTCAGAGTTTATTGTGACATTTGAATTTCTATTCTATTGGGAAGTCATGACTTGAGGAGAAGGCAAATGCAACTATAAGGTGAGAGGCCCTCTTTTCTGAGGGCTGTTTTTGCTCTAAATCCATAGGTACAGTTACAATTAGCATTCTAGAATAAATTGAAAATATATTTATACATAAAAGTTACATAAAACAATGGATATAAAATACAAAATATATTATTAAAATAGATAATGTATTATTACTTATACTACAACATATTAAGTATGTTATAGGTTATCAGGCAATATATATGTTACATACTATATTAAGAATATTAAGATTTGATATAGTAATTGAGTACCATACAAGTGTTCTAAGATAATATCATGCAGGTTCCTGGCAAAGATGTCAAACAGCCAGTGGTAGTGACTTATACCTGTGGGATATACTAAAGAAGCAGTTGGTAGTTTTGGGAGTTGCTTCCAGTTTTCTTTCCTAAAAGAATAGTATAATATTCTGAGTTGCAGTTTTAAAAACTTTCTCTAATCTTATCCAAGATTAAAAAGCCTTTATTTCTTTTGTATTTTTCAACTCTTAAACACTTTATTTTTGTTAAGTGTGTTAAAAGGAAGTATCAATGTCACCATTGTAATATATATATATTTATATAAACATACATATATATGTTTATATAAACATACATATATGTGTTTATCATACACCATGTAAATATAGTTTGTTTCTTTCCTCTTTCCTCTCTTCCCTTTCCTCCCCTCCCCTCTCCTTCCCTCTCTTTCCCTCCTCTCTTCTCCTCTCCTCTGCCCTCCCCTCTCTTCTCCTCTCTTTTCCTTTCCTTTCCAAGACAGGCTGGTCTTGAACTGGCTGTGTAGTGGAGGACATCTTTGAACTTCTAATCCTCTGCCTTCTGGATGCTAGAGTTACTATTGTACACCACCCTACCTGCATCCTCTGTACCACTTTAAATGCACAGTTCAGGGACACTGAGCACATCTTCCTGGTTGTGCAGCTGTTATCAATACCCACCACAGAGCTCTCGTCTTCTGCACTGATACTTTCTACCCATGAATTCTTTAATTGTAAGTTTGACAATACTAAGTTCTGTTCACGAACACCATGTCTATCAGGTTTATTCATATAATACATGTTAAAAAGTTTCTGTTCTTAAAATTTTCATCACGGAAAGTTAAAATTGGGGCAAAATTGAAAGAATTTCCTAGCAAGCACTCCACTGCTTGCCATCTAGCCACTACCATTAACGTCTTACTGTGTGCTTTTTACATTGTGATTATATCTATCTATCCATTCCTCTTCACTCACTTTATTTTGGCATCTTTAAAATCAAATTCAGACAGCATAAATGTCCTTCAAAGAACCCACATTGTTGTGGTTATAAAAAGATAAGGGAGGTGTATGTTCTATGGGGTGTAGTCAGGTATAGGGGAAAGGGGTGTCTCAGTGAGCCCATGCTAAGGCATCCCTTCCCCCTGAGAGACCAGCTACACAATAGTATAGTATAGAATAGAGTTTATTAAGGACATGGGGAGGGGAGTTAAGAGGGTAATAGAGACAAATTTAATGTATGGTCGATATCGAAATGAACCAGAGAAGTGCTTGCATGGGCGGGATTGTTGAGAGAGAGAGAGAGAGACTGAGATTCTCTTATAGGCAGTGTTTTTCACAAGGAAGATAAGGTAACTATACCCAAGAAAACACAAGAAATAGATAATTCTACACCAGCAACCCCGAAAGAAGAGAATCACACACACACACACACACACACTCTGTACACGTGTTTATAGGCACATACAGTACTTTAGTTCACTTCATTTGTTTTTGCTTGTTTTAATTTTCAAAATGGGTGTGGTTTTGAGTTTTGTGGTTATATTATTCCTATGGGAGAGAGGTCCAAATAAAGGGTTTTCTGATTACTGGCTCAAGGAAATGCTGATTTGGGAAAAAGATTTAATCTTTGTGTTTTTAGAAAAGGTGATTAAGGTATTATCAGATTTGAAAGAAGTAGGCCTCCAAAGACTAGATTCCAGAGAACCATAACAACAACAACAACAACAACAACAACAACAAAAATACAACTCTAACTCTCAGGTTAATAATCTTAAGTTTCTAGTGAATTCTTGTTTGACACGTTGGTTCACCACGTATAGCGGGAGGTATTAGAAAAGAGGGCTCGGCCGGCTCCTGCCATGTTCCTTCACTAAGCTCATCACCAGCAGGGCTCATGCCAGCCATATGGCGCGAACCAGCCGAGCGCCTCTTTTCTAATACCTCCCGCTACACGTGTTGAGGTCTGAACCGGAAGTCAGTTGTCATCCGTGATTGCTTTCTATTTTCTTACTTAGGAGGGTCTCCTGCTGAACCCAGAGCTTGTCAATGTAGTCTAGCTAGCCAGCTTGCGCTAGGACCCCCGACTCTGCTTCTCAGGTGTGGGATAGAAGGTGGATCCTGGGGATCTGAACTCTAATCCTTATGCTTGAGTATAAGCAAACCATCTCCCTAGTTGTAAGAAATTCACCAAGCCACCCCCATTTTATATGCTTCTCTCCAGGTTTTTTTTTTTTTTTTCGAAACAGGGTTTCCCTGTGTGGCCCTGGTTGTCCTGGAACTCACTCTGTAGACCAGGCTGGCCTCGAACTCAGAAATCCGCCTGTCTCTGCCTCCCAAGTGCTGGGATTAAAGGCGTGCGCCACCACTGACCGGCTTGTCTCCAGTTTTTATTCTTCTCATTTCTTCTCGTGTCTAGTTACCTACGCAACTGCCTTCTTCCCATCTCTGGAACTAGGTTAAATGGTCATAGCAAGAGTAAGGCTTATTATTTGTGACTTTATTGAAATGCTGTATGCACGAATGTACATGCACACACATGGAAAAGAATATTCATTTTATGTTAAGGAATATAGTACCATGTAAAGAATACATGCGTGCCATTGTCTGTTTAGTATATGTTTATATACCTCATAACAGATGCTTAAAAACGTTTTTAATGACTCCTATTTTGTTTGATGTACATTTTTTTTCACATCAAGACCAGGGATGCAGTTTATAAAATGTTCTTTTTGCCTCTAAGGGATCAATATGACTTTTCCCCTTTGATAATAAATATGAATGAATGATTAGAACTTCTAACATTTCAATATCTCTGACTCCAGAATGAGCTTTAGTCACATGATGTATTATTGTTTTAATGCACTGTTGTCATCAGCTAGTTAATGTTTTATTTAGGAGGTTTGTATTGACTTTCTTAAGTGAGATTTGCCTATAGAGTTGACCGTGCTTGAAATACTTATTAGATGTTATTATTAGCGTAATGCCACCAAAATAAATTAGACATTCTTTTTTTCTTTTCATAGTCTAGAAATCATTGAACTATCTGATCTTTGAATATTTATAAATATTCTAGGAAACCGTGGGGCTTGGTGCTTTTTATTGAGGTAGTTGTGTAGGTTTTCTTGTTTTGTTTTTGTTATTAAATTTTTACCTTTTCTGAGAATTTGGAATACTTATATTTTGTTTTTTTTTTCTTAAGGGAAATCCTGTTTTCCTAGAAAATTGTCTATTTCATTCTGATTGTAAAATTGGACTTGCAGAGTTCAGTAATTTCTGAGGCCCCTTCTAATTTTGTTTAATGTTTAGCCAGGTTGAGCTCAAGCTGCCTTCCCTAGTGTGAGCATGAGAACCAACTAAATTATTTCTCCTGATCACCCCATGGTTCTGGGGTTAGACTGTGACTCCTTTTGCATGCCTGCACCCTCACTGTATAACGCTCTAGTTATGTGATGTCTGAGGGTGTCATCAGCTCCTGCTGGCAAGTATAGTAGTGGCTCACGAAAGTTTTAGAGATATAGGGGGCAGTGACATGGAGTTCTGAGCAGCCATAAATGGTCTTTTTTTGGGAGAGGGTTGATAGAGAGGGACAGGATCTTATCATGTAGCTGATTCTGGTCTGGGGCTCCTGGTTCTCCTGCTTCACCTTCATTTATGCTGGGATAACAAGCATGTGTCAGCATGCCAGTTTAACAGCCTAAAACACCATGGTAACCCTTGTTCTAGTCTTTGTGCACAGCTTGAGACTACTCTTTTTCTTGTCTAGCATCACTCTTCCTTACTCTTCAAACTGCCCGTGAGGAGTTTCCTACGGTGTTTGTTAGTCAGACTGCTTTTCTTCCAGTTGATAATCTATGAATTCCTCCCACGACTAAATATAAGGCCTATACATAATGGTGTTCTGGGATGTTGAAATTCAAATTCAGCACATCTGACATCATTCGTCTGCCTTCTTCCAGCTGTTTTAAAATTCCAATTTGTGTGGACGTGAAAGAACAAAGAGGTAAGGAAGGAACTCCGTTGCCTTTATCTGGAACATTCTCAGCTTAACATAAAGCACGGTTGACTCTCGTTAGTTCAGTGTCTGTCTTCCTAGAGCGGGAGACAACAGTACTCTCAACTCACTATGTATGGAGGAAGCTGCACTCGGCCATCCTGACCCTTCTCACTGTCTTCCCATCCCGTGACCCTTCTCCTCAACCCACAGACTGCATCTCCTTGCTTCCCTAGCTCAACCAAGAAAAGCCGAACAGCTCTAAGGAGCATTCCACACACGTATACATTATACAGTAACTGGAAAGCCTTCTGGAAAATATCACCTTTTATTAACTTTCCAATAAACAACATCAGCATTTTATGTCATTGAATTTTTTCACTCCTACTTTTATATGATTTTCAAAGTCATTATAAACATCAATATGTTTTGCTGAGTGAAACGGAGTGTGTAGCCAGCTTTGAACAGTATTGCTCCTATAATATATAATCTATAAAGTTTGTCAGTGACATCTAGGCTAATTACCCCCTCGATCCCATTTTCTACATTTTGTTCTGTACCTGGGCATTCTTATACTGAAAGATTTCACTCCCTCCCCCCATTTCTTTCCACAAACCTGAACCCTTTATCAGGGACCTTGTTTTCTTGATGTTTTGGGGTGCTTGACGCTAGGTCTGACTCAATGTAGAGACGTAAGCATGGTTGAAGAATTTTAGAAGGATCCTGATGATGTAGGAAGCCAAAGTACAGAAAACCCAAGAGGCTAGTCTCGACTACACGTCTACTTTGGTTTTTGTTTTGTTTTGTTGCCTCTTAAGGTAAGGCACTAATATATCTGTGCATCTATTCCTTCCCTATAACATGATGATATGTAATACCTATCCTTCTTACCTCTGAGTTCATGCAAAATGATGATGGGCACAAAAGCACTTTAGAAAGTACTCCAAACTAGATGGGGTGAGGACTTATGTCCTAGTGCACAAAGGACAAGGGAGGGTCTAATGGACGCCCAGCTGTACAAATAGACCTCTAACCTCCTTCAGATCTTGAAAAAAAGATTTATTTATATTTATTTTATGTGTATGAGTGTCGCCTGCATGTATTTATATGTTCTCTGTGTGTTCCTGGTTCTCTCAGAGGCAGAAATAGATGTCAAATCTGCTGGTTCTGGGAACTGAACCTTGGTCCTCTACAAAGGCAGCAAGTTGCTCCTATCTTCCTGAGCTATCTCTTCAGCTTCTTCTTTCAGATCTTTACAGTGGACTAGACATCATAAGGAAAAACATCTTACAGGTTCATAGAATCTTAATCATTTTTCCAAATGCAGAGTTGAGTTTTTATGAAATTAAGATTCTCTTGGGGACCAAAGATTGTGTGTGTGTGTGTGCGTGTGTTGGTATGTGTGTGTATGTGTCTGTGTGAGTCTATCTGTGTATTTGTGTACATCTGTAAGTGCATCTCCATGTGCCTGTGTCTGTGTGTATACACTGCTTATCTGCATGACCTGGTTTTAACTGTTCTTAAGAACAATAGATGATGCTTTAGTCTTGAGTTTATTGGGGAGATGAGATTGAATCTCTGTGGTGGTTTAAATACGCTTGGTGCATAGGGAGTGGTACTGTTAGGAGGCCGTGTTGGAGGAAGTGTGTCACTGTGGGGATGGGCTTTGGAGGTCTCCTCCTGTGCTCAGGCTGCACCTATTTCAGAAGAGAGCTTCTTCCTAGCTGCCTGAGGATGCCAGTATATTCTGATTGTTTTCAAACCAGGATGCAGAACTCTCAGCTGCTTCTCCAGCACCATGTCTGCCTGTACTGCCATGCTTCCTACTATGATAATAGTGGACTAAACCTCTGAACCTGTAAACCTGCCCCAGTTAAATGTTGCCTAGGTTAGCTCTTTATAAGAGTTGCTTTGGTCATGGTGTCTTTTCACAGCAGTGGAAACCCTTACTAAGACAAGCTCCTACATGAAAGTGAGACACCCCTAAAGGAAAGCAGTGTCTGTCATTTGGGAGGCACAGACAGGTGAGAAGTGCTAAATCTTTTTGCTTACCAGCTTTAGAACTAAAAACAGTGATTACTTAATTTTTTTCAGTGTTTAGGTGGTAGAAATAAAGTTTCTTTTAAGACTTTATGTTTGCAGGTCTATCTTGCTTGCTTAGTTGTGTCTTGGGCTCCAAGCAGAGGAGATACGAATGTCTCTGGAGAGATGAAGCCTCAACCCGGCTTACATCATTCTCAGATAAAACCTTAATGAAATGAAGCTCCATATAAAATTCTAAAGCTCTGGAAGACAAATCATCCTTGGTGATTTAAAGTGAGAAAAGCAATAGATACAGAAATGTATATAATACACTCTGATTTTAAAGCTGAAACTTGTGACCCTTCAGGTACATGCTCTCATCCCTCAGTGTCTTCAGGTGCTTGGATCTGGGGCTTTTCTTAGATAATTTTCTAGTTTTATTTCTGTTACTATGAAAAAATACTGTGACAAAAAAGCAACTTAGAAGAGAAAAGGTTTATTTTAGTTCACAACTACAGTTTAAAGACCATCATAGTAGGGAAATCATAGAAGCAAGAGGTTGAAAGAGCTGGTTATGTTATATCCATGTTGAAAGAAGAAAGAAATGAATGCATGCATGTTCACTCACTTGCTTGTGTTCAGCTGGATTTTGCTACTCACACAGTTCAGAACTAGCCTAGGGAATGGTGCCACCTTTAGTGAGCTGGTTCTTTCTAATCAGTTAACATAGGTAAGACAATCCCCAGTACACATGCTTATAGGCCAACTCAGTATGGATGGACCATCACTGCAATCCTCTTTCCAGGTGATTCTAGCTTGTGTCAAGTCAACAATTAAAGCTAACTATCACAGACACCAAAATTACATATACTCAACTCCCTTATACCAAAAGCATAATGCATCTTTTAATATACTCTAAGTCACTTCTGAACAACATATCATAGCCAATAAAATATAAACGTCCCGTGGTTAGTGGCTATACTATATCGTTTAGAGAACAATGTCAGGACAATATTCTGTGTATGTTTATGGCAGGTACATTTTTTTGAATATTCCAACTTATCATTTGTTGAATCTACCAGTGTGGAACTCATGGGCATGGAGGACCAACTGGACTTCTCTTCTCTCTCTTTGAATCTCACACATCATTAGACAACATTGTATACACATGGCTGATCTAACAGGGATCATTGCAAGAAGACGTATCAAAGAACATACAAAGGCGAAGAGATCTATGAGGTGAAAATCTGCTCTTCCTCTTAACCAAGTTACACCACCGCATATAGTGTTTTAACGGGAGAATGCTTTCATTTCCTTATCTTACTTGTCTTAGTCAGGGTTCTAGTTCTGTGAAGAGACACCACAAACAACAGACGTAACTCTTATAAAAATAAGCATTTAATTGGGGCTTGCTTAAAGTTTCAGAGGTTAGTTCTTTATCGTCATAGTGGGGACCATGGCAGTTTGCAGGCAGGCATGATGAAGAACTAGCTTGAGAATTCTACATCTGGATCCACAGGCAGCAGGCAGAGAGGGAGAACACTGAGGCTATCTTGGGTTTTTGAAACCTCAAAGCCCACCCTGAGTGACACACTTCCTCTAACAAGGCCACATCTACCCTACAAGGCCACACCCACTCCAGAAAGTCCAGAAAGTCCATACCTCCTAATGATTCTCCCTAAGCATTCAGATATATGAGCCTATAGGGACCATTCTTATTCAAACTACCACACTACTCAAGAATCAAGCTACTTCAAGGAGTCCTGTGGACCCCATAGGCATACGAAACACAGAGGCACAAAGAATCTGAAGAGTCTTCCATTTTACCAAATAAATTACAGCTGTAGAAAATTAATCACTAGCATGCCATAATTAATAGTGCTTCTTTATTTGTTGCTTACTGTGTGGCAGGCATTTTCTAAATGCCTTTTCATCCTTTAGCCCTTGTGACAACCCTTTGAAGACGGGACTCTTATCAAAATCTCCACAAGAAAGGACAGGCACAGACAGCATGAACTCAGACTCAGCTGCTCTTCTAGGGAATCCAAGACACAGACTCAGGACTCGATTTCTTACCACAGGAAAGAGGCACACGGAGGAGTTGATGAATAGTGAAGTCTTGTGCTGGGGGTGGTAGCCCAGACAACCTTTAAATAACTGTCCATGTTACTATTTATTTATTTATTTATTTATTTATCTATTGCCATATTTTCCGGAGGGAATAAAAAAAAGGTAATCCTCTATTTTTTGCCACCCCATTTCTCCTCTTCAGTCCCTGACACTGAGTGGTGCTAAGTAAGGATTATTACTGCTTACATGTTAAAATAAAGAAAGTATGATTAGTAAGATTTAGGTAGCTCCATGCTCTACTGTCAGGGTGTAAGATGTTCTCAGTAAATTGAATCTCATTGAGTCCTGGAGTAGGTTCTAGTTAATTGGAGAAGGACAAATTGAAACAATGCTTTTTAAAATCTAGAGGAGAGTGTGTTTGGCATAACCTTTTTATGTCTGTTCTTTAGGTCTTGCTTAGTGGTTACAGTGACAGTGATTTTAGTGTTATGGATATTTTACATTTATGATTGGCTTCTCCTTTCTCATTGTCTTAAATCTTGGAACATACCTTAGCTGACTCTCACTGCTCAGGAGTCAGTATTGATTATTTCTTATGAGAAAAGTGGTGGGTAGAATTTGCCATAGATTTATTTTACCGCTATTTCAAAAGGCCTGAGGATTTTAGAAACTTAATGAAATAGAAGTTCACAGAGGAGAGGGTGGGAATAAACAGTACTTTAAGGTCACAGAGCCAGTCAGGAAACATAGTTTATAATATATCTTCCAAACTTTGGCTTGTAAAACTAAATTTATGTATTAGTTTAGTAGTCTGTAGTAATAGTAAGTGAATTCTGTCTTACATGGAGAAAATAAAATATTGTCAGAAACTGGAGTGATCACCATGGGGTATACTTGAAGACTACAGCCAGGAGTCATGAGGCTGGGATGTTTCCAAGCTTGTGCCTCCAAGGGGGCATTCACAATAGTCTTACATTCTCTTCTGAGCTTGAGTATGGGCTAGGGCTAGACAGAGTGTGCCTCCTTGGGAGTTCCTTAAAGTCTTTATCTTAACTTCTTTGTATGTGTGTGTGTGGTTGTTGTTGTTTGTGTTCATAAGCATATGTTAATAGTAGGCGATTTCAATACCACACTTTCTCCAACAGGCAGGTCATACAGGAAAAGAAATATTAGAATTAATTGACATCATACACCAAATCTAGTTAACAGGTATTTACTGACTCTTCCACCCAAACACCAAAGAATATGCATTCTGCTCAACAGCTCATGGAAGTATCTCTAAAACAGACCACATCCTGGGACACAAAACTAATCTTAACAAATTTAGAAACATTGAAATGACTGAGTGTATCTTTTCTGATTATAATAATTTAAAATTCATAGTAAACAAATCTTCTAGTTAGTACACAAAATAATAGAGATTAAACAAATAGTCGAAGAAGAAATCAAGAAAAAAATTTCTTAGAATAAAACAAAGTGAAAGTACAATGCAACAAAATCTCTGAGACACACCAAATGCAGCCCCACAGGGAAGTATCCAGCTTTAAGTGACTACATTAAAAACTCAGAAAGAGCACAAATAAACTACTTAATGATGTGCAGTTTGTTTTGTATGCATTAATAATAAGCACCAAGTCACCAATAATATGTCAGTGTTGCATTAAGGAAAGAAATCAAAGCACTTTCCCTTGATGTCATTTAACCAAAAGTAGGCTCCATTATGAATCTTCCGTATACATCTTGTCGATACCCTCCACTCTTCTCTAGTACCCGTTTGTATTCCTTTTCTTACTCTTTCCCCAATCTGTGATAGTCTAGAAGGCTTTTAAATACCACACCCTGCCATGAGATTGTTTGGGTTGGAGGTCTATGATTTAATGAGGTCTTGAATACAGCCTCTTATCCATTCTAGTTTTAGGTTTTTCTCTTTCCTTCTCTCTTTCTTTCTTTCTCTCCCTCTTTCTTTCTTTCTTTCTTTCTTTCTTTCTTTCTTTCTTTCTTTCTTTCTTTCCTTCTTTCTTCCTTCCTTCCTTCTGTTCTTTCCTTCCTTCCTTCCTTCCTTCCTTCCTTCCTTCCTTCCTTTCTTCTTTCTTTCTTTCTTTCTTTCTTTCTTTCTTTCTTTCTT